>NC_142467.1:9704469-10007500 GCF_049115385.1 Moschus berezovskii | reverse complement strand
CCATAGTTACCATAATCTTTTGGGTTGATAGTAAATTTCTCTTCATTTTTTTCACCCTAGTTGATTTTCAGAAGAAATATAAAGAGGGAAACTGATGAAGATGTGGAAGTGCAATTCTAACTTCTCTTCCAGAAGCCTGATGGAAAATGTTCCATTCAGTTTTAAATGTCAATTTAAAATCTCTCTTTTTAAAGAGCTGTTAGATGTAAAGAAAGTGGATAGTAGATCTAAATAGCTCAGAGAATTTCACAAACCACATTTTCCCCAGTCTTCTCAGTGAAGCCTCAAATCTATATGTTGCTCCAACAACTGACCCCAAGCTCCCCTTCTACCCCAACCACTTTCTTATTCGGTCTGTTCAGTCTGACTAGAAGGGTGTTGTGATTGTTTCATTAAGCAGTTCCATCGACCAAAATACATAAATGTTACAGTGCTAAGTCTGCAAAGTGAGTGAGTGAAGGTGCTCAGCCGTGTCCGACTCTTTGTGACCCCGTGGACTGTAGCCTACGAGGCTCCTCTGTACATGGGATTTTCCAGGCAAGAGTACTGGAGTGGGTTGCCATTTCCTTCTCCAGGGGATCTTCCCGACCCAGGGATCAAACCTGGGTGTCCTGCATTGTAGGCAGACCCTTTACCGTTTAGCCAGCAGAGAAATAGAACAATGCATTGATCTTTTCTCTCCAGCCTGAACAGTTTTCTGTGTAGTCTTGATACTGTACTGTATCGAGTATTTGATATCTGTACTTGATATCTGGATACTGTGCTGTGTCAGTCTAAGGATACTGATACTATGATACTGTATATAGTACTAACCCAGAATGGTGTACAGCCTCTTTGATACTAACAAACCTATTTCTGTACTTTTTCTTCACCTCACAGAAGAAAATAATGGTCTAAAACATTTGCTTCTGGTAACAAAGCTTTGTGATCAATACTCTCAAATGGACATTATTATTACATTTCTTACTTAAAGCGGTTGAGAGAAAATAGGTTAACTTTAAAAAATAATCTGTAATCAGTCATCAGTGAAGATTATATTTAAAATTGCCAGATTTAACTGTCTTGGACAGAGGCTACTGACAACAGAATACAGAAAAGACAATAGCTAGCTAAATAGAACTAAACAAAATATAAAGAGACAAATCAAACTATTCAAAATACATAAGTGAATATTTGTTATTATAGGTAGGCCTTTTCAACAAATGTCAAAGAGTATGTTAATATCTGGTCTTGTGTTTCAAGTCATATTCTTTTTTGCATTATATTGTTAAATCTATTTTCCAAAGAAAAGTACTAATATTTTTTACAATTATCTTGATAAGACAAGCTATCCCAAGAGCAATTTTTAACACAAGATTAAACAAGAGAAAACCTTCAGGGAGAGGATAGTCTTCTTTAAACAATAAATCCCCTCATCTATCAAAATATTAAAATATGTTACATGCATTGCACTAGGAAATTCTCAGGCAAAAATATATGCAATATTATTATAGAAAATTATTTAGAAAATGTTGCATATATTTTTGCCTGAGAATTTTCTCCTAGTGTAATGCATGTAACATATTTTAATATTTTGATAAACAGGGCTGGTATGCAGGGATGACCCAGAGGGAGGATAAGGGAAGGAGGGAGGTGGGAGGGGTTTCAGGAGGGGGAACTCATGTCAATGTATGGCAAAACCAACCAATATAATATTATAAAATAATTAGCCTCCAATAAAAATTTAAAAATAAAATTTATGAGAATTAAAAAAAATAAAATAATAGGAGCTGTGGAAGCTGCATTTTCTAAAAATAAAATTAAGCTATACTTGCATGAATGAATGTTTCTGAGGAAAATAAGATTTTTTTTTTTGGTGACAACATTTCTTTCAGGTTTTCCTGAATTGTGAGATTGAGAAGCAAAAAACTTACAGACATCAGTGATTCTTCCTACTCTAATGTATTTTTCCTAGTACTGATCAAAACTAGTAACCCCATATATAATTCTTTAGTGTTTATTATGTACTGTTTGTATCCTACTTCTAAATGTAAGCCCTGCTGCTGCTGCTGCTGCTAAGTCACTTCAGTCGTGTCCAACTCTGTGTGACCCCATAAACAGAAGCCCACCAGGCTCCCCTGTCCCTGGGATTCTCCAGGCAAGAACACTGGAGTGGGTTGCCATTTCCTTCTCCAATGTGTGAAAGTGAAAAGTGAAAGTGAAGTCGCTCAGTCGTGTCCGACCCTTAGCGCCCCACAGACTGCAGCCTACCAGGCTCCTCCATCCATGGGATTTTCTAGGCAAGAGTACTGGAGTGGCTTGCCATTGCCTTCTCCGAATGTAAGCCCTAGAGGGTATATAATCTTTTCTGTTCTTTTCACTGATGAATCAAAGTGACTTAACTAGTACCTGTCACATGGATAGCATATGGTAAATGTATGTTAATCAAATCAATTGATGAATTAGTGAGTGAACGAAGGCATGGGAAGACATCTTGCATGACATTTTTCACTAGCAGCTGGTAGTGAGGTGTTGTAAAAACTGCTTGCACAATGAATTAGATACAGATAGTGAAACATTTCATGAAGGAAAATATCTTTGTTCTCATATTAAGCATGCAGAGCCCATCTTCATTCTTATATACTTATGCTGGTTCTATCAAAACCTTATTTCCATACGTCCCCTGAAAAAAGACACGTTTCAGTTTTCAAAGCCTTGCAGTCTTGCAATCTATCTGGAACAAAGTATGAGTAATAATGTTTTTCTGAAACTTGTTTATATAGAACTTATGATTCAATTTTTAGTTATACTAAAATGTTATGATGATTCCTAGAATATGAAATGGGGCTTCCCAGATGGCTCAGCGGTAAAGAATCTGCCTGCCAATGCAGGAGAAACAGGAGACGTAGGTTCGATCCCTAGGGTGGGAATATCTCCTGGAGGAGGAAATAGCAAACCACTCCCGTATTCTTGTCTGAGAAAATCCCATGGACAGAGAAGCCTGGCAAGCTACAGCCCATGGGGTCACAAAGAGTCAGATGTAACTGAGCATGCACACCGAAAATGAGATAGATCCATTCTTTCATTTCATGAATCATATGAAATCAGTTCTTCAATTGCATATATCAATTTTGCCATGATCTTTTTTATATAAGAATGTTTCGTGGTTATGTAATAATGTAAGAATATTCAAACTAAGAATATTTTCAGTCCTATACTATTAAAATGGTAATTACTGAAGTAAAAGTTAATATCTGTAAGAATTCAAATGTATTAAAAATACTGTGTAAAGCAACTTAATAATGACCAACTACGCAGTTTTACCCTGGAGAAGGAAGTGGCAACCCGCTCCAGTACTCTTGCCTGAAGAATCCCATGGGCGGGGGAGTTCCACGGGGTCACAGAGTCGGACACGACTGAGCGACTTCACTCACTCACTCACTCACTCACATAGTTCTGAGGTTTCTACCCTAGAATGTTGGCACTTTTATGCTTTTCAGAAGCCATTTCCTATACTTAGAACCTTAGCTCTTAAAGCAGTAGGCTTTTTATATGTCTGGTCAAATGGTTAACAATTATTTTAGATCATCTTGGAATAAGATATATCTTCAATTATTTATTTCAATTCAATTGGTTCTGTGGCACTTTACTATAAAATGTATTAATTCCATTTGGTGATGCAGATAAACACCTTAAAAAAGAGGACACCAGAATTTACATTCAAGTAGGATAGATTCCGTTTGGTTATGAATTGAATTTTGGTTAATTTGGAATAGTAAATACAGCAGAAAACTTTGATTCCAATCGCAAATGTAACTGGATGTAATTCCAATGACAGATGTAATTCAGGGATATTACATGTATATTGTATGGTAATAGAAATGTGGGTTACTCATTTAAAGTTGCCATTTATTCAAGCAGAAATAAGAGCTACCAAAGATAGTGGAAAGGCTGTGCATTTTGATCTTTGTCCTTTCCTTGAAGATGCTTGAAATTCTGGGCATTTTGAGTTCTGAAAGATTAAAGGAGCCTTGAAATAATATCCCTGGGAGATTGTGATCACAAACAAGATACAAGTTACAGTGAAATTCAAGATGTGTCTTATGGTGGGGATGGTGTATTTTATTGATCATTTCCTAAATGTTATATCTGTAACACTTTCATGTTTTGAGTGAAGGATATAAGTAAAGGAAACTAATAGGATGAAATACTTAAATGTAACAGATGGAAATTATTTTCAGCTTCTTAGTAACAAGGGGGGTAAGTAGCATAGGAGGGACTCGCTTCACTGTATCATTATGTGCTATATTCCGTGAATATTTACTAAACACCTGACAAGCACTGGTGTTTATACATTTACCCAGTCACCAGACACTTACTGGACACTGTGGTTCCTGATAATATGCTATTTGTGAGGAGCAACAGTGACATAACAAGAAGCTTGAAAAACAGTTGAAGAGATGGAAAAGTAAATCGATCTTAATATACGTTAAAACAATTTAGTTTTTGTTAATTGATTTATTTAAATGTTATAATTGTCTACAAGTTTTATGGGAGTAGAGAGGATACACAGAAAGTCTTATATGGGCTTATTCTAAATTAAAATATGAATATGTATGAATTAGACAAAAAACTTGAGAATTTGCTACCGACAGCGAAGCCTTAGAGACGTGTGCTGGTATAAGGCATAGCTGCTCCAAAGGGTAGCTCTGGGGAACCAGAGAAGCATGAGGTTAGTCAGAAACTAAATGTCCGAGCACCTGCAATGAAATACTCAGTGATCTCACTGCAAAGGAAAAAGATTATCTCATAGGATTTTAGAAGGAGAATCTGGCTTCCGGTGCCAGCAACCTAGGCAACTTGAGTGATTCTTATCTACTGTATATAGAATGACAGTAGGTTGAATTTTGAAAACATTGTAAAATATTTTATTTCTAAAACCACTGGGTTTAAAGGGTCCCTTAAATGACATTATTGGAGAAGGCAATGGCAAGCCACTCCAGAACTCTTGCCTAGAAAATCCCATGGATGGAGGAGCCTGGTAAGCTGCAGTCCGTGGGATTGCTAAGGGTTGGACACGACTGAGCGACTTTACTTTCACTTTTCACTTTCACACATTGGAGAAGGAAATGGCAACCCACTCCAGTGTTCTTGCCTGGAGAATCCCAAGGACGGGGGAGCCTGGTGGGCTTCCGTCTATGGGGTCACACAGAGTCGAACTCGACTGAAGTGACTTAGCAGCAGCAGCCAAATGACATTATATGTTGCATATGAGCATTTGATTCAAGAAAAAAGTCCAAACTGTTTAAACATTTTGTTTGTACTTTTTAAAAAACATTGTACACAAGCCAAAAACTCTACATTTTACTTTGAAAAAGGGCAAAAACAATTTTTTTAAATTTATTTATTTTTTTTTCATTTTTTTTTCAAAATTTTACAATATTATATTGGCTGGTTTTGCCATACATTCACATGAATCTGCCCCTGGTGTATGTACGTTCCCCTTCCTGAACCCCCCTCCCACCTCCCTCCTCCCCTTATCCTCCATTTGGGTCATCTCAGTGCACCAGCCCCGAGCATCCTGTATCATGTGTTGAACCTGGACTGGTGATTCGTTTCACATATGATAATATACATGTTTCAATGCCATTCTCCCAAATCATCCCTCCCTCACCATCTTATTTTAATTGGAGGCTAATTACATTATTGTACTGGTTTTGCCATACGTTGACATGAATCTGCCACAGGTGTACAAATGTTCCCCATCTTGACCCCCCTCCCACCTCCCTCCCCATCCCATCCCTCTGGTTCATCGCAGTGCACTAGCCCCGAGCATCCTGTATCATGCATTGAACCTGGACTGGCAATTCGTTTCACAAATGATAATATACATGTTTCAATGCAATTCTCCCAAATCATCCCACCATCATCCTCTCCCACAGAGTCCAAAAGATGATTCCATATATCTGTGTCTATTTTGCTTCTCCAATACAAGGTTATCATTACCATCTTTCTAAATACCATATATATCCGTTCAGTTCAGTTCAGTTCAGTCGCTCAGTCATGTCCGACACTTTGTGACCCCATGAATCACAGCACACCAGGCCTCACTGTCCATCACCAACTCCCGGAGTTCACTCAAACTCATGTCCATCAAGTCGGTGATGCCATCCAGCCATCTCATTCTCTGTCGTCCCCTTCTCCTCCTGCCCCCAATCCTTCCCAGCATCAGAGTCTTTTCCAGTGAGTCAACTTGTCGCATGAGGTGGCCAAAGTATTGGAGTTTCAGCTGTAGCATCAGTCCTTCCAATGAACACCCAGGATTGATCTCCTTTAGAATGGACTGGTTGGATCTCCTTGCAGTCCAAGGGACTCTCCAGACTCTTCTCCAGCACCACAGTACAAAAGCATCAATTCTTCGATGATCAGCTTTCTTCACAGTCCAACTCTCACATCCATACATGACCACTGGAAAAACCATTGCCTTGACTAGACAGACCTTTGTTGGCAAAATAATGTCTCTGCTTTTTAATATACTATCTAGATTGGTCATAACTTTCCTTCCAAGGAGTAAGTGTCTTTTAATTTCATGGCTTCAATCAGCATCTGCAGTGATTTTGGAGCCCCCAAAATAAAGTCTGACACTGTTTCCACTGTTTCCCCATCTATTTCCCATGAAGTGATGGGACCAGATGCCATGATCTTTGTTTTCTGAATGTTGAGTTTCAAGCCAACCTTTCACTCTCCTCTTTCACTCTCATCAAGAGGCTCTTTAGTTCCTATTCACTTTCTGCCATAAGGGTGGTGTCATCTGCATATCTGAGGTTATTGATATTTCTCCCAGCAATCTTGATTCCAGCTTGTGCTTCTTCCAGCCACGTCTGCTGGATCATGGAGAAAGCAAGAGAGTTCCAGAAAAACATCTGTTTCTGCTTCATTGACTATGCCAAAGCCTTTGACTGTGTGGATCACAATAAACTGTGGAAAATTCTGAAAGAGATGGGAATACCAGACCACCTGACCTGCCTCTTGAGAAACCTGTATGCAGGTCAGGAAGCAACAGTCAGAACTGTACATGGAACAATAGACTGGTTCCAAATAGGAAAAGAAGTACATCAAGGTTGTATATATGCGTTAGTATACTGTATCGGTGTTTTTCTTTCTGGTTTACTTCACTCTGTATAATAGGCTTCATTTTTATCCACCCCATTAGAACTGATTCAAATGTATTCTTTTTAATGGCTGAGTAATACTCCATTGTGTATATGTACCAAAGCTTTCTTATCCATTCGTCTGCAGATGGACATCTAGGTTGTTTCCATGTCTTGTCTATTGTAAACAGTGCTGTGATGAACACTGTGGTACACGTGTCTCTTTCAATTCTGGTTTCCTAGGTGTGTATGCCCAGCAGTGGGATTGCTGGGTTGTATGGCAGTTCTATTTCCAGTTTTTTTTAAGGAATCTCCACACTGTTCTCCATAGTGGCTGTACTAGTTTGCATTTCCAAATGTAAGAGGGTTCCTTTTTCTCCACACCCTCTTCAGCATTTATTGTTTATAGACTTTTGGATAGCAGTCATTCTGACCCGTGTGAGATGGTACCTCATTGTGGTTTTGATTTGCATTTCTTGTAAAGTTTTGAACCCTTTAAAGCAAAACTACCTTTCAAAGCTGGAGTGCAACTCTTTTGTAGGAATAGTCAATATATATATATATACCATAAAGACTACAGTGTAAACATTTGGTGTACTCTCACTAGGCATAATAGTTTCCTAAAATGCCAAGTGAGGTTTTCGTTAATTAGTCAGTTATCATTGAAATGAAAATAATTAATATATTTTGGAAAATGACAATAAATATTATTAAATGGTTAAAAAGATCCTTTACCATTTTGCAAATTGAAAACACATTTGCAAGCATGTTAATTGGAAATACAGAAAACTGATAGTTGTAAGGTTTCTATGATACTTCTCAAACATAAAGACACTGGACATAAAATTCAGTAATTTCTTAGATGATAAAATTTTAACATGCTGGAAAATAACAGGGAGGATCAAAGAAGTGACTTAATTAAATGCATCAAAATGGATTAAAACTGTCTTGGGTTAACAGGTTAACTTCATGAAAGGCAAGGATAGTCTTAAAATCAAATGTATTAAACTAGGAGCATCAGCTGTCATGCATGTCTTGGTGAAATTAGGTTGAGAAATGTTCTTAATGAAAAAGAATATCAATTTTCTAAATGTGAACTCCATTGATTGAAATTATTTTAGGACAAACATTAAATAGTTCATATAATGGCAAAGGAGGCAAAACTGCTGTATTGTTTCAAACATATTTGAATAAACTGTTACTTTTTGTTAAACTGCCATATTCAATCACCATAAAATCACCTCTTGTAAAAATTCAAATGAAGTCAGTTTTTTTCTTATGAATTCGCTTTAAAAGATTGATTTTCAGTCACAGAAATTTGGGTTATAGTAATTTTCGAAAGGCAATGCCAAAGAATGCTCAAACTACCACACAATTGCACTCATTTCACACACTAGTAAAGAAATGTTCAAAATTCTCCAAGCCAGGCTTCAGCAATATGGGAACCGTGAACTTCCAGATGTTCAAGCTGGTTTTAGAAAAAGCAGAGGAACCAGAGATCATATTGCCAACATCTGATGGATCATGGAAAAAGCAAGAGAGTTCCAGAAAAATATCTATTTCTGCTTTATTGACCATGCCAAAGCTTTTGACTGTGTGGATCACAATAAACTGTGGAACATTCTGAAAGAGATGGGAATCCCAGACCACCTGACCTGCCTCTTGAGAAACCTGTATGCAGGTCAGGAAGCAACAGTTAGAACTGGACATGGGACAACTGACTGGTTCCAAATAGGAAAAGGTGTACGGCAAGGCTGTATAGTGTCACCCTGCTTATTTAACTTCTATGCAGAGTACATCATGAGAAATGCTGGGCTGGAAGAAGCACAAGATGGAATCAAGATTGCCGGGAGAAATATCAATAACCTCAGATATGCAGATGACACCACCTTTATGGCATAAAGTGAAGAGGAACTCAAAAGCCTCTTGATGAAAGTGAAGGAGGAGAGTGAAAAGGTTGGTTTAAAGCTCAACAATCAGAAAACTAAGATCATGGCATCTGGTCCCATCACTTCATGGGAAATAGATGGAAAAACAGTGGAAACAGTGTCAGACTTTATTTTTGGGGGCTCCAAAATCACTGCAGATGCTGATTGCAGCCATGAAATTAAAATATGCTTACTCCTTGGAAGGAAAGTTATGACCAACCTAGACAGAATATTAAAAAGCAGAGACATTACTTTGCCAAAGGTCCGTCTAGTCAAGGCTACGGTTTTTCCAGTGGTCATGTATGGATGTGAGAGTTGGACTGTGAAGAAAGGTGAACGCTGAAGAATTGATGCTTCTAAACTATGGTGTTGGAGAAGACTCTTCAGAGTCCCTTGGACTGGAAGGAGATCCAATCAGTCCATTTTAAAGGAGATCAATCCTGGGTGTTCATTGGAAGGACTGATGCTAAAGCTGAAACTCCAATACTTTGGCCACCTCATGCGATGAGTTGACTCACTGGAAAAGACTCTGATACTGGGAGGGATTGGGTGCAGAAGGAAAAGGGAGGGGATGACAGAGGATGAGATGGCTGGATGGCATCACTGACTCGATGGACATGAGTTTGAGTGAACTCTGCGAGTTGGTGATGGACAGGGAGGCCTGGCATGCTGTAATTCATGGGGTCTAAAGAGTCAGACATGACTGAGCGACTGAACTGAGCTGAATTTTCCCATTCCAACTGCAAATTCTGGTTTAGGTATTTTTGTGTAATAGTATCACTAAAGATAATTATGTCTTACTTGCAAAATTATATATATATATATATAAATTCAGGCTGATATTTCTTACACAGTAGTGTTTTGAAACTATCAATAATATGAAACACCATTAACTGTCATTTAAATATTTGTTGTATTGACCGGCAACTAATTTCTTTCTTATAAATGATCATGAATAAACAAATGCGTTGCTAAACAAAAGCTAGTCTTAATTGTTGAGAAACATAACGGTGTAATTCTCTCTCTGGCTACATGTCCACTCTGGTTGGTGTGTGGCTATACTTTTTATTTTTTATTTCATCATCAGCCTTTAACTGAGGATCACTGGTCAGTAAGTTTTGGACAATGCAGACTATTGCAGCAGAGGTGGAAATGCCTATTGGCGCTTACACCCTCAGAACTTCATCTTCATAATTAAGTCATATGCCTGATTCTGACATCAGGTTGTTTAGGAAGTGTTATGTTCTCCTTGGCAAAATAATTTTATAGTGTCAAACAGAAATTCAAAGTACTTACCATAACTAGTCAAAAGCTTTAGTGTGGTCAATGAAGCAGAAGTAGATGTTTTTCCAGAATTCCCTATTTTCTCTATGATGCAGCAGATGTTGGCAATTTGATCTCTGGTTCCCTGCCTTTTCTAAGCCTAGATTGTACATGTGGAAGTTCTTGGTTCACATACTGCTGAAGCCTAGCTTGACGGATTTTGAGCAGTACCGTACTAACATGTGAAATGAGCACAATTGTGTGGTAGTTTGAACATTCTTTAGCATTGCCTTCTTTGGGATTGGAATGAAAATGACCGTTTCCAGTCTTGTGACCACTGGTGAGTTTTCTAAATGCTGAGTGCAGCACTTAACAGCATCAGCTTTCAGGATTTGAAGTAGCTCAGCTGGAATTCCATCACCTCCACTAGCTCTGTTCATAGTAATGCTTCCTAAAGCCCACTTAACTTCACACTCCAAGATGTCTGGCTCTAAGTGAATGACCACACCATCATGGTTATCTGGGTCATTAAGATCTTTTTTGTACAGTTCTGTGTATTCTTGCACCACTTCTTAATCTCTGCTGCTTCTGTTAGGTCCATATCATTTCTGTCCTTTATCATGCCCATCCTTGTATGAAATGTTCCCTTGGTATCTCCAGTTTTCTTTAATAGATCTCTAGTTTTTCACATTCTATTGTTTTCCTCTATTTCTTTGCATTGTTCATTTCAGAAGGTCTTTTTATCTCTCCTTGCTAATTTCTGGGACTCTGTTTTAGTTGGGTGTATTTCTCCCGTTCTCCTTTGCTTTTCACTTCCCTTCTTCCCTCAAGTATTTGTAAAGCCTCCTCACACAGCCAGTTTGCCTTCTTTCATTTCTTTTTCTTTGGGTTGATTTCGGTCAGTGCCTCCTGTACAGTGTTATGAAACTCCATCTAAACCAGATCTTTTGAATCTATTCATCATCTCCACTGTATAGTCATAAGAGATTTGATTTAGCCCCTACCTGAGAGGTCTAGTGGTTTTCCCTACTTCCTTAAATTTAAGCCTGAGATTTGCAATAAGGAGCTCATGATCTGAGACACAGTCAGCCCCAGGTCTTGTTTTTGTTGACTATATAGAACTTCTCCATCTTTAGTGCAAATAATATAATCAATCTGATTTAGATGTTGACCATTTGGTGATGTCCATGTGTAGATGTCCATCATATTGATCATTCTGTGATTAATAATGTTCATTAAGAGTGGGGTTTACCAGACCACCTTGCTTGTCTCCTAAGAAACCTGTACCTCGGTCAAACAGCAACAGTTAGAATAGGACGTGAACAACTGACTCATTCAAAATTAGGAAAGGAATATGACAAGGCTCTATCTTGTCACCCTGCTTATTTAATTTATATGTGGAGTGCGTTATGTGAAATGCCCGGCTGGATGAATCACAAACTGGAATCAAGATTTCCAGGAGAAATATCAACAACCTCAGATATTCAGATGATATGACTCTAATGGCAGAATGTGAAGAGGAGCTAAAGAGTCTCCTGATTAGGGTGAAAGACGAGAGTGAAAAAGTTGGCCTGAAACTCAACATTCAAAAAAACACTAAGATTACGATATCCAGTTCCATCACTTCATGGAAAATAGAAGGGTAAAAAGCGGAATTAGTTTCAAATTTTTTCTGGCATCCAAAATCACTGTGAATGATGACTGCAGCCATGAAGTTAAAAGATTTCATTAAAACTGCTACAACTGATATATTTCATATTCATGTGGATATAGGGAAAAGCATGAACATGATGAAAGAAATATATGACATAAAAAATTCACAATCTTTAATAAAGCAAAAGAAATCTGAAACAAAGTATAAACTGGACAAGATGTAAGCAAACTGATCAGAAAATAAAAAATCTGAATATCACCATATATTTACAAAACATTGTGTTTATATTAACTCCTTCTGAAAAAAAAAATCACCATTATGGTGTTACTAGTAAATTCTGTTAGACATTTCGGAAGGAAGAATTGCCAAATTTACACCTTTTTCCTCTGTAAAGTAGGATAGATCACTGCTCAATTTGAGAAACTTCAACTTATATTCAGGATAAAAAAAAATGATCAACAAACTTGAAACAGTAGGGAGTATCCTCAAACTGGTAAAAGATAACTACTAAAAAATCTACAGCCAAAATCCTGCTAATGGTGAAAACACTGAATAGCTTCTCCTTAACTGAAGAAACAATACTGAGATACCTGTTTTCATCAGTTTTATTTAACATTGTACTAGGTGACCTAGCCATTCCAATAAGGTTCAGTTCAGTTCAGTCGATCAGTTCTGTCCAACTCTTTGTGACCCCATGAATCACAGCACGCCAGGCCTCCCTGTCCATCACCAACTCCCGGAGTTCACTCAAACTCATGTCCACAGAGTCGGTGATGCCATCCAGCCATCTCATTCTCTGTCTTCCCCTTCTTCTCCCGCCCCCAATCCCTCCCAGCATCAGAGTCATTTCCAGTGAGTCAACTCGTCGCATGAGGTGGCCAAAGTATTGGAGTTTCAGCTTTAGCATCAGTCCTTCCAATGAACACCCAGGATTGATCTCCTTTAGAATGGACTGATTGGATCTTCTTGCAGTCCAAGGGACTCTCAAGAGTCTTCTCCAGCACCACAGTTCAAAAGCATCAATTCTTCAGTGATCAGCTTTCTTAACAGTCCAACTCAAAAGGTTGGCTTGAAGCTCAACATTCAGAAAACAAAGATCATGGCATCTGGTCCCATCACTTCATGGGAAATAGATGGGGAAACAGTGGAAGCAGTGTCAGACTTTATTTTTTTGGGCTCCAAAATCACTGTGGATGCTGATTGCAGCCATGAAATTAAAAGACGCTTACTCCTTGGAAGGAAGATTATGACCAACCTGGATAGTGTATTAAAAAGCAGAGACATTACTTTGCCAACAAAGGTCCGTCTAGTCAAGGCTATGGTTTTTCCAGTGGCCATGTATGGATGTGAGAGTTGGACTGTGAAGAAAGCTGATCACTGAAGAATAGTTAAGGTTAAAAAAGAAGTAAAAAATATTTCTTTGAAGGTGTTAGGATTGTTTACATAGAAAAATCTACAATATAATTTAGAAACCAAATTATTGAATGTATCACATTAGCGGTACACAAACATAGTATAAAAATTGACTAAATTAGTATGTGTAACAAAAATGATTGAAAAATTGAAACTTAAAAAAGGAAATGAATTAAGGTTAGTTTAATTTTAATTAATGTTTAGCTTGAAAACAATTCCACTTATGGTAGCAAAAATCACATAAGACTATATCTTAAAATTATTCACAAGTGTTCTACATTGAGAATAAAAATATTGCTGAGAGAAATTAAATAAATGAAAAGATGAGATGTATTTTAGATTAGAATAACAACAGTGCAATAATAGCAGTTTTCCCCATATGGACTTCTAGATTAAATTACATTCCCATTGAAAATCCCAGTAGATTTTTATCTGTGAAAATTGATAGAATTATTTTAAAATTAATAAAAGAACTCAAAGACCTATAATAAACAAACAATAATGTAAAAGAATAATATTGGATAAGTTACTTTATTTCAAGAATTAGAATAAAGCTGTGCTAATCAAGATAGTTTGATATTTAGAAAGAGAAATACAGAGCTCAATGAGAAAGAATGGAGAGACCAGAAATATGGTCAATTGATATTTGTCAAAAGTGTCTTGGTAATTCATTGGGAAAATAAAAATATTTTCAACTATTGGCACAGAATAAACCAAATGTGTCTAAGAAAAATAAATATTATACCTTATCTCAAAAAGTATATTTTGCTCTTCACTATGCGTCACTGAAAAAACATAAAAGCAACTCACAGATTGGGACAAATTATATGTAAAACGTATATCAGGCAAAGACCCTGTAACTGAACTTCATAATGGATTCTCACTAGTTAATAAGACAACTGAGAAAACAATTAAAATTGAGGGAAAGACATGAATCAAAATTTTTCAGGAAAAAAAGGCTAAATATAAGCATATGAATAAGAAGTAAGAAATAAAAGCCAATATTCTTAGGGAAAATGATTCAGTCATAAAAATTAAAAATTGTGCTTCTATAGACACCTTCCAGAAGGTGAAAAGATATGCACAGAATGGGAGAATAGAATAGCAAAGTATACATCTGATAGGAGACTTGTTTCCAGCATGTATAATCTCTTACAACAAAATACCAAGGCAACTGATCCAGTTAAGAATGAGTAATGGATATGAATAGATATTTCTCCAAAGAAGATATAAAATGGACACTTGCTCTTCTTGCTTGATTGTTTCAGTCACTTCTAGGAGTCTCAATTTCTGTCTTCCATTCCTCGAAGATTTTAACACTTTGTTGATACATAGAAATAGATAAAATTTCTGGGGGAGAGAAAAATAAGCTAGCTCTGAATTTTTTGTGAATTTTATTTACTACAGCATTGCTCTCTGCTTCAATTAATTTGTCTTGAATATTCTCACTTAATACCTATATTACACAGACATTTATTAGCATAAATTTGCTACCATATTATGTCCCACGCTTCTATGCTGTCGTGAAATCCGGAACCTCATACAACATGTACATGATTTAATTTAATATGGCTCCCTTAATATTTGCTGTTACCACCACAGTTCATTTTGTAGTACTCTCTATTGAGTATTGAGAATTAAAGCACATTCTTGATTTATTACAGCCACTCTAAGGACACTTTTTTTTTGACCAGTGTGCGTAAGAACATATTATGGGAAACTGTTTATATGCTAAAAGTTTTTGTAGAGCTAAACTTATCAAGGATTGTAGAATGCTCTTATTATAATTATTTGGTCAGGTAAATTAAACACCTAAATTGATCTGTAATAATGATAGTGAATTTCTGAACAAAGTTGACTCAATGAGCTGGTATCTTTTTCTGTGTGGAAGACAGTTTATAAGATATAAATCAGGAATAAAAGAGTCTATCTATCAAGGATGACATTATAATTACATCAAATATATTATTAGAAAGTCAAAATTAATTCTTCTGGATATGGTCTATTTTCTTTCTTGGTTTCATCTGTCAGCTTGGCAACTCTGAAAGGCTTTCATGATTTTCTAGCATTATCTTCTATTAAGAGACCTGAATATTTAAGTTTTCCAATAATAAACTTAGAAAATATGTCCTGAGCAGAAAGTGGAAAAGGCAGAAAATTTGAGGAAAATGACTTGTATTGAAGTTTATTTTAATTATTTGACTTAACAGGAAAGTCAAACTTTCAGCTAGCCTTAACCCATAATAGGAAGAATCTGTTTTCAAATTTGTTTGCACTCATACCTTGCTATTCACAATTTTAGGTGACAAATATAACTTGTCAGGAAAATCATACTTAAATTTCTCGCTTATTCACTTCTAGATTTTTGAGTTCTTCAGAAGCAGTCCTTCTGACATGGTAATTTCATTCCTCTGGCATGTGTAAGCATTTAATTGGGCTAAAGATTCTCAAGTTTAAAACTTGGTTAGATAACAGTGAGGTGAATCATATGTACTAAATATATGTAGCTCTCTTCTTCATGGAAACATGTTCCAAATATACACAATTCTCAGCAAAGCTCAATAGAAAAATTATGTAACAGTGATTGAAATGACATATTCAGTTAGCTACTGAAACTCCAAAATTAACCTTTTCACTCCGCAGGACTGTGGTCATCAACAATTGAGAAAGTTATGTTGTTTTCCAGATTGACCAATAGATCAATGGAACAAAAGAATGATGAAATAGAACTATAAATAGATGGAAGTTAACTTTTTTCAAAGATGCAAAAGCAATTCAGTGGGGAAATATAATCTTTTTAAGAAATGGGTTTAAAAATCACAATACTGTAAAGCAATTATCCACCAATTAAAATAAATTAATTAATTAAAAAATGTGTTTATCCCACTGGATCTCCCTGCTGCTGCTGCTGCTAAGTTGCTTCAGTCTTGTCCGACTCTGTGTGACCCCATAGCCCACCAGGCTCCCGCGTCCCTGGGATTCTCCAGGCAAGAACACTGGGGTGGGTTGCCATTTCCTTCTCCAATGCATGAAAGTAAGAAGTGAAAGTGAAGTCGCTCAGTCATGTCCGACTCCTAGCGACCTCATGGACTGCAGCCTACCAGGCTCCTCCGCCCCTAAGATTTTCCAGGCAAGAGTACTGGAGTGTGTTGCCATTGCCTTCACCGGGATTTCCCTATACAAAAAAATAATAATTTGATCCATATTTTGTACCATGTACAAAATTACCTAATTCACTCATATGTATTAGGGCTAAACATGAAACAGACAATATTATAAAACTTCTGAAAGAAAATATCAGGCAAGATTAGCCACGTTCAGGGTGCTATGGCTTTAGACTAAAAGAAAACATCAGAGAAAATTTTTGTGATCTCACTTAGGCAAAGATGCCTTAAATAGAACACTGAAAAGCACAAGTCATAAAAAAAATAATAATTCAAACTTTGTAGAAGTTGAGAAGTTTTGTTCTTTGAAAGGCACTGTTAGGTGAAAGGATCAATTACAGATTGGGATAAATATATGAAAATTGTGTATTGGATAAAGGACTTAAAATATTTTAATAACACTTTAAATTTCATGGCAAGAAATTGAACACTAATAAGTGTTCATGTGGAACTATTTCATGTGGAAAGCCTTCAAATAATGTACAATAGCAAATCAGTGAAGTAAATCATAGAAAGAGAAATACATGTTATATCTTTTACATTGAACTGTAGATAAGGCAAAATAATCTACACTGTCAGAAAGTAGTTCATTGGTTTCTAGAACAAGAAGAGGTCAAGAGGGAGAGATTATACAGGAATAAGAGGCAACTTCTGGGAGTGGTAGTTTTGTTCTAAGTCTTGTTTGCACTGATGGTTTTATGGAAAACATACATACATATGTATTTATACAAAAATAATCAAATTAAATGTTTTAATAGGAGCAATTTTCTACCCTCTGTGTGTTTCATATCTCAATAAAGATGATGAAAAGAAAAAAACTAGAAAAATAGTTAAGCATTTTTAAGAAACACTCAAAACTAGAATTATAGTTGTTAATAAGTTAATATAAAAATATATGATATGTTTAACCATTCATTGATTGACATCTGTGCTTTTCAGCTTGCAGCTATTACAAGCAAAGCAGTAGTGAATATTAGTATACATGTTTTATGTGTTCATAATTTTTTATTTCTCTAAGATAAATGCACAAGTGCACAGTTGCTGTACCATATGGTAATTCCATGTTTAGCTTTCTGGGAAATTCTTGAGGTCTTTACCAGACTGTAACATTTTGCATTCCTACCAGCAATATGTTTCCTTACTGGTGTTTGATGTTACCCTTAAATTTTGTTAGCCATTCTGGTAGGTGTGTAATGTCTCATTACAGTTTTAATTTGTATTTCCTTCTAATGGCTAATGAGATTAATCCTCATGTGCTTTTTTTAGTCATTTGTACATCCCCTTTGCTGAAATATCTTTCCTGTCTTTTGTTAAATTTCTAATTAGATTGTTTCGCTTTTCCTATTGAGTTTTGACAGATAGTGAGGGATGAAGGAGATGGATATAGTTAATAAAGGAGTAGCATGAAGGATTCTTGTGGTGATTCTGTATCTTGACTGCAATGGTGGTTTCATAAATCTACACTTGTGATACAGTTACATGGAACTAAGTAGACACACAGGCTTCCCTGGTGGCACAGTAGTAAAGAATCTGCCTGCCAATGCAGGAGACGTGGGTTTGGTTCCCTGGGTCAGGAAGACCCCCTGGAGGAGGGCATGCCAACCCACTCCAGTATTCTTGCCCGGAGAGTCCAATGGATAAAGGAGCCTGGTGGGCTACTGTCCATGAGGTCGCAAAGAGTCAGACACAACTGAGCAACTAACACTTGCAAGCAGTTATGTGTATATTTGTCTATGCTTATATTAACAGAGGATTTGAGGAAGAACAAAGTTACCTTTAGGTGCTGTGTGAGTAGGGAATAAAAATAGATTGTAATTTATATTTGTGTGTATACATTTTTCATACCAATACACACATATCCTTTATTTTACATAATATTTATTATGATAGAGCCTTCATATTTATTGTTATTTTAACAAAATAAAAATATTAAAGAATATTAAATTTTAATGAACAAAATGATTATAAAATGCTAAATGTCTACATAATTTGAAAAATATAACTATTAGATAAAGAACACATTTTAAAATGAATACTATAAAATCTAAGAGGATACTCGCATAGGTAGAACAAACTCTACATTCTAGGTTAGGAAGTCTTAACAGTATTTTATAGATGATGTTTCTTTTCCTTTTGGCTGTGCTGAGTCTTACTTGTAGCGTCATGATCTTTGTTGCTGCACGCGGGATCTTCATGTAGGTGTGTGGGCTCTTAGTTGGGGCATGTAGGTCTAGTTCCCTGACCAAAGATGGAATCTCTGCCTCCTGCATTGGGAGGGTGAAGTCTTAACCCTCGAACCACCAGATGAGTCCCTGTGTATGATGTTTCTAGATGACATTCTTTTATGAAACTGTCTCAATTTGGAACATAAGAGAAATGTAATATAATCCATCTGAGAATAGCCAAGATTAATTTTATGTAATGTTTTTATTTTTAAAAAGGATAAAGAAAGATTTTTTCCTACTAAATTGTGAAAAGTGTGAAGACAGGATAATTCAAAAATTGTGACACTGATTTAGTTGCAGGCAAACAGCTTTTGTACTTCAGAATGTTATGGACAGAAGCAGTCCCACCATAAAAATGTGTGTGTGTGTGAGAGTAAATGATGCATGATAAATTCAGCACTAAAAATGATTTGGGCAAACATATCATTTAAAAAAGGTCATGAAAAAGGTAGATATACAAAGATACTGTATGAGAAAAGGAAGAACACCTAGTATTCCCCAGAAAAGTTTATTTTTAATTAATTTATATCTTAAATTAATTTTTAAAATATTTACCCATGTAGAGGGAGTTTTTCATTTCTGAACTTACCTAGGAGAACCTCTATGTCTTATTTGAATGTCTACCAATTAGACATTCTATGTGCCAGACAGCCTGGCACACAGAAGATCATAAGTTAGTATTTATGGAGTGAATTAGCAAAGGAAACAACCTTGTTAACATCATATGAAAATCCTTTATTTTCTCTAATAAGGAGTGCAATCTATTAGGACCTTTCTGTAAGACATAATTTTATGGGAGAAACAGTAAACTCATAGATATGCTAATGATTCTTTAAGAAATTAACTTCAAAAATTCCACATTAAAGTCATAAAAACTAAATGCTTTGGTTATCATATGAAAATGATTCTTACTTGTAGCCAGGAATAGAAAAGCTCTTCCAAGAAAATATTATAAATGACCTCATGGTAAATTAATTCCAAGCTTCCAGTGATGACTCTTCACCCTGTCCCTTCCTCCAGACACACAGAGGATTTCTTACCCTCACTTCGGGCATCTAAAAATCCAAGTGCTTTCTTTCTTGTATTCTGTATCAAAAGAATAACAACTCACGGTATTAGTTCTTTGAACTCAGTTTTAGCAAGTGAAGTGGATCTTGCCTTTATACAGCTACAGATTTTAATCAGTAACTGTAAAACTAACCACTTTTCACTTGTTAAATTACTTTCAAGTAGGAGAAGGCAATGGCAAGCCACTCCAGTACTCTTGCCTGGAAAATCCCATGGATGGAGGAGCCTGGTAGCCTGCAGTCCGTGGGGTCGCTAAGGGTCGGACACGACTGAGCGACTTCACTTTCACTTTTCACTTTCACACATTGGAGAAGGAAATGGCAACCCACTCCAGTGTTCTTGCCTGGAGAATCCCAGGGACGGAGGAGCCTGGTGGGCTGCCGTCTATGGGGTCACAGAGTCGACACGACTGAAGTGACTTAGCAGCAGCAGCAGCAGCAGCAGCAGGAGCAGGTAGGTGAAGAGTTGGCAAGATCTCAGCAACATCTGATGTGACCATTAATACCTACACATTTCTGGAGATATTTTTCCCTAATCTCAGAAGAAACTGAAAAAAAAAAAATGGCCTTGACAATATCTGGGAAGTATTGAGGATAAAAGGAGCAGCCTCTGGTCACAGCTTCTTCAGGAACATTTTAGCAATAAAGACAACAGC
Organism: Moschus berezovskii; assembly: GCF_049115385.1. Classification (NCBI taxonomy): domain Eukaryota; kingdom Metazoa; phylum Chordata; class Mammalia; order Artiodactyla; family Moschidae; genus Moschus; species Moschus berezovskii. Next base: position 9,987,000 of record NC_142467.1, on the reverse strand, counting down.
AAAAGACCTGCCCTGTACCCTTGACATTGTATGACTCATGTAGTTCCCACAGCCAGCCTATGAGAATGAGGATGATTTTCTCATTTTTTAACAGGGAAATTGAGGTTCAGAGATTGTGACCTGGTCAACGTCAAATAAGAGCACAGGTATTTACTTGTCTCAACAGGGGACTGGACGCTTCCTATTCAGCACAGATAATCAGTACAAATCCAACCCCTGTATCAAGAGGGAATCTTCCATCCACTGCCTGAGGATAATTCAGTCCACCCCGATTCCCTTTCCTAACACTCACAGGTACATGGTTTGTTCTTGAGATAATATCTTAATCATTTTTACTCAGACCGATATATATCACCCTGCCATAAATCCTTTCTTTTAAAATCCTCAAATGTTTCATGAGGCTTTTCTATCATTTGAAAGGATTCCCTTAATTAATAGATGGATAGTTCCATTACTTAAATTGTGGTTCAGGAATTAATCTTAGATTTACATGGGTTCAGTTCAGTTCAGTTCATTTCAGTCGCTCAGTCGTGTCCGACTCTTTGTGACCCCATGAATCACAGCACGCCAGGCCTCCCTGTCCATCACCAACTCCCAGAGTTCACTCAAACTCATGTCCATCGAGTCGGTGATGTCATCCAGCCATCTCATTCTCTGTCGTCCCTTTCTCCTCCCGCTTCCAATCCCTCCCAGCATCAGAGTCTTTTCCAGTGAGTCAACTCTTCGCTTGAGGTAGCCAAAGTATTGGAGCTTCAGCTTTAGCATCAGTCCTTCCAATGAACACCCAGAACTGATCTCCTTTAGAATGGACTGGTTGGATCTCCTTGCAGTATAAGGGACTCTCAAGAGTCTTCTCCAACACCACAGTTCAAAAACATCAATTGTTCGGCGATCAGCTTTCTTCACAGTCCAACTCTCACAGCCATACATGACCACAGGAAAAACCGTAGCCTTGACTAAACGTACCTTTGTTGGCAAAGTAATGTCTCTGCTTTTTAATATGCTGTCTAGGTTGGTCATAACTTTCCTTCCAAGGAGTAACTGTCTTTTAATTTCATGGCTGCAATCAGCATCTGCAGTGATTTTGGAGCCCAAAAAATAAAGTCTGACACTATTTCCAATGTTTCTCCATCTATTTCCCATGAAGTGATGGGACCAGATGCCATCATCTTAGTTTTCTGAAGGTTGAGCTTTAAGCCAACTTTTTCACTCTCCTCCTTCACTTTCATCAAGAGGCTTTTTAGTTCCTCTTCACTTTCTACCATAAGCGTGGTGTCATCTGCATATCTGAGGTTATTGATATTTTTCCAGGCAATCTTGATTCCAGCTTGTGCTTCTTCCAGCCCAGCATTCCTCATGATGTACTCTGCATATAAGTTAAATAAGTAGGGTGACAATATACAACCTTGACATACTCCTTTTCCTATTTGGATCCAGTTTGTTGTCCCATGTCCAGTTCTAACTGTTGCTTCCTGATCTGAATATAGGTTTCTCAAAAGGCAGGTCACGTGGTCTGGTATTCCCATCTCTTTCACTATGAACAAAGCTAGTGGAGGTGATGGAATCCCAGTTGAGCTATTTCAAATCCTGAAAGATGATGCTGTGAAAGTGCTACACTCAATATTCCAGCAAATTTGGAAAACTCAGCACTGGCCACAGAACTGGAAAAGGTCAGTGTTCATTCCAATCCCAAAGAAAGGCAATGCCAAAGAGTGCTCAAACTACAGCACAATTGTACTCATCTCACATGCTAGTAAATGACACGCTCAAAATTCTCCAAGCCAGGCTTCAGCAATACATGAGCCGTGAACTTCCAAATGTTTCAGCTGGTTTTAGAAAAGGCAGAGGAACCAGAGATCAAATTGCCAACATCTGCTGGATCATGGAAAAAGCAGGAGAGTTCCAGAAAAACATCTATTTCTGCTTTTACATGGGTTGCTGCTGCTGCTGCTGCTAAGTCACTTCAGTTGTGTCCAACTCTGTGAGACCCCATAGATGGAAGCCCACCAGGCTCCCCCGTCCCTGGGATTCTCCAGGCAAGAACACTGGAGTGGGTTTCTGTTTCCTTTGGTTACATATACCTAAATAAACTTTAAATCATATTATACATCCTTGTTTACTAATCATTTATGATCCAACAGCTATGCCATTAATTTAAATACTGAGCATATTTTGCATGTGGATAAAGTATACGTGAATTCTATCCCCTACCTCAATGTATATATTTAATATATAGGTAAAATCTTTATAATGAGGGCATATGTGATGCATATACAAATAATAAATTTTGAGTATGTATGTCACTATACTGCACCTAAATATACACTAATAAACTTGTTTCATCCAAACAGCCATTCTTTATTAATTTAACATTCCCTTGCTGTTTATTTCAGTAAATATTTACTGAATATATAATTTGCATTCAAGTGGAAATAAGTTATTACTTGTTTTCACTGAAAATGATATTACCTTAAACATTTATGTATTTATTTATGGCTAGCTGGGTCTTCCGGAGAAGGCAATGGCAAGCCACTCCAGTACTGTTGCCTAGAAAATCCCATGGATGGAGGAGCCTGGTAGGCTGCAGTCCGTGGGGTCGCTAAGTTTGGACATGACTGAGCGACTTCACTTTTACTTTTCATTTTCACACATTGGAGAAGGAAATGGCAACCCACTCCAGTGTTCTTGCCTGGAGAATCCCAGGGACGGGGGAGCCTGGTGGGCTTCCGTCATGGGGTCACACAGAGTTGGACACGACTGAAGTGACTTAGCAGCAGCAGCAGCAGCTGGGTCTTTACCGCTGTGGGAGCTACTCTCTAGTGGTGTGCAGGCTTCTCCTCTTGCAAAGTACGCTCTAGGCTCACGGGCTTCATTAGTTGCGGCCGGTGGACTTCAATAGTAAGGGCTCACGGCTTCAGTAGATGCGGGAGGCGGGCTTCAGTAGTAAGAGCTCACGGGCTTCAGTAAAAGGGCTCACGGGCTTCAGTAGGTGCGGGAGGTGGGCTTCACGGGCTTCAGTAGCCGTGGCAGGTACGCTCAGTATTTCCCCTCATGGACTCCAAAGCACCGGCTCAGTACTTGTGGCAGAGGCTTAGCTGTTCTGAGGCATGTGCCATCTTGGATCAGGGATCAAACCCATGTCTCTGCATAGACAGGTGGATTCTTCACCACCGAGCCATCAGGGAAGCCCTGAATATAGTATTCTTAGTCAAGTTATACAGCTTACTACGGTTCATCATCGGTTAGATATCTCACTGAAGGAGAACCAGCGAGTTTGCCTGTATATTTTAGAACACTGCCAATTATTCAGAAATTTCACCAGCTTAATTACTTATTTAGCTAACAAAAATTAGTGATGTCTCTGTTGATTTAAAAATCTTATTATGTCATCTTTATAGCCAGGAAAAGATGTACTTTTCACTGAAGTTACAATAGTAAATTAAAAATTTATTTTCTATGTACATTCACCAGAATTTTGTGATAGACATTTAATTGTGGACCAAATCTTAGCTTAATTTTCATCCAGAAATAGTGAAGTACTAGGAAAGCACTAGGTTTTAGCCTGGAAGTTAATAATTACCAGATTGTAAGTCTAGTCAAGGCTATGGTTTTTCCCATGGTCATGTATAGATGTGAGAGTTGGACTGTGAAGAAAGCTGATTGCCGAAGAATTGACGCTTTTGAACTGTGGTGCTGGAGAAGACTCTTGAGAGTCCCTTGGACTGCAAGGAGATCCAACCAGTCCATTCTAAAGGAGATCAGTTCTGGGTGTTCATTGGAAGGACTGATGCTAAAACTGAAACTCCAATACTTTGGCCACCTCATGTGACGAGTTGACTCACTGGAAAAGACTCTGATGCTGGGAGGGATTGGGGGTGGGAGGAGACGGGGACGACAGAGAATGAGATGTATGGATGGCATCACCAACTCGATGGACATGAGTTTGAGAGAACTCTGGGAGCTGGTGATGGACAGGGAGGCCTGGCGTGCTGTGATTCATGGGGTCACAAAGAGTCGGACAAGACTGAGCGACTGAACTGACCTGAACTGAAATGAAGCCAAACTAATTACATTTATATCTGGATTAGTAATCAAAAGTTTTGGCTAGATATGGCTGTTTCTTTAAACATCATTTTATTTCAATTGCTCTTTTCCCAAATGCTTACCTGAGTAGAGTGAAACATTTTAAAATTATATATGTATAATATAATGCTTTATCTGTTATATTGACTTACCTATAATTTAGATAACAGTAGAATGAAGATAACTGTCAGCCTCAGAGAAATATAGGCCCCTAAAGGCATTTCTCTCCTTCAACCTGTGCACTTCATGGTACAGGATCTAATACATCATTCTGGTATCAGAAAGAATGACATATAGTCATCCATTTTGTTTCCTTCTGTTGCCATATTTAATCAAAATAGATGATCTAGAACTTATTTTGCTGGGCATATGTCTATCCATATTTTCAGCTAATAATTTTGTCCAAGGTAACACAGAACTTAAAGAAAAATACATATATTTTAATAGTTGCAAATTACTATATCACAAAATTTTAATTTCAGTGATGTTATTATTTTGCTTTTATCATACGTTTTCTTATAAGCTTTGTAATAAAACATCTTATTCAAACTATGAGAAATCATTTTTTATTTAACTGTAGCCTCTCAGGATTAACTTCATCATTTCACTATTTGGCAAAAATGCTAATATTATTTTTTTATTGGAGTATGGTTGCTTTATAATGTTGGATTAGTTTTTGCTGTATGTCAAAGTGAATCAGCCACATGTATAGTCAGAAAGACAAAAACGAATATTGTATATTAATGCATATAAGTAGAATCTAGAAAATGGTATATATGAACTTACCTGCAAAGATAATATTTTATAACAGCTTTATTGAGGTAGAATTTACCTACACCATGTAGTAGTATAGACATGAATTCAGTGTCATGACTCAGGAAATGATTGCTATTTAACTTTATTCCACTTGGGCTACACACAAATTCATGAGAAAAATATTGATTGTGTATTCCGTTGCTAAGTCATGTCTGACTCTTTGTGACCCCATGGACTGCAGCACACCAAGCTTTCCTGTCCTTCACTATCTCCCAGAATGGTGAAGTTTAGTTTGCTCAAATTCATGTCCCTTGAGTCGGTGATGTCATCCAACCATCTCATCCTCTATCGTCCCCTTCTCCTCTTGTCTTCAATCTTTCCCAGCATCAGGGTCTTTTCCAATGAGTCAGTTCTTCACATTAGGGAGCCAAAGACTGGGGCTTCAGCTTTAGCATCAGTCCTTCCAATGAATATTCAGGGTTGGTTTCCTTTAGGATGGACTGGTTGGATCTCCTTGCAGTCCAATAGACTCTCAAGAGTCTTCTCTGGCACCATAATTCAAAAGCTTCTATTCTTTAGTGGTCCGCCTTCTTTCCAAACCAACTCTCCCTTCTGTATATGACTACAGGATGGAGTAGGCAAGACTGGACAACAGGGAAAATTCATAAAAGGAAATGATGGAACTTTGGAGAGTGATGAATATATGCATTATCTTGACTGAGCCGAGATATTATTAACCAAACCAGGTTCATTGGCCTGGCGTGCAGCAAGCCAAATGCTGAGACAAAAAGGATTGCAGCAGAGGAAAGGTTTATTCACGAGGCAGCCAGAGGAGATGGGAGGACAAATCTCAAATCTGCCTTCCTGGTGGTGAGAGGGTTAGGGTATTTTGGGGATAAAGAAGCATAGGGAACTCTACTCAATAATCTGTAATGGCCTATGTGGGAATAGAATCGGCTGAAGAGTGGAGATATGTGTGTGTGTATATATATCACTGATTCACTTAGATGAACAGCAGAAACTAACACAACATGAAATCAACTGTGTTGGTGTTAATCTCTCAGTCATGTCTGACTCATTTCGACCCATCAACTGCAACCTACCAGGCTTCTCTGTCTATGGAATTCTCTAGGCAAGAATACTGGAGTGGGTAGCTATTCCCTTCTCCAGCGGATCTTCTCAACTCAGGGATTGAACCCAGGATGCCTGCATTGCAGGCATAGTTTTTACCGTCTGAGCCACCAGTTCAGTTCAGTTCAGTTCAGTCGCTTAGTCGTGTCTGACTCTCCGCGACCCCATGAATCACAGCACGCCAGGCCTCCCTGTCCATCACCACCTCCCGGAGCTCACTCAAACTCATGTCCAGAGACTCGATGATGCCATCCAGCCATCTCATTCTCGGTCGTCCCCTTCTCCTCCCGCCCCCAACCTTTCCCAGCATCAGAGTCTTTTTGAGTGAGTCAACTCGTCGCATGAGGTGGCCAAAGTATTGCAGTTTCAGCTTCAGCATCAGTCCTTCCAATGAACACCCAGGATTGATTTCCTTTAGAATGGACTGGTTGGATCTCCTTGCAGTATAGGGGACTCTCAAGAGTCTTCTCCAGCACCACAGTTCAAAAGCATCGATTCTTCAGCGATCAGCTTTCTTCACAGTCCAACTCTCACATCCATACATGACCACAGGAAAAACCATAGCCTTGACTAGATGGACCTTGGTTGGCAAAGTAATGTCTCTGCTTTTTAATATATTATCAAGGTTGGTCATAACTTTCCTTCCAAGAAGAAAACCCTATATTCAACTATACTCCAGTAAAAAAATAGTGTTCAGTTCAGTTCAGTTGCTCAGTCGTGTCCGACTCTTTGTGACCCAATGAATCACAGCACGCCAGGCCTCACTGTCCATCACTAACTCCCGGAGTTCACTCAAACTCATGTCCACAGAGTCGGTGATGCCATCCAGCCATCTCATTCTCTGTTGTCCCCGTCTCCTCCTGCCCCCAATCCCTCCCAGCATCAGAGTCTTTTCCAGTGAGTCAACTCATCACATGAGGTGGCCAAAGTATTGGAGTTTCAGTTTTAGCATCAGTCCTTCCAATGAACACTCAGGATTGATCTCCTTTAGAATGGACTGGTTGGATCTCCTTGCAGTCCAAGGGACTCTCAAGAGTCTTCTCCAGCACCATAGTTCAAAAGCATCAATTCTTCGGCAATCAGCTTTCTTCACAGTCCAACTCTCACATCCATACATGACCACTGGAAAAACCATAGCTTTGACTAGATGGACCTTTGTTGGCAAAGCAATGTCTCTGCTTTTTAACATGCTATCTAGGTTGGTCATAACTTTCCTTCCAAGGAGTAAGTGTCTTTTAATTTCATGGCTGCAATCAGCATCTGCAGTAATTTTGGAGCCCCCAAAAATAAAGTCTGACACTGTTTCCACTGTTTCTCCATCTATTTCCCATGAAGTTTTGGGACCAGATGCCATGATCTTTGTTTTCTGAATGTTGAGCTTCAAGCCAACCTTTTCACTCTCCTCTTTCACTCTCATCAAGAGGCTCTTTAGTTCCTATTCACTTTCTGCCATAAGGGTGGTGTCATCTGCATATCTGAGGTTATTGATATTTCTCCAGGCAATCTTGATTCCAGCTTGTGCTTCTTCTAGCCCAGCGTTCCTCATGATGTACTCTGCATATAATTAATAGTAATTAAAAGGAAAATACGCAAGGCCATCTGAAGTGTGGGAGCAGTGGGGAAAGATAACTGGAAATAAGAGGGTGAGGTAATTATTGTTCTGTTCAGGTGCAACTAAGTCACAGGTTAGCATGTTCTGAGAGTGGGGTTTTGGGCCCTTTGACGTCAAAAGATTGCCAAGTGGACACTCCCACCTGCCTCGTATGAAAGCTGTTTTTCTTAACTAGCCTTAACTAACTGGAACTCAAACTCCATACAGCTCACTCCAAGTTTCTAGTAGAAAACTTAAGCCAATGTCTTATCGTTTAGAAGCTAAGAGGAGGTATTGAGGCTACATGAGGCTTAGAAGACATCAAGGTTTTATAAAAATACATTAAGCAAATCATAATCAAATGGCTTTAACTGATGATTACCCTCAGTTTCTGTGTCTCACTAGCACGTGCTCCCTCAGGAAGAGAGACGTGGTAAAATTCTCCAGGCCAGAATACTGGAGCGGGTAGCCTCTTCCCTTTTCAGGGAATCTTCTAAACCCAGGGATCGAACTCTGGTCTCCCTCATTGCAGCCAGATTCTTTACCAGCTGAGCCATCAGGGAAGCCCGAGAATACTGGAGAGGGTAGCCTATCCCTTCTCCAGGAGATCTTCCAGACCCAGGGATCAAACCAGGGTTTCCTACATTGCAGGTGGATTCTATGCCAGCTGAGCTTCCAGGGAAGCCCAAAGCAAGTGAAGACAATCCAAATAAGAAAAAGCAAGGCTTGCTATAGTCAGCCACCATCTCTTGCATTTGGCAGACTCAAAGGCAAGCTGAAAAGGAAAAACATGGGGAAAAGAGAAAGCTACAGGTTCAACCTAAATGGAGGCTCTTGTCCTGGGGAAGCTGTTGGTTGCAAAACGAGAAGGTGGACATACTATGTGATGGCCAAAGGTATGTATTTGACTCTCTCTGGTTGGTTCTAAGTTGGAAGAAAAGACAAAAATTAGGGAAGTTGTTATTAACCAAGTTTTTCCCTCTGGGGCTGATTGCTACAGTAATTATTTGCCCTCCTGTAGAGAGACAGTGTGGAGAAGGCACTGGCACCCACTCCAGTACTCTTGCCTAGAAAATCCCATGGATGGAGGAGCCTGGTAGGCTGCTGGGGTCCGTGGGGTCGCTAAGAGTCAGACACGACTGAGCAACTTCACTTTAACTTTTCACTTTCATACCTTGGAGAAGGAAATGGCAACCCACTCCAGTGTTCTTGCCTGGAGAATCCCAGGGACGGGGCAGCCTGGTGGGCTTCCATCTATGGGGTCACACAGAGTTGGACACGACTGAAGCGACTTAGCAGCAGCAGCAGAGAGACAGTGGGAGACAGAGAAAGGGAGAAAGCAGAGTGTGAGAACGATAACCAAATAGCTCATTTGTATTTCTCTGTTTTATTTCAAAACTTAGTTCATCGTAACATAACATAATCCCACTGAAATGTTCTCTCAAATTAGAAGACTCGTTAAAATGCCATATATTCTAATATTCTTCTGGATGATCTTTTAACTTCAGCCCTTTTTCTAACCTCAGAATGGCATTTGAATTTCTTACAATGGCTCTGAACATATCAATTTGCCCTATTTTTTTTTTTTTTTGTTAAACACACTATGCTTTTAAAATTCTATTTGCTTTTCATTTCATTCCTGTGGGATGCTGAAAGATATTTCAGGAGGTTAATGCCCATCTTATGGAACTTTACAGAAATGTATGGTGTTTAAATTTAAGTAGGATTAAAAAAAATAGGCAGTGGAGAAGAAAACTGGACTTTTGAGACAAAGATTAGAGCCAGTAGAGGTGAAAATTTGATAAAAGCAATAGTCCCAGGGTATCTGTATTATGCAGTTGGGGAGGGCTTGGGAGGGTTATAGGGGAGAGTCTGATATTCAGAGGGTATTTCAAAGAATTCCTCTGCTTTCAGGGTCACCATTAACATGCAGAGAAGTAAGGCATATATGTAGAATTTAAGTAATAAAATGAGATAAGGCAAACATCAGTGGTTCTAGGGAGCCAAATCTTTGTTTAAAAAGACATTTTTAAAATTTCTGTACATCTGAAGGGAAAAAAAAACTTAAGGGAATAATAGTGAAAATCACACTCACCTAAAGTATAAGTAAGATAAGAACTTCTGATTTTCAAATATTTATGAATTTTGACATATGAACTTTCTTCAGACAATGATTTTAAAAATGTAATTTATTCTTCTATTATTTATTAAATAAATGCTGCTGCTTATGAGTGGAGTATTAAAATGATATATCCCAAATTAACATAAATCTTTCATTTTGAATGAAAAACAAATACTAATCAAATAGAACAACAAAAAGCTATTTTCAATAAACACTTTTTCGATTTCACATTGGACAAAAAGAAATTCCTAAAGGGGGTGCTTTCTGGAAACCTCTGGATTTTCAATGACTAAAAGTTTACTAGCTGTGATGTAGACTCGGGCAATAAATAAGAACAGTGGCTTTAAAGTCAGACACACCTGTGTTAAGATTCCAGATCTGCAATCCTGTGTGCTCATGAAAGTGTTCTCTAAAACAGTGCTTATGTCATTCATGCTTAAAATATGATAATAATAGCAATCATATCATTGTAATAGGGGCATTTATAAAAGTCATACTCGGTGTTAGGCTTTTTAAGTAATTCATATGGGTATCACATTTTTTCTTAAGCAGAGTCTTTAGAGGTATGTGCTATTATCATCATTCCAATTTTTTGGATGAAAATATGGAGTCACAGAAAGGTTGAGTGATAGACCCAAGAGCCACACAGCTGGCAAGTACTAGAAACGTCTGTGAGCTCAGGCGGTCTGCTTCCCTCCTCCGTACTTGTGCTTTTATGAGCGTTACATGGCATCGTGCTTGTGTGTCACACCCTCCATTATTTACCAAACATGCACTTAGGAAAAGTAATATTGTTGGTTATTATGGAAATAAAATATTCGACAGTAGATGAGCCCCTCTAGGGTATATAATGAACTCTACCAATTTTGAGTAATTATTTTTTTCAAGAATTGGTTCAAATATAAGGATAGCAAAGTAAGATTGAATTTTGGATTTGATACCATTGATTGAATTACATATGCATACACACACACACTTTGTGATAAATTTTTTAAGCTTTAAATAATTGAAATGTTATCTTTGGGCACCCTATGTTCTAATTTAATTGTTTTGGACTGTTTAGAAAAACCACAACCCAACTAACATTCAGAAAGCCAAGTACTGTTTGGCCTGGCTGCACCTACAAGTTCAAAGGATAATTGCCAAGGATGTTCTTTGCATTGAATCAGTATACTGTAATTTGAGGAACTATTAGTGAACTCATACACTGAAAAAGTCGATAAGGATTTACAGGTAAACCACATTTCCCCAGGTATGCTATTTTCATCTCTTCATTTTCTGTTTGGGAAATATTTAGGTAAATCCTATTAGGATGAAGTCATGTTGGAAATGCATGAAAACTATTGATTCTCCATGGAAACTCACTCTTCTCTATGGGAATTACATAATAACAAGGGAGCTGACTTTGTGACCACAGATGCCAGGTTGAATAACTTTTTAACAAAGCTTTGTAGTTGTAACTTCCAATTCAATAATGGGTTTTGGAAATCATAGCCCCTCAGATTAAAGTGAGACTCAACCAGAGACCTGTAAACAAATCTGTATTAGGGGCAAAGATACATTTTAAAGTAACTGTAAATCCAATCAGTAATACTGAACTCCTAATGGCCCCTGTTTCTTATATATCATTTGTGGTACTGATGAGAAGAGAATTTTATAAAGTTCTATATAAGGACTAGAAAATCCACAAACAGTTCAAAAGCCAGAATAGTAGCTTGATCTTCCCTCTAACCCTACTCTGAGCATCTCTGCTAAGACCAGGTGAAAGAGCATCTGAAGGCAAAATGGACACACAGTTGACAACTCACTTCCTGGGATTGAGAAGAAACATAAGCTTTGTCAATTATAACCCAATAAATCTGAGAAAAAGAGAAGGAAAATTATGCTCCATGACATAGGAGAGTCATTTTTCATTGTTCACTCTTTTGCATAAATATAGCAAAGTAAATAACAGAGGGTTAATGTACACATATATGGAACAGAATTGCTTGCTGAAAAGCCAAGTAAGGTTTGCTTTTAGTGGCTCAAAAACAATACAGTACAGAAGATGATTGTGAACACTAGTCATAGGGAAACTCACTTTAAGAAAAGATTAATGATGTAATATAGAGTCAGATAATCCTATGTCAATAATGAGAAAATAAATCAACTGTATTTAGAAAAAGATGGCATTACTTTGATAGCAATAAGAAGCTGAAGCACAGAACAGAAAGTCCGTCAATTTAAAGGGGAAAAACATTGGTCCGAAGCTTTTGGTTTTGTCTTTGATTTTACTGTGGTTTTTAATCTACTATAATTGGATGTGGAATCCTGTCTCATCTCCACCTTTGACTAAACAGCAAGTGTGTTTTGACATGTTCTGAGGACAGACTGGAGTGAATTGTAGCGTGACAGCTACCGAAGCATTTCTGTGGAGGTGGACCGAGCTCATATGGCCCTTCTCAGCAGTAGAGAGCTGCCCAGGTGTTGGCACCAGGTTTTGGAATTACTTCTGACTTTCGTTCTGGTTACAATTACAATTATAGCTGTTAATCATGGCTAATTGAGAGGACAGTGAAAAATCTGTCGCTTGTAGAGGGAGAGGCATGTTTCAAATGCCAGTAAACAAACCTGCAAAAAGCTTGGCTTAGCGAGAGCAGAAGTGAGGAAGGAGGTGGCTGGAGCCATGGCCCCAGGGATATTAAACTATCACGAGAGTTTTGAATTAGACTAGAATGGCTAGGTTGCAGTAAGATTGAAAAGGAAAGACTGGCTGTTTACCTCATGAAGGCATTAGAACGTCCTGGCAGACGCCAAAACATATTTTAGTCTAGATGGTTCCAGAATACTGTTGCCAGAGCCCCAGGGACCTCCCCACAGAATTAGCCTTTGGATCCAAAATCTGCTGTCAGCTCTCCCAGACACCACACCAGATCTTAGGACTCGTCTATTTTATGTTGGCCCTCTGCCCAGGCCCAAATACTGACTTAAGTTTCCAATACTGCAGCACTGACCCGCAACCCTCAGTCAGTAGAAGCATGAAAGGGCTCAAGCAGAAGCAAACCCAGAGGTTCTAAATAGCAAGGATTTTTTTTAAGACTAAGAAATTGAACTGTGGTGTTGAAGAAGACTCTTGAGAGTCCCTTGGACTGCAAGGAAATCCAACCAGTCCATCCTAAAGGAGATCAGTCCTGAGTGTTCACTGGAAGGACTGATGCTGAAGCTCCAATACTTTGGCCACCTGATGCGAAGAGTTGACTCATTTGAAAAGACCCTGACACTGGGAAAGATTGAAGGCAGGAGGAGAAGGAGATGACAGAGGATGAGATGGTGGGATGGCATCACTGACTTAATGGACATGAGTTTGAGTGAACTCTGGGAGTTGGTGATGGACAGGGAGACCTGGAGTGCTGCAGTCCTTGGGATCGCAAAGAGTTGCACACGACTGAGCGACTGAACTGAAGAAATTAGAATAGATGATGCTGCCACAGGAATCTTGCATTTTACCCTAATTTTAAAGCAGTTAGTATTTTCTAAAGCTTTTTCCATCACCGTTATATAATATTTGTAGTAACAGCATAAGCTATGTATTGTGAAGAGGCCTGTTTTGCAAATAGGAGGAACCGTTGCTGAATCTTCCAGGTGGCCACAGAGCGTGAGCGCCCTCGCAGTGACTCAGACTCTGAGCCTCAGCCCTTCAGCCCGCTCCTCCCACAGGAATGTTGTTGTTTGGTTGTGACATAGAAATCTGAACAAACGCTGTCAGAAAAAGAAGTAGGCTAGACACAGGAAATGGAGAAGGAAATGGCAGCCCACTCCAGTGTTCTTGCCTGGAGAATCCCAGGGATGGGGGAGCCTGGTGGGATGCCGTCTATGGGGTCACACAGAGTCGGACACGACTGAAGTGACTTAGCAGCAGCAGCAGCAGACACAGGAAAATAAAGAGTCAAAATGACATACCAAAGTGAACATTTAAATGTTGGTTTTGCAATAGTTTTTGTGTGTTCCCAATATACTGGATCATGGAGAAAGCAAGAGATTTCCAGAAAAACATCTATTTCTGCTTCATTGACTATGCCAAAGCCTTTGACTGTGTGGATCACAATAAACTGTGGAACATTCTGAAAGAGATGGGAATACCAGACCACCTGACCTGCCTCTTGAGAAACCTGTATGCAGGTCAGGAAGCAACAGTTAAAACTGGACATGGAACAACAGACTAGTTTCAAATAGGAAAAGGAGTACGTCAAGTTGTATATTGTCACCCTGCTTATTTAACTTATATGCAGAGTACATCATGAGGAACGCTGGGCTGGAAGAAGCACAAGCTGGAATCAAGATTGCCGGGAAAAATATCAATAACCTCAGATATGCAGATGACACCACCCTTATGGCAGAAAGTGAAGAGGAACTCAAAGGCCTCTTGATGAAAGTGAAAGAAGAGAGTGAAAAAGGTTGGCTTGAAGCTCAACATTCAGAAAACAAAGATCATGGCATCTGGTCCCATCACTTCATGGGAAATAGATGGGGAAACAGTGGAAACAGTGTCAGACTTTATTTTTTGGGGCTCCAAAATCACTGCAGATGCTGATTGCAGCCATGAAATTAAAAGACTCTTACTCCTTGGAAGGAAAGTTATGACCAACCTAGATAGCATATTAAAAAGCAGAGACATTACTTTGCCAACAAAGGTCCGTCTAGTCAAGCCTATGGTTTTACCTGTGGTCATGTATGGATGTGAGAGTTCGACTGTGAAGAAAGCTGATTGCTAAAGAATTGATGCTTTTGAAATGTGGTTCTGGAGAAGACTCTTGAGAGTCCCTTGTACTGCAAGGAGATCCAACCAGTCCATTCTAAAGGAGGTCAATCCTGGGTGTTCACTGGAAGGACTGATACTAAAGCTGAAACTCCAATACTTTGGCCACCTCATGCGACGAGTTGACTCACTGGAAAAGAGTCTGATGCTGGGAGGGATTGGGGGTGGGAGGAGACAGGGACAACAGAGAATGAGATGGCTGGATGGCATCACCAACTCGATGGACATGCGTTTGAGTGAGCTCCGGGATTTGGTGATGGACAGGGAGGCCTGGCGTGCTGTGATTCATGGGGTCGCAAAGAGTCAGACACGACTGAGCGACTGAACTGAACTGAACTGAATATACAAAGAGACTTTGTATATTTGTTGGGACTTCCCTGGTGGCTCAGGTGATCGGCCTGCAATGCAGGAGACCCGGGTTCAATCCCTGGGTGGGGAAGATCCCCCAGAGAAGGAAATGACAACCCACCCCATTGGCAACCTGCCTAGAGAATCTCAGGGACAGAGGAACCTGGTGGGCTATAGTTCATGACATTGGAAAGAGTCAGACAGGACTGAGTAGCTACCATTTCCACTTTCACTTTCTTTCAATCCTTGGTTACAATATCGCCTTCCCATCAGGATTCCAGCATTCTCCCTGGTAGGATCCTATGACCTTAGGCATGCACTTTCTTCCCTGTCTTACTTTCCCTGAGTCCTCCTCCCAGTGGATCCCAAATCACGTCTATCTGCTATCACAGTACCTCTTCAGCCAGTCTTCTTCCAGCTTCTGATACAATTTCTACCCCAAACTGGCATGTATCTAGGAATAAATACAGATATAGAACCTAGGGGCTTTGCCTTGATATTTGGGGGTTGGGGACAGCAGTAGCCTCCTTCCCTTCCCCCTGGCATGTCACCATTAGGGAGGCAATGACAAAGGCTGCTAGCTAATTCCTTCCAGTTACCTATTAGAAACACTCTCAGCCTCACCGTCACACCAGCCTATCCCCTGCCTTTAGTCAAATATTAGTGAAGATATGAATAGGGAAAGAATTCATCCCTTATAAGATCTGGGCCATTTCTGATTCTAGCATCCCTGGTCATACTTTGCCAAGAAAGAAGACTCACTTCAAGACAAAGGCTTTACCTTTGCTGTGTAGAATTCTCCAGGTTTTTATTGAGATGAAACGGCTGCCATTTGGTAAGGAGGTGTCTTACAAATAAAGGCAAAAGATGCATACAAATAGAATAATGTTAGTTTTTATATCAAATAACAGGAGTAATTTCAGCAGACAGAACAATTACTGAGTTAAATACTACCTGTAGAAGAGAAAATAAGGCCAAATAACATTCTGGGTATACTAGAAACATTATAATCCTGTGTGTATATATATACACACACACACATATATGTATCATGGCAAAGGATGGTTAGGTTAGTGAAATGGAGCTTTTGGAAAGAAAGCAGTTGGGCTCAGTGTTAAGGAAGCAATTAGAACTCCATGCAGCATTCACTGAACTGACACTTTATGCCTAGATTGTAATCAGCGTTTTAAGATTCTTTGCTGTTTTTGTGGATGCTTCTATTTGTGGCATCATTCAGTGATCTCCTAAGTTTGATGACCATCTTTAGTTTCTTGAGTATTCTGATAAAAGAGGTCTCTGTGTTCGAACTGAATTCCTGTTGTGATTTTCACTCACTGTGATCTTAGAAAAATGCATTTTGAGATAATGGAAATAATTAATTCCATGGATGTAGGTAACTATGCTTGAATCATTTTATATACAATAAATAAATATAATAATTTATTCCATATACAGAAACATCATTTAATTGTTTGAGGTGTGAGTAACCAAGCAGAAGGGTCTGTTCTTCAGACCCTTCTTTTTTTTTTTTTTCTGTTGTATTTATCCCCAACTGAAAATCAGGTATGGAGTATAAGTCTCCTCTTGTATCCCTCTGTCTTAGGGACCATAAAACGCTTAAAGAGGATGGGCTAAGTCTTAACTCAGCAGCACTGTGACACATATGTGTGAATGTCATCAGTTCCTTTTCCCACTGCTACCCTCACTGACATGTAGTGAGTCTCTAAGGAGAAAAAGCAAAACAAAATGTTGAGACTTCCCTGGCAGTCCAGTGGTTAAGACTCCTTGCCTCTTATGCAGGGGGCTTGGGTTTGATCCCTGGTTGTGTGAGCTGAGATCCCACATACCTTGTGGCAAAAAAAATGTTGTCCAAAATCATTAACCCTGATAGTCACTGAAGACAAATTAATTGTTTCTCCCCATAATAAGTACTGGGGAGCACAGCCTGGCGTGCTGCAGTCTATCGGGTTGCAAAAAGTCAGACACGATTGAGTGACTGAACTGAACTGATAATGACAGTAATAGCAAAAGAATGCTTACAAAGTACCAGATACTCTTCTAACCAATGTGTATATGCTATGGCATATAATCCTCACAAAACCTGGGAGATAGTTGCTAGGGTATCAGATATTATCCTCACTTCACAATTGAGAAAGAAGAGGCAAAGAGAATTTAAGTAATTTCCCCAGGGTCTCACAACTTTGCTACAGTCTTCAGGCAGTCCAGTCCCTGAAGCAATGGTTTTGGCTATTATGCTAAAATGACCTTGAATCTTGAGCTATTAAATATGAGGGTGTACCAGATGAGTTCTTAAATTTCTATGAAGTTCTAAAATTTAAACTCTTTATTGTATTCTGCAGTCGATATGAATGACTAATAAACCAGATTAATATACATTCCAAGAGAGGTTTCTTAAAAAGAAGCTTGGTGACCCAAATTGGTCAGTGTTCAGGCAATATGATTAAATGAAGACCATTCAGAGCTGAGATATTTTCTAAAAGGGTCACCTTCCTTCTGCTTCTTAAGAGATTCATCATGGCAAGCAGCCCATGCCAAAGATAGATCTGGGTCCTAGTAATTTAAATGTGATTTCATTTTAACTGAAAACCTAACAGTCTTTTCCTGAATTGAATAAGAATTCTAAAGTTATTTTTTAAATGTCATTTAAATGACCATAGAGTCACTCCTTGGATGTTTTTATTTAATGCACAAGTAACAAGATATTTAGTGTTATAAACACATGACATGCTCCTGTGTCATGAAAACATTTTGCTTCTTTTACTACAGAGGACAAAATGCTACTAAACCAATCAGTCACATTAGTCATTAAATTAGGAGTACAGGGGTAGGCGAGCATAGCAG
This sequence comes from Moschus berezovskii, assembly GCF_049115385.1. Classification (NCBI taxonomy): domain Eukaryota; kingdom Metazoa; phylum Chordata; class Mammalia; order Artiodactyla; family Moschidae; genus Moschus; species Moschus berezovskii. The sequence continues at coordinate 9,969,312 of NC_142467.1, read as the reverse complement.
AATCTGTAGAAGCACTGTATGAACATGTTACTTTACATTCCAGACAGAGCCCTCCATTTTTCATATCTGTGTCAATACAGAAAAGGGTAAAGAACCAGATCATTAGCAGATGTTGCTCTAGAATATGTGAGAAATTCCCATGAAGTGTGAGTCTTGACTAGTTTTATGTAAGTCAAAGTTATATTTTAAATTATTAATGACATTTGTAATTTCATCTAAGGAATGAGATGAGATTTTTATCTGATCATATTGAATATATCACTGAAAGATGAACTCCCCAGGTCAGTAGGTGCCCAATATGCTACTGAAGATCAGTGGAGAAATAACTCCAGAAAGAATGAAGAGATGGAGCCAAAGCAAAAACAACACCCAGTTGTGGATGGGACTGGTGATAGAAGCAAGGTTCAATGCTGTAAAGAACAATATTGCATAAGAACCTGGAATGTTAGGTCCATGAATCAAGGCAAATTGGAAGTGGTGAAACAGGAGTTAGCAAGAGTGAACATTGACATTTTAGGTATCAGTGAACTAAGATGGACTGGAATGGGTGAATTTAACTCTGATGACAATTATATCTACTACTATGGGCAGGAATCCCTTGGAAAAATGAAGTAGCCATCATAATCAACAAAAGAGTCTGAAATGCAGTACTTGGATGCAATCTCAGAAACAACAGAGTGATCTCTGTTTGTTTCCAAGGCAAATCATTCAATATCATGGTAATACAAGTCTATGCCCCGACCAGTAATACTGAAGAAGCTGAAGTTGAACAGTTCTATGAACACCTACAAGACCTTCTAGAACTAACACCCGAAAAAGATGTCCTTTTCATTATAGGGGACTGGAATGCAAACGTAGGAAGTCAAGAAACACTTGAGGTAACAGGCAAATTTGGCCTTGGAGCACGAAATGGAGCAGGGCAAAGGCTAATAGAGTCTGCCAAGAGAATGCACTGGTCACAGCAAACACCCTCTTCCAACAACACAAGAAAGACTCTACACATGGACATCACCAGATGGTCAACACTGAAATCAGATTGATTATATTCTTTGCAGCCAAAGATGGAGAAGCTGTATACAGTCAGCAAAAACAAGACCAGGAGCTGACTGTGGCTCAGATCATGAACTTCTTATTGAAAAATTCAGACTTAAATGGAAGAAAGCAGGGAAAACCACTAGACCATTCAGGTATGACCTAAACCAAATGCTCTCTGACTATACAGTGGAAGTGAGAAATAGGTTTAAGGGACTAGATCTGATAGAGTGCCTGAGGAAGTGTGGATGGAGGTTCATGACATTGTATGGGAGACAGGGGTCAGGACCATCCCCAAGAAAAAGAAATGCAAAAAAGCAAAATGGCTGTCTGAGGAGGCCTTACAAATAGCTGTGAAAAGAAGGGAAGCAAAAAACAAAGGAGAAAAGGAAAGATATACCCATTTGAATGCAGAGTTCCAAAGAATAACAATGAGAGATAAGAAAGCCTTCCTCAGTGATCAATGCAAAGAAATAGAGGAAAACAATAGAATGGGAAAGACTAGAGATGTCTTCAAGAAAATTTGTGATACCAAGGGAGCATTTCATGCAAAGATGTGCTCAATAAAGGACAGAAATAGTATGGACCTGACAGAAGCAGAAGATATTAAGAAAAGGTGCCAAGAATACACTGAAGAACTGTACAAAAAATATGTTCACAACCCAGATAATGACGAAGGTGTGATCACTCACCTAGAGCCAGGCATCCAGGAATGTGGAGTCAAGTGGGCCTTAGGAAGCATCACTATGAACAAAGCTAGTGGAGGTGATGGAATTCCAGTTGAGCTATTTCAAATCCTGGAAGATGATGCTGTGAAAGTGCTGCACTCAATATTCCAGCAAATTTGGAAAACTCAGCAGTGGCCACAGGACTGGAAAAGGTCAGCTTTCATTCCAATCCCAAAGAAAGGCAATGCCAAAGAATGCTCAAACTACCGCACAATTGCACTCATCTCACATGCTAGTAAAGTCATGGTCAAAATTCTCCAAGCCAGGCTTCAGCAGTATGTGAACCGTGAACTTCCAGATGTTCAAGCTGGTTTTAGAAAAGTCAGGGGAACCAGAGATCAAATTGCCAACATCCACTGGATCATAGAAAATGCAATAGAATTCCAGAAAAACATCTGTTTCTGCTTTATTGACTATGCCAGAGCATTTGACTGTGTGGATCACAATAAACTGGAAAATTCTGAAAGAGATGGGAATACCAGACCACCTGACCTGCCTCTTGAGAAATCTGTATGCAGGTCAGGAAGCAACAGTTAGAACTGGGCATGGAACAACAAACTGGTCCCAAATAGGAAAAGGAGTATGTCAAGGCTGTATATTGTCACCCTACTTATTTAACTTGTATACAGAGTACATCATGAGAAACGCTAGGCTGGAGGAAGCACAAGCTGAAATCAAAGTTGCTGGGAGAAATATCAATAAGCTCAGATACGCAGATGATACCACCCTTATGGCAGAAAGTGAGAAAGAACTAAAAAGCCTCTTGATGAAAGTCAAAGAGGAGAGTGAAAAAGTTGGCTTAAAGCTCAACATTCAGAAAACTAAGATCATGACATCCAGTCCCATACTTCATGGCAAACAGTGGAAGCAGTGGCTGACTTTATTTTTCTGGGCTCCAAAATCTCTGCAAATGGTGGTTGCAGCCATGAAATTAAAAGACGCTTAGTCCTTGGAAGGAAAGTTATGACCAAACTAGACAGCGTATTAAAAAGCAGACATTACTTTGTGAACAAAGGTCCGTCTAGTCAAAGCTATTGTTTTTCCAGTAGTCATGTATGGATGTGAGAGTTGGACTATAAAGAAAGCTAAGCACCAAAGAATTGATGCTTTTGAACTGTGGTGTTGGAGAAGACTCTTTAGAGTCCCTTGGACTTCAAGGAGATCCAACCAGTCCTTCCTAAAGGAGATCAGTCCTGGGTGTTCTTTGAAGGACTGATGTTGAAGCTGAAACTCCAATGCTTTGGCCACCAGATGCAAAGAGCTGGCTCATTTGAAAAAACCCTGATGCTGGGAAAGATTGAGGGCAAGAGGAGAAGGGGACGACAGAGGATGAGATGGTTGGATGGCATCACCGACTCAATAGACATGGGTTTGGGTGGACTCCGGTAGTTGCTAATGGACATGGAGGCCTGATGTGCTGCGGTTCATGGAGTCACAAGGAGTTGGACATGAAAGAGCAACTGAACTGAACTGAATTGGGTATAGTAGAGATTAAAATTTAACTTACATGAAAATGCAGATGTAATAATATACATTGTAGATAAACTGATGATTGTGTCATCCAGTATTATAAACTAAAAGCTTTATTTCAACTACTGAACTTCAATTGTAAATTGGAAGTTCATTTGTGCTCAAAATTCTCTGAGTTCCCAGAAGACATAGTAGGTTCCTAGAGCTCTACCAAACAGACAAAAAGTAAATTTCTTCTAGCCAGAAGCCATATTGTGCTAATCTTTGTAGTGTCTAACCTGCCACATGAATACACATATTTATAGGTAAAATTAAGTTATGATGACTTGGCATGGTGGAAGAAGATTTAAGACAGTGTTTCTCATGTGAGATAACTGAGGATCCATTTAAAGAAGTAAAACCAAAACCAAATTACAAATTAATGTTTCAAAAGCATCACAATAATCAAATCAAGCTTTAGTGTAATAAGAGAACTGCTGTTTTACTCCAGTGTGACTGTAGTACTGGAGTCTTCCTCTGCACTTTTGAAAGCTAAAAGTGGTTGAGAAGTATGGGTCAGATGTTGTCTATGTGATTTGTATGGAGTCCTTTAATTTTCACCACAATTCTATAAAGAAACAAATTTGTTTTCAAAAAGAGCCTCTAAAACAAGAGATCTTAATTAAATTATCAGTGTTACACAAATGATGGAGTGATTTTAAAAACTGGCAATCTGACCACAGAAGTCTCTTAAACACTGCATGATAATCGCTCATGTATATATAGGCCTCCCCGATGTCTTAGTGGTGAAGAATCCCCCTGCAACGGATAAGCCACAGAAGACAACGGTTCCATCCCTGACTCATGTCCATCGAGTCGGTGATGCCATCCAACCATCTCATCCTCTGTCGTCCCCTTCTCCTCCTGCCCTCAGTCTTTCCCAGCATCAGGGTCTTTACCAAGGAGTCAGTTCTTCACATCAGGTGGCCAAAGTATTGGAGTTTCAGCTTCAAAATTAGTCCTTCCAATGAATATTCAGGACTGATCTCCTTTATGATGGACTTGTTGGATCTCCTTGCAGTCCGAGGGACTCTCAAGAATCTTCAACACCACAGTTCAAAAGCATCAATTTTTCTGCGCTCAACTTTCTTTATGGTCCAACTCACATCCATACATGACTACTGGAAAAACCACAGCCTTGACTAGATGGACCTTGGTTGGCAAAGTAATGTCTCTGCTTTTTAATATGCTATCTAGGTTGGTCATAACTTTCCTTCCAAGGAGTACGTGTCTTTTAATTTCATGGCTGCAATAACAATCTGCATTGATTTTGGAGCCCCCCAAAATAAAGTCTGACACTGTTTCCACTTATTATATATATAAAACGCACACACACACATAATTCTATCCCTTTCTACCACTAAATAATAAATATTTAAAGTGAAATGCAATGTTATTGGGGATTAACATCCATATTCCTATATCTACCTAACATATCGGTGGAGAAAATTTTACCTCTACTGTCTTATGTCATATCACTGGAACTTCTAGATTAAATGGACAAAAGACAGATTAACAGGAAAAGGGCATACACATTTCATTTGATATTGATATTTTTATTTTTTGTGTGCATGGAGGTTTTCAGAGAAAAGAAGTTCAAGATACAAAAAGTAGTTAACTTTGGGGGTTTATATACAATTTAAACAGTGAACTACAAACTGTGGAGAAGGGAAGAGACAAAGGAAAAGGGGTTTGGGCAGTAAGTATGGAAGGTAAATTTGTGAGAGAAACTTAACGGAAGATCAGGGTTATTTGGTAAGATTTTCTGCAGACATAACTCAGCACTGCCTCTGTCTCTGGTGAGATGGAAAATGTACGTCCTGACCTTGGGCACATAGAGGGAAGTGTATCCTGTGTCTGTCCTAACTCAGTTGCCTTCAGCTCAAAAATCCATCTGCCAGCATGGCATACTTTGCGGAGGCAAATACCTATCCCCTTAACATGGAAATCAGAATCTGACTGAAATAAAAAGACGCTGTGAGAGGTGCGGTTGGATCCAACAGTAATGGAAGTGAAGGGTCGTTTGCTGGAAGTCCTTAAAGTTGTCCACTGAGAGTCAGATCATGTTACAGTCTTTCGTAGTCATGTAGATGTGTACATCGCTGGAGTTCCTAAAAGTTGTCTCCTGCTTTTCTGAATATTTTGCATACTTGATGCAAGGAGGGAGACAGGTTACTACATATTGATATCTAAGTATTCAGAAGTATAATTATTATATAAGTAATCAAATGTGAGGAGGAGAAGTCAACTGGGTAGGAAAGCATCCAACTCTTCCTGAAGAGAAGTAATAAAGCCCATAACACCTGTCACCACTTTAGATCCAGTCATCTGGAAGAGCAGTTGATGCAGAAAATACTACAACCCCCAGGCATCAGTCAGTGCTGGCGTCAGGTGCTGCCACAGTGTTGTTCACGGTACTTGCATTTGCGTGTGGTGACTCAAGGGGCAGTAGGCAAGGGAGAGGTCCCAAGACCACTGTAAGGAGTTGCAGACAGTTTCGGGACTGTCATTCAGAAGCCCAAAGAAACAAATGTAGCACAGAATCAGTGAAGGGTTTTCACCTACTTCCTTCCACGCCACTGGCTTGTGAGTTTGCCCAGTGCTCCCTAGACCAAGCCCACAGCACCCCGGGTCTCCAGGCTGCCCACACAGTGCTCTCCTGACAGTGGAGCTGGACGCTTCCAACAACAGTAGTATTTTTTCCAAAACTTGTTTATGCCATTTTAGTTACTATTCTAATCGCTTAATTTAATTAAAATGCTGTCAACATGGCATAAAATTTTTGATATAAACTAGATGTGAGATAACTGTAAAAGGTTGGGGAATGTGAGAAAATCTACATTTGTCATGCAGAGACAAATATATTGAAGTTCATATTCTACTTTAAAGAAAACAAAACTGAAAATAAAGATGTCTTGTGAATACAGTTTAGATAAGAGTTGAGACTGAATCTGTTTGAGACATATATTTAAATGGATGTGAAAGTTGCTCAGGCATGTCTCACTCTTTGTAACCCCAATGGACTATATAGTCCATGGAATTCTCCAGGCCAGGGTACTAGAGTGGGTAGCCATTCCCTTCTCCACTATTTTCTCAACTCAGGGATTGAACCCAGGTCTCCTGCATTGCAGGCAGAGTCTGTACCAGCTGAGTCACCAGGAAAGCCCAAGAATACTGGAGTGGATAGCTTATCCCTTCTCTATCAGATCTTCCAGACCCAGGAATCGATCGGGGTCTCTTGCATTGCAGGGAGGATTCTTTACCAACTGATCTATCAGGGAAGATATATATATATATATATATATATATATATATAGGTATTTTAACAAATGAAGAAGCACTATGCCTTTTAAGTTAAATATGTGTGGATATGCTTTCCAACATTATTTTTTTAGGTTGGTCATGTCAAGTTTTTATTGTGCCCATCAATTAAATTAGTGAAATAAATGGATTGTGACATAAATACACTCATCATATGGTCTGTGTGATTTGTGGTGCTGAAGGCCAAAATCTGTCGTGGCAGGTTTTGAGTCTACCACAATGGGTTCTCATTCCTTTTTTGACAAAAATATATATCTATCTATAGATAATTAGACAGATGCCTGCATGCTAAGTCACTTCAGTTTTGTCCAACTCTTTGTGACCCCACAGACTGTAACCCACCAGGTTCCTCTGTCCATGGAATATTCTCCAGGCAAGAATACTGGAGTGGGTTCCCCTGTCCTCCTCCAGGGGATCTTCCCAACCCAGGGAATTTGTATCATTCAAAATATTTCTAACTTACACTAGAGGAACAATTTATAATTTAAGAGAAGCTGTCTCAATGATAAAGCAAAACTGTCAGTGTATAAAGTATTTCCCAAGAAACTTGAGCCACTGGTGATATATTCTTTATGCATTGTCATGGAAAAAGCACCAGTATTGCTTTCACTGGATAAGTGCTTTAAAAGTAATATCCTACATTGAATCAAATATTGTGACTTCATATGAGTGAATTTTTATTTTTGGCAATTTGTGTCCTGATTGAACCATTTTGTATATAAAGGGATAATTCATGATTTCCTTTTAGGTTTTCCTTACTGTATATAATTATACAAATATTTACCTTTCAGTTTGATATAACATCCAACATTCTTTATCAACTATATATAGATAACACACCATGTAAATTACTCATCTGAAGTTAAAAGCAAACAGCCTTTGTCACCTGAAAACACAAAACCAAATTCTGTGCTTTTCCATTTGCTAGCTCTTTATTCCTTTCATCTCCATAGAAAAGTCAAGAAATCAATAAAAGCATTCTAGAACTAGTGAGTTGAGCAAGGTTGCAGGATACCAGTTAACACATAAAAATCAATTATATTTCTGCATACCAACAATGATCACGTGGAGAATGAAATTTAAAAAACAATACCCTTTATAACTCCATAGGAATGAAATTGTTACTGTTGTGGTTGTTTAGTCACTACGTCATGTCTGATTCTAGTAACCCCATGGACTGTAGCCCACCAGGCTGCTCTTTCATGAGATTTCCCAGGCAAGAATATTGGAGTGGTTGCCATTTCCTTCTCCAGGGGATCTTCCCAACCCAGGGGTTGAACCCACGTCTCCTGAATTGGCAGGCAGAGTCTTTACTGCTGAGCCACCAGGGAAGCCCACAGGTGAAATACTTAGGTTTAAATCTAAATTAAAACAAACAAAAAAAAAGTCAGGGTTTTCATTGTGAAAACTATACACCACTAATAAAAGAAACGAACATAATAAAGATCTTAGTTCTTCCTAAGTTGATATATAGATTTCACAAAATTCACATCCTATTGAAAAGGTTTGCATAGATAGAAAATATTATTCTAATATTTGTATGGAAAGGCAGTGGAACTAGAATAAGTAAGACAGTGCTAAAAATGAAAATTGTGAGATGAATCATTCTACCTGATTCCTTGATTTATTGTATACAAAAGACCCTCAACTTTCAATGGTTCAACTTACAAGTTTTTGATTTTATAATGTTGTGAAAACACTAGGCTTCAGTAGAAATTTTATGCTGAATTTTGAATTTTGATATTTTTTTCCAGTCTAGTGGTGTAATACTATCCCAGTCAGCCATAGGATCATATGATAAACAACCAACACACTTAAGAGCATCATGTATCCAAATAAAAATTTTGTTTTTTACTTCCAATGTAACATTTATTCAATACTTTATTATAAAATAGGCCTTGTGTTAGATGATTTTGCCCAACTATAGGCTCCCCAGGTGGCACAGTTGTTAAAGAACCTGCCTGCCAATGCAGGAGATACAAGAGGAATGGGTTTAATCCCTGGGTTGGGAAGATCTCCTGGAGAAGGAAATGGCAGCCCACCCCAGTATTCTTGCCTGATAATCCCACGGACAAAGGAGTCCATGGGGTCGCACAGAGTTGGATATGACTGAAGCGACTGAACACAGGCTCATTTAAGTGTTCGAAGCATGTTTAAGCTCCAATAAGCTAAACTGTGATATATTAAATGTATTTTTGACTTCAAATATTTTCAACTTGTGATGGGTTTATCAGGATATAACTGCATCATAAGTTGAGGAAGATCTGTGGTCACATTAATCAAGTCTATGTTCTATAGGAAGAGAGCTAAATGTAGTGAACAGAGGCAAGAAATAACCCAGAAACAGTCTTACGCAAATAATGCTCATCTGATATTTGAGCAAGTTATCCAGGCTATGCAACGGAAGAAACTAAGGCTTTTAACAATGGTACTAAAACAATGCTGTGCTAAGTCACTTCAGTCCTGTCTGACTCTTTGCAACCCCATGGACTGTTGCCCACCAGGCTCCTTTGTCCCTGAGGATTCTCCAGACAAAAATACTGGATCCTCCTCCAGGGGATCTTCCCAACCAGAGATCAAAGGCATGTCACTTGTGGCTCCTGCACTATGGACAGATTCTTTACTGCTGAACCAGTGGGTAAGCCCATAGGACATCCTTAATAAGTTAAAAAAAAAAAACCTGAATTTTGACTTAAGTCTTACACCTCATAAAAGTAACTTGGATTGGATCACAAAGTCAAATGTAAAAAAATAAATAAATAAATCTTTAAAAAATAATGCAGGAGCTAAAGTTAAGGAAAGAAATCTTGATATCAAGATCATGATCCATAAAGGTAAAAGTGATAAATTAGTCTTTTGCCATGCGCAGTTGCTTGAAATTTAGAAAATCTAAAAACAAAATCCACTAAATATAATTTATGACATTGTAAAGCACGTTTCTGTGGTACATATAAAAGGACTGATATTTTGGCTTAAAGATTGTCTTCCTTAGTAATTCATATCAACGATAACAGCATAGCAGTTCTTCACTGAGTATCTAGTGTATGTAAAATGTGTGCTGGGTATGCTGTGCTTAGTCACTCAGTTCAGTTCAGTTCAGTTCAGTCGCTCAGTCGTGTCCGACTCTCCGCGACCCCATGAATCACAGCACGCCAGGCCTCCCTGTCCATCACCAAATCCCGGAGCTCACTCTAACGCATGTCCATCAAGTTGGTGATGTCATCCAGCCATCTCATTCTCTGTCGTCCCCGTCTCCTCCCGCCCCGCACTCAGTGGTGTCCAACTGTTTGTGACGCCATGGACTGTAGCTCTCCAGGCTCCTCTGTCCATGGGATTCTTCAGACAAGAATACTGGAGTTGGGTGTCATGCCCTCCTCCACAGGTGCTAGGTATATCACATATATAATCTCTTTAATCCCATAGTAACTCCACGAGGTAATTAATACTATCCTCCTTTTATCTCTGAATAAACTGAGATGAATTGAGATTACTGTGTAGTAAGTGTCAGAGCTGGGGCTTAAGCCCAGTTATGCCTAATTGTAAAGCTCATGTATTTTTTTTAAATCACATGTCATCTCCTACATTAAACCTTATAAGAATATTCATTCTGGTCATTCTAATTTATCATTAAAAAAACTGGAAACAGAAAATTGTTGTTGTTCAGTCGCTAAGTTGTGTCTGACTCTTGGTGACCCCATGGACTGCAGCTTCCTGTCCTTCACCATCTCCTGGAGGATATTCATATTCTTGCCCATTGAGTCGGTGATGCTGTCCAACCATGTCAACCTCTGCCTCCCTCTTCTCCTTTTGCCTTCCATCTTTCCCAGCATCAGGGTCTTGTCCAATAAGTCAGCTCTTTGTATCAGGTGGCCCAAGTGCTGGAGCCCCAGCATCAGTTCTTCCAATCAGAAAATAAAATAAAATAGTTTAATACTAGTGTTTTTCAGTCAGCAAACTGTTTACATAAATTAGAAAGCACACAAGAAATTATAGCACCATGAGCAAAAGCCAGCAGAGAATCAAAAAAGCAGAAATTAACCATTCAAACATTTGAATGATCATATATAGAACATAAAATATTTTTAAAAAATTAGAGAGGCTTAAATATTAAAAATAATAATAATAACTGTTTGAATAAAGAGCCAAGCAAAACTACTAGAAATAGAAATATAACAGTGGTAATTTAAACCTACTGGAAAGTTTCTAAAAAATATTATTACTCCAATAGAGAAAACTAAAAACAAAAAGACAGGGTGAAAAAATATCCAGAAATTATTCCAAAGATAAAAAGGCACATGCAAACAATGAGAGGGTAAAGATATATGGAAGAAAAAGAGAAAATATAATTGGAGTTTCAGGTGAGGAGGCAAAGTTGTAAGAGATAATAAGTAAGATTTACTCAAAACTAATTCAAAGCATCATCACATCTTATAAAGCCCACGAACAGCAAAGTGACTTCTAGCCGCACACAGTGAAAGTTCAGGACCTCATGCTGGTGGCTTGCTTTCTGTTCTGACTGTTTAGTGTTTGTGTGATTTCACTGCTAATGTTTTAAATATCACCTTTGAACACCATAGTGATGAGCTTTTGATGTGTCAGCGCTGGAAAGTTTCCAATTGGTATAGTGAATTTGTGATATGTTCAAGGATTAGCAGTTCTAACACTAACTGTGATAGTTTTAAAATATGTCCACAAATTCTTTGACACTTACCATCAAAATGTAAAGCCAAATTTCCCACCCACTAATTTAGGTTAGTGTGATTTGGGAACTATAAAGTAAAAAGTGGTCCTGCTATGTGACCCCTGAGACTAGATCATAAATAGACTGTGACTTTTGTTTGCTCTGGGGAAGGCAAAATGCTACGTTGTCAAGACACACAAATAGTGATATGACGAACCCTATAGAGAATGAAACTAAGTTTTTTTGTGACTTGCAAGCAGTGACTTGCTGGGCTAGGGAAGGAACTGCATTGGAAGCGGATCCTCTCTCCCCAGTTAAATCTGAGATCCATATAAACATCTTAATTGCAACCTCATTAGAGGTTGAGATATAACCTCCCAGCAAAGCCACTGACAAATTATTCTATACAGACACTGGGAGGGATAACAAACGTTTATAATGGTTTTAAGCCACTAAATTTTGTGGTAATTTGTTATACAGCAAAAACTAATGTTGATACGGTGAAGTAAATGACTATGAAAGAAGCTAGTTAAGAAGTACTGTGTTGGTTTATCCAACAAAACGACGTGGAAGATTGGGAAAGGGGACTTTGACAAAGGTAGAAAACAGATAATAATTATTAGTAACATCATATGCAGGATTGAAGAAGGAAATACTCCAGTATTCTTGCCTGGAGAATCCCACGGAGAGAGGAGCCTGGTGGCTCCTGTCTGTGGGGTTGCACAGAGTCGGACACCACTGAAGCGACTCAGCAGCAGCAGCAGCATATGAAGGGTATTATGAATAGATATTAAAAACAAAATTAGTGACTCCATGGAGCTTATAATTTTGGATTTTGTATCATTTTCAGATATACATTATAGTCTTGAGCTAAATGTCATCACAGCTCACACATAACATATCTGAGGGAAGAAAGATACGAATTAGCTGTGCTGTGTCTGTTCAAGCTCTCTAAACAGAAAAAAGAAAGCAGATACCCAGTCTATCCTCCTTCTCATAAATAGATGTGATAATTTCTAAAAACAGTAGCCCTTGTTTCTGGGATGGTCTTAGGGGCATATACTTGGCTAAGGATTATGAACAGTAAATAAACTCAAAATCTATGTTGTGTGAGGCATCAATCTATGGTGTGTGAGGCATAGATCCCAGAAAAAAATGTCACACTAACACATTATATAGAGTATAAAGTGAAGATATTTCACGACTCAAATGCTTCTTCCCTCTGTGAAGTTACTCTCACCTATTTTCTTCATGTTCAGTAAGGGAAGAAAAGATCTTATGCAAAACCTCTTCAACTTGCTTTACCTTGGCATTTTGATTACCTGTTCAGTTCAGTCGCTCAGTCGTGTCCGACTCATTGCGACCCCATGAATCACAGCACGCCAGGCCTCCCTGTCCATTACCAACTCCCGGAGTTCACTCAAACTCATGTCCATCGAGTCGGGGATGCCATCCAGCCATCTCATTCTCTGTCATCCCCTTCTCCTCCTGCCCCCAACCCCTCCCAGCATCAGAGTCTTTTCCAGTGAGTCAACTCGTCGCATGAGGTGGCCAAAGTATTGCAGTTTCAGCTTTAGCATCAGTCCTTCCAATGAACACCCAGGATTGATCTCCTTTAGAATGGACTGGTTGGATCTCCTTGCAGTCCAAGGGACTCTCAAGAGTCTTCTCCAGCACCACAGTTCAAAAGCATCAATTCTTCGGCGATCAGCTTTCTTCACAGTCTAACTCTCACATCCATACATGACCACGGGAATAACCATAGCCTTGACTACATGGACTTTTGTTGGCAAAGTAATGTCTCTGCTTTTTAATATGCTATCTAGGTTGGTCATAACTTTCCTTCCAAAGAGTAAGCGTCTTTTAATTTCATGGCTGCAATCAGCACCTGCAGTGATTTTGGAGCCCAAAAAAATAAAGTCTGACACTGTTTCCACTGTTTCCCCATCTATTTCCCATGAAGTGATGGGACCAGATGCCATTATCTTTGTTTTCTGAATGTTGAGCTTCAAGCCAACCTTTTCACTCTCCTTTGTATCTTTGAAATTATCAGTAAATCTTGATATTGGATAAGATCTTTTTTGCATGACTCCGATCTGAGAATGTCACCCTGCATGTCAATTCAGCCTAGAAGAACAAATGATCATATGTTCTGTGTATTTGGGAGGTTACCATGACCATCCACAGTTTCAGTGGTTTGTTAAAAATGGTTTCACAAATGTTTTACTCACAGTTGTAATTTATTACAGTGAAAGATAGACTAAAATCAACTATAGAAAAAGACACAGAGGGCAGGGTCCAGGAGAACCAGATATAAGGTTCCAGGAGTCCTCTCACAATGGAGTCATGTGGAAGGTGCTTAATTCCCTCAGCAATGATGAATGACAATGTGCAGGGAGTATTACCAAACAGGGAAGGAATTTCACCCAATCCTTGAAGTCTAGGGATTTTAATGAAGGTTATTCATGAAGGAATGGCTGACCACCTGCATTGCTGACCTTCAGTTTCCATCCCCTGCAGAGGTCAAGCTGAAAACAAGGGGGCCAAGGCTTCCACTATGGATCACATACTTATGATAAACTATATAATGTGATCCACTTCAGGTAAGCAAATATTTTCCATCCAGGCAGGATATTCCAAGAGTTTAGAGGTTATTTCCTAATAAAAAGGCAAGAAACACACTATTCTTTGGAATCTGCAATATTTAGAAAATTCAGATATGCTGAGTGAATCCTTTACTTGCAACCTGTACATGTTGTTGTTCAGTTACTAAGTCATATCTCTCAGCAACCACATGGACTGTAGCACTTCAGGCTTCTCTGTCCTTCACTGTGTCCCAGAGTTTGCTCAGATTCGTGTCCATTGAGTCAGTGATGCCATCCAACCATTTCATCCTCTGTCTCCCCCTTGTCCTCTTGCCCTAAGTCATTCCCAGTATCAGGGTCTTTTCCAATGAGTCAACTCTTTGCATCAGATGGCCAAAGTATTGGAACTTCAGCTTCACCCTCAACCTGTACATACTGTATTTCTCATGTATTAAAGAGGGTGAGGGTGGGATGATTTGGGAGAATGGCATTGAAACATGTATATTATCATATGTGAAATGAATCAGCAGTCCAGGTTCAATGCATGATACAGGATGCTCAGGGCTGGTGCACTGGGATGAACCAGAGGGATGGGATGGGGAGGGAGGTGGGAGGGGGGTTCAAGATGGGGAACACATGTACACCCAGGGCAGATTCATGTGAATGTATGGCAAAACCAATACAATAATGTAAAGTAATTAAAATAAATACATTTAAAATAAAAAAAATAAGGATAAATCCGAGTCTTTTAATTGATAAAGACAGGTAGGAAGATATATAAAGAGACAGATGGGTAAATAGAGAGAGACAAAAAAAAAAAGAATCTAAAATCAGCATAAATAGAACATCGATAAAGAAATTCCTGAATATTCTTCTAGGAGAAAAAAAAAAAAGATCTCAGAGAGAAGGTTGTGATATAAAAAGAAATGAAGAGAAAAAAAAGCGATATCTATGCAGGTAGATTTAAACAAGTGCCTGTAGAAAATAAATATTTGAGGTTAGAAAAATGAGTGACAGTCAAAATACATAAGAAAAATAGTTTCATGAGTTTGATTAGTAGGAATTTACATGTTCTAATCTCTGTTGATTATGGAATAAAGAGAAGAATAAAACTATTGATCAACCTTTATTTTATAAAATGTCTCTGCTTAAATTTCAAGCATCTCCACTAAAATGGACCCCAATAAAAAGGATCAACCAATTTAAAATAAACAAAATAAGAAAAAACAAATAAAAGATAGATCTGTCACATTCTCTTACTCCTCTTTCTCTTTGGACTACAGACGAACAAAATTGGATCAGTCATTTGTCTTGGATTATGGCTCGTTATTCTCATGATAGGCCCAGTTCAGTTCAGTTCAGTTCAGTCGCTCAGTCGTGTCCGACTCTTTGCGACCCCATGAATCGCAGCACGCCAGGCCTCCCTGTCCATCACCAACTCCCGGAGTTCACTCAAACTCATGTCCATCGAGTCGGTGATGCCATCCAGCCATCTCATCTCTGTAGTCCACTTCTCCTCCTGCCCCCAATCCTACCAGCATCAGGGTCTTTTCCAATGAGTTAACTCTTTGCATGAGGTGGCCAAAGTATTGGAGTTTCAGCTTTACATCAGTCCTTCCAGTGAACACCCAGGACTGATCTCCCTTAGGATCAACTAGTTGGATCTTCTTGCAGTCCAAGGGACTCTCAAGAGTCTTCTCCAACACCACAGTTCAAAAGCATCAATTCTTCGGCGATCAGCTTTCTTCACAGTCCAACTCTCACATCCATACATGACCACTGGAAAAACCAAAGCTTTGACGCTGCTGCTGCTTAGTCACTTCAGTCGTGTCCGACTCTGTGCGACCCCATACTAGACTAGACAGACATTTTTTGGCAAAGTAATATCTCTGCTTTTTAATATGCTGTCTAGGTTGGTCATAACTTTCCTTCCAAAGAGTATGCATCTTTTAATTTCATGGCTGCAATCACCATCTGCAGTGATTTTTGAGTACAGAAAAATAAAGTCTGACACTGTTTCCACTGTTTCCCCATCTATTTCCCATGAAGTGATGCGATCAGATGCCATGATCTTAGTTTTCTGAATGTTGAGCTCTAAGCCAACTTTTTCACTCTCCTCTTTCACTTTCATCAAGAGGCTTTTTAGTTCCTCTTCACTTTATGCCATAAGGGTGGTGTCATCTGTATATCTGAGGTTATTGATATTTCTCCCAGCAATCTTGATTCCAGCTTGTGCTTCCTCCAGCCCAGGGTTTCTTATGATGTACTCTGCATATAAGTTAAATAATCAGGGTGACAATAGGCCCAAGAATATCTCAATTCTGAGTCACTTAGCCATTTAAAAGTATAATAAATTCCTGTAAAGCTACCACTTATAAATACATGCATATACACATACATCCCTTGGGCATATACAATGATGCACGGAGAATAATATGAGCTGCATCTCTCATCATCCCTGAGTTTTTGTCATCATTTCCTTGTATTTTTTCCTCTTTTGCCTCAAAGTGGCTTAACATAATCTATTTAATTTGTGTGCTTTTTTTAAAATGTACAATCCATTTACAGAAAAGAAATGTGTCAATATTTTTAACTATAGATTCAGTAGCACCTAGAACAAGACATATCATAAGAATTTAAGATAACTTTTACTGAGTAATTCATTTCCAAGGCAAACCATCAACATCACAGTAATCCAAATCTTTGCACCAAAAAAGCTGAAGTTGAAAGGTTCTATGGAGACCTACAAGACCTCCTAGAAATAACACCAAAAAATGCTGTCCTTTTCATCAGAGTGGACTGGAATACTATCAATATGTAAGACATACAGTCTTTATTGAGGTTCATTTTTAAACATATGGATGATCAATTATTTCAATGTAGAAAACGCTATACATTCTCCATCAGAATGTCTTTACACCTTTGTTAAAATCAGTTGAGTATATTTACATTATTCTTGGCCCCCTATTATGTTTCATTGATCTGTATGCTTTCATCAATACCACTCTGTCTTCATTATTGTAGCTTTATGCTATTAAAAAAAAAGTCCTGAATAAGATGGTATGATTTTTTTTCAACTTGTTGTTGTCATTCTGCTCTTCGTCTTCCTTCTTCTTCCCCATCAAAATATTTTTGGATATTATAGGTATTTTGCCTTCCCATATAAACTTTAGAATATGTAGGTTGACATCTACAAAAAAGCTAGCTGGGGTTCTCAATGGGACTATAGCAATCATGATCTATAGAGATCATGTTGGAAATAATGTAGATCTTGGTGATATTGAGTCTTATAATCAATGAACACAAAGTATCTCCTATTTATTGAGAACTTATCTGATTTTTTTCATCACTTTTATAGTTATCCTCTTACAGATCTATACATAAAAGATTTACACTTAAGTATCCACTAGTTGGGAGCTTCCCAGGTGGCACTAGTGGTACAGAACCCACCCACCAATGCAGGAGACATAGGAGACATGGGTTTGATCCCTGGGTCTGGAAGATCCCCTGGAGAAGAGCGTGGCAATCCACGTCAGTATTCTTGCCTGGATAAACCCATGGACAGAGAAGCCTGGTGAGCTACAGTCCATGGAGTCACAAAGAGTTGAATAGGACTGAAGCAACCTAGACCCATGCATCCACTTTTTTACTGCTATTTCAATAGTAGTTCCAAAATAACTTCAAATTCAAAAATTGTTATTGCTCATATGTATAAAAGCAATTAGCTTTTGTCTACTGACCTCGTATCCTGTGATGCAGTTCCTCTTGCTTGTTAATGTCAAACTGTCTTTTTTAGTAGATTGTTCATGATTTCCTACATAGAAAATTGTCATCTGTGAATTAAAAGTTGTATTTCTTTCATTTTAATCTGTACAGTTTTCATTTATATTTCTTCTTAGAAAGATTGTACTTTGCTCACAGCTTTTAGGAAATAAGGGTTTATCATAAAATTCAGTTCAGTTCAGTTTCTCAGTCGTGTCTGACCCTTTGCGACCCCATGAATCACAGCACGCCAGGCCTCCCTGTCCATCACCAACTCCCAGAGTTGACCCAAACCCATGTCCATTGAGCTGGTGATGCCATCCAGCCATCTCATTCTCTGTCGTCCCCATCTCCTCCCACCCCCAATCCCTCCCAGCATCAGACTCTTTTCCAGTGAGTCAACTAGTCGCATGAGGTGGCCAAAGTATTGCAGTTTCAGTTTTAGCATCAGTCCTTCCAATGAACACCCAGGATTGATCTCCCTTAGAATGGACTGGTTGGATCTCCTTGCAGTCCAAGGGACTCTCAAGAGTCTTCTCCAGCACCACAGTTCAAAAGCATCAATTCTTCAGTGATCAGCTTTCTTCACAGTCCAACTCTCACATCCATACATGACCACGGGAAAACCATAGCCTTGACTAGACGGACCTTTGTTGGCAAAGTAATGTCTCTGCTTTTTAATATGCTATCTAGGTTGGTCATAACTTTCCTTCCAAGGAGTAAGCGTCTTTTAATTTCCTGGCTGCAATCAGCATCTGCAGTGATTTTGGAGCCCCCCAAAATAAAGTCTGACACTGCTTCCACTATTTCCCCATCTATTTCCCATGAAGTGATGGGACCAAATGCCATGATCTTTGTTTTCTGAATGTTGAGCTTCAAGCCAACCTTTTCACTCTCCTCTTTCACTTTCATCAAGAGGCTTTTGAGTTCCTCTTCACTTTCTGCCATAAGGGTGGTGTCATCTGCATATCTGAGGTTATTGATATTTCTCCCAGCCATCTTGATTCCAGCTTGTGCTTCCTCCAGCCCAGCGTTCCTCATGATGTACTCTCCATATAAGTTAAATAAGCAGGGTGACAATATACAGCCTTGACGTACTCCTCTTCCTATTTGGAACCAGTTGTTTTTCCATGTCCAGTTCTAACTGTTGCTTCCTGACCTGCATACAGGTTTCTCAAAAGGCAGGTCAGGTGGTCTGGTATTCCCATCTGTATGAGGTTAGCTGGTAGATTTTCGTATATACCATTATTTAGATTAGGGAAATTTCTAATCCTCATTTTTTTTTTTATAATGAATGAATCTTAAGTTTTATCAAGCATTTTTCCTGCATCTATTGATATGATATGTTTTTCTTATTCAGTCTATTAGTGTAAAGAAATGCATTGACTGATTTTGAATGTTGAACTAGCCTTGAATTCCTTATATGAACCCCAATTAATTTTCATGTATTTTTGCTTTTTATGGGCTCCCAGGTGGTACTAGTGGTTATATATTCTGAATTGATTTGCTAATATTTATTAGCTATTCTTTCATAGTTATGGTTCATGAGAGGTATTGATCTATAATTTTCTTTTCCTAAAAAGTGCTTATGTAGTTTTCATAATAATATTAAGCTCATACATTTAGCTAGGCAATGCTGCCTCTACTTTTACCATGTGGAAAATATCATGGAAAATTATTGTTTTATTCCTAAAATTTTGATTGAATTTGCCAGTGAGCCATCTGTACCTGAGCTGTCTTATTTAGAAGATTATTAATTATTTGCTAAATATTTTAGTAGATATAAAGTTATTCAGACTGCCTGTTTCTCTCTGCATTAGTTCTGGTAGTTTATGTATTTTAAAGAATCTGTCTGTTTCATCCAAATTGTCAAAAATTTAAATACAACTTAGTGTTGCATTATTCCTTTTAATATCTTTGGAATCAGTAGTGGTGACCCCTTTTTCATTTCTGGTATTGTTAATTTGTATTTTGTCTTTTTTATTTGATTAGCCAGGACAAAATATTACTAATTTTATTTCTCTTTTCAGAGAACCAACTTTTGGTTTAGTTCACTTTCTCTTTCTTAGATGTTTCCTTGTTTTCAAATTTATTGATATCTACTTGTTTTATTTTCATTACTTGTACATTAAGTTTATCTTTTTATATTTTCCTAAGGTAAGGAGGCCTTACAAGTAGCTGCAAAGGAGAAAAGGAAAGATATACCCATCTGAATGCAGACTTCCAAAGAATAGCAAAGAGAGATAAGAAAGCCTTCCTCACTATTCAGTGCAAAGACAGAGGAAAACAATAAAATGGGAAACTAGAAAACTCAAGAAAACTAGAGATACCAAGGGAACATTTCACGCAAAGAGGGGCAATATAAAGGACAGAAATGGTATAGACCTAACAGAAGCAGAAGATATAAAGAAAAAGTGGCAAGAATACACAGAAGAGCTATACAAAAAAGATCTTCCTGACACAGATAATCATAATAGTATGATCACTCACCTAAAGCCAAACATCCTGGAATCCGAAGTCAAGTGGGCCTTAGGAAGCATCACTACAAACAAAGCTAGTGCAGGTGATGGAATTCCAATTGAGCTATTTCAAATCCTGAAAGACAATGCTGTGAAAGTGCTGCACTCAGTATGCCAACAATATGGAAAACTGAGCAGTGGCCACAGGACTGGATAAGGTCAGTTCATTCCAATCCCAAAGAAAGGCAATGGCAAATAATGCTCAAACTACCCACAATTGCACTCATCTCACCTGCTAGGGGAGAAGGTAATGGCACCCCACTCTAGTACTCTTGCCTGGAAAATCCAATGGATGGAGGAGCCTGATAGGCTGCAGTCCATGGGGTCGCTAAGAGTCAGACACGACTGAGCGACTTCCCTTTCACTTTTCACTTTCTTGCATTGGGAAGTAAACGGCAACCCACTCCAGTGTTCTTGCCTGCAGAATCCCAGGGATGGGGGAACCTGGTGGGCTGCTGTCTATGGGGTCTCACAGAGTCGGACACGACTGAAGCGACATAGCAGCAGCAGCAGCAGCAGCACCTGCTAGTAGAGTAATGCTCAAAATTCTCCAAACCAGGCTTCAACTATGTGAGAACCATGAACTTAAAGATATTCAAGCTGGATTTAGAAAAGTAAGAGGAACCAGAGATCAAATTGCCAACATTTTCTGGATCATGGAGAAAGCAAGAGAGTTCCAGAAAAAATATACATCTGCTTTATTGACTATGCTAGAGCCTTTGACTGTGTGGACCACAACAAGCTCTGGAAAAGATTCTTAAGAGATGGGAATATCAGACCACTTAACCTGCCTCTTGAGAAATCTGTATGCAGGTCAGGAAGCAACAGTTAGAACTGGACATGAAACAACAGACTGGTTCAAAATAGGAAAAGGAGTAAGTCAAAGCTGTATATTGTCACCCTGCTTATTTAACTTCTATGCAGAGGAATCTATATCTTATTTAACTTCTATATCATGAGGAATGCTGGGCTGGATGAAGCACAAGCTGGAATCAAGATTTCTGGGAGAAATATCAATAACCTCAGCCATGCAGATAACACCATCCTTATGGCAAAAAGTGAAGAACTAAAGAGCCTCTTGATGAAAGTGAAGGAGGAGAGTGAAAAAGTTGGCTTAAAGCTCAATATTGGGAAAACTATGATCGTGGCATCCGGTCCCATCACTTCATGGCAAATACATGGGGAAACAATGGAAACAGTGAGAGACTTTATCTTCTTGGGCTCCAAAATCACTGCAGATGGTGACTGAAGCCATGAAATTAAAAGACGCTTACTCCTTGGAAGGAAAGTTATGACCAACCTAGACAGCATATTAAAAAGCAGAGACATTACTTTGCCAACAAAGGTCCGTCTAGCCAAAGATATGGTTTTTGCAGTAGTCATGTATGGATGTGAGAGTTGGACCATAAAGAAAGCTGAGCACCAAAGAATTGATGTTTTCGAACTGTGGTGTTGGAGAAGACTCTTGAGAGTCCCTTGGACTGCAAGGAGATCCAACCAGTCCATCTTAAATGAAATCAGTCCTGAATATTTCTCGTAAGGACTGATGTTGAAGCTGAAACTCCAACACTTTGGCTGCCGGATGCTTAGAACATTGGAAAAGATCCTGATGCTGGGAAAGATTGAAGGCAGGAGGAGAAGGGGACAACAGAAGTTGAGATGGTTGGATTGCATCACTGAGTCAATGGACTTGAGTTTGAGTTAACTCTGGGCGTTGGCTATGAACAGGGAGTCCTTGCATGCTGTAGTCTTTGGCGTCACAAAGCAGACAGGGCTGAGACTGAACTGAACCGAAATGACGGTAAATACTTAGGTTAGAAACTTTAGATCTTCCTTATTTTATAACATATAAGTTAATGCTACAAATATCCATCTATGCATTGCTTTATCTGTATCCAAAAAATTGAGAAGTTCACTTTCATATTCATTTAACTCATAATATTCAAATTTCTTCAGAGACTGTTTTGAGCCACAGTCATTTGGAAATATATTGCTTAATGTCTAACTATTTGGGGAGTTTTCAGCTTTATGGCAACCCACTGCAGTCTCTTGCCTGGAAAAATCCATGGACGGAGGAACCTGGTAGGCTATAGTCCATGGGGTGAAAAGAGTTGGACTTGACTGAGTGACTTCAATTTCACTTTCACTTTCATTGTTCACTTCCAGTTTCATTCCATTTTAATCTGAGAATATACTTGGTGTGATTTTTAGTCTTTTAATTTCGTCAAGCTGTGTTTCACGGTACAGAATATAGTCTATCTTGGTAAATGTTCCTTGTGAGCTTGACAAGAATATTCAGTCTTCTGCTGTTGAATTCAGTGTAAAAATATCAGTTGAGTTAGGTTGAGCGATAGTGCTGTTCAGGACTTGTATACCTTACTGATTTTCTGCCTGTTTGCTCTACGCACTGTGGATAAAGGAGTAGTGAGGTATTTGCGTATAATAGTGTATTTGTGTGTTTCTTCTCATCATCCTCATAGTGATAACTAGGTGGGATACCTAGAAGGAAAGCCAAGGAAAATGTATGGACCTGCTTAAGACTGTGATTTCCAGGCTGGTCTCACCCTTATGTTAACCTCCTCTCAGCTTCCAGCAGTTCCTCAAAATTGCCATTAAACGTTTTTACCAGTTTGTATCTCCAGCAGCTTCTGCTCTAGATAAGCAGATCTAGACTTCCGTGTCTTTGTGTTATATGCCTTTTCCTCCAGATTTGCAGATTATGGTTTGCTCTTAGACTTCAGTTCTTAGTTTTCAAGAAAAGTTATTGATTTTCAATGTTTCCATCTTTGAAAGACTATAATGATACGAGTATGAATTACAAGTTCTTTTTAGTTAGATGTGAAAGCATAAATCCTCTAAATATGCTTTCATTTGAACTTCCAAGTATTTTTAGTATTGTACAAAGTACCTATATCAGTTCAAAAACTTATAGGAAATTTTACCAGGATGAATGTCCTACAAGAACCTTTGTGCTTGCCTCTAGCAACTTCCTATAACCAGAGAGAGAACAAAAGAAAACGAGAGAGTGATTAAAAAAAGCATTGAGATGAGACTTCAATGTGTGCTGTTTCTGGTTGAGAAAATGTTAAATTCGCCTTTTTAGAATCATAAAATTTTATGATGGAAAAGTGACTCAAAGATAACCTAACCAACTTCCTTCTTTTACAAATCTGTAAACATGAACCAAATGATATTTTAGTATAATCTGAATTACCTTCTAAAATAATTTAATAAATTAATTTTGGTGGTAATTAAGTGACATACCTCTAAGCAATGAACAGGTATATCCCCCTCAATTTTTCCTTTACCACAAAAGCTAACCACCACACTTTAAACTCTATAGATAAAAAAGCTTTATACCTTCTGAGTATTATCATTATTATCACATGTTTTTCAAGCAACATTTCAAGTAGTGTAATTAATCAGAAACCATACATACATAAAATGGTTAACAATGAAAGCTTCAGCATTCTTACATGAGCATGGAGGGAAATTAAAAGAAATTTTAGACTGTTTTGGGCTCTGAAATCCTGTTATACTTGGTCTCCTGCTGTGCTTTGCAAGTACTTGCTTTTCATAGTGAGTTGTACACAGCAGGAAAGCTAACCAAGGAAGGATTTAATAAGCAAAAATGACCCAGCATTTAAGGAGGCTGTGTTCTGCAAGTATTACAAATAATCACTGCTTCTACACTAGGTTTTCAGTTTATTCTCATATTTTTAAACATTTGTTAAATGACAACTGAGTCTTTGATGACTGATTTCCAACCAATCAAAAGACACACAGTTTTAACCTTTAAGTCAATCCTTTCTCCACACCACTCCGCCATTTGCCTTGGGTGAGAGTACAATGTCACACCTTCACATTAATATACTCTGTGACAAACGGCTTTGAGTATTAGTAATTTTATTTCTTGTTTTGCTTAGCAGTTTATTTTATAATTACAAATCCATAGCTTTCTTTGATCTGCCCTCTAATATGTTTAAAAGGATATAAGTGTAGAAAAAGAATAACTGCCATATCTATGCCTACAAAATACACTAGGAAGAAATTTCTTAATGTGATGCATCTTATTTTATAAATAATAGAACAATTTATAGTTTTGAAGAAATGTAGAAATCTGCTATTTTTGAAATGTAGAAATTATTGTTTTTTAAACAGTAACGCTTAAGAAAAATTATATACATGAAATGTCAAAGACAAATTAAACCTATCTTTTAGAAAAAGGAGATATCAATAAGAATTGTTTACCCTGGCTAAGTTTTAAAGGAGAGTATGGGATTCTGAGCTGAAAAATAAAAACACTTTCAATTAGGGAGCAACGAAAAAAAAAAGTTGTGAAAAGTGCATATAAAAGTTCAGAGTCTCTAAGTAAACAAAGAAACAAACAGTATGACCACCTAGTGTCATGAATGTGAGAAACTTAAATCAGATGCAGTTCAACTGCAAATCTACTGATGTCTTGCTGCGGTATCTCTGCCAGTTGGAGGTCCAATCTCTATATAAATAACTACTTTAATGGGAATCTCAACACTAACTAACCAATTCTTAAAAAAAGTAATAATAATAATCATAGAGACTCTGAAGCATCCTGCTGAATTCAGGTGTATTTTGACAAACCAGTCTTTCTTTAGATTTCCTAGGAAATTACTCCTAAAGAGAGAAGAGTTAGATGTAGTATCCCTGGGGGTTCTGTATGCATCATACAAACATCCTTTCACACTCTCAAGCAGTCCTTGAGATCATCAGGTTTATCTTAAAATTTTAAGGGCATTTTGCATTCTATCACAGAATGTATTCGTATTTGTTTTTGTATTAATTTCTTACTGGGTGATATTCATCTATCAAATTTAAAAAACAAAAAAGAAAATTGTACTGTGTTTAAGAGTACCAGCCCACATTGTTTGGTTCTGTTTTTCTGGAAAATTCTCTCCTTTGTCTCTTTGTCAGAGTGTACTCAGAAATAGGCTATTACAATAATGTGAATTTAAAGGGTAACTTTTTGTGCATAAAATATTTTTAAACACAAATATTTTTTAGTTGAGGGAAATTAAAATAAATTATATGTTAAGCCGACAAAAGAGGCAGGGAAACATGTCTCTAAAAAGCAAGACAAAGGAATTTGTAAACTATAACAGCAGGAACAGGAACAAACATTGTCCTAATGACAAAATAAGTATACAAAAAAAAAAAAAATCAGGAGAGATTATTTGAAGAAATAGACAGAACTCTATATATCTTAATTAAGAGAAAAAATGAAAATAAAGAATTTTAGCTGAAGTATGATATTATCTTAATCATAATTGAACATTGCATATTCTTCTCCCTAATTCATTTGAAATTCTGAATAAACTGGACTGCTTTCTATAAAACTACAATTAGATAAAACAAATTAGGATTTCCCTGGTGGCACAGTGGATAAGAATCTACCTGCCAACACAGGAGACACAGGCTTGATCCCTGATCCAGGAAGATCTCAGATGCTGTGGACCAACTAAGCCCGTGTGCCACCTCCACTGAGCCTGCACTCTAGAGTCAATGAGCTGCAACTACCCAGCTACACGCCCAGAACTGCATGCCTAGAGCTGCACACCTAGAGCCTGGGCTACCCAACAAGAGAAGCCCCGCAGTGAAGAATGGGCCCACTCACCGCAACTAGAGAAAGCCCTCACAAAGCAAGGAAGACCCAGAGCAGCCAAAAACAAATAAATGATGAAAAAGATAAAGCAAATTAAGAAATCCTTAATAGTTCAGTTCAGTCACTCAGTTAAGTCCAACTCTGCAACCCCATGGACTGCAGCATGCCAGGCCTCCCTGTCCATCATCAACTTCTGGAGTTTACCCAAACTAATGTCCATTGAGTCGGTGATGCCATCCAACTGTCTCATCCTCTGTAGTCCCCTTCTCCCGCCTTCAATCTTTCCGAGCATCAGGGTCTTTTCCAATGAGTCAGTTCTTTGCATCAGGTGGCCAAACTATTGGAGCCTCAGCTTCAGCATCAGTCCTTCCAATGAATATTCAGGACTGATTTCCTTTAGGATGGACTGGTTGCATCTCCTTGCAGTCCAAGGAACTCTCAAGAGTTTCCCCAACATCACAGTTCAAAAGCATCCATGCTTTGGTTTGTTTATCCTTAATAGAAAAGCCTGAAAAATAAAGGGAAAAAAAGTGCTCTCAAATTATCATATAAATAAATGATGGGTCCAGATATATTCAGCAAGAATTTTCTTTAAATATTAGGAAACAGAAACTTTCTATAATTTGTTAACTGCTTATAAACACAGAGATGAAATTGAGTACTTACATGCTTTCATGAATTCCCAGCAAGTATTTCTCTGAGACCAAAATTCGAATAAGATAAGCGCAAAAAGTCACAGATCCTGTACTTTCTTTCAGTTGCTACCAGTTCCTCTGAATGACCTGTAATTTCAGCATATGTATCCCCAAAAGGAGCACAACAAATGTGCTCTGCAAAGAACCTTTGTTATTATACAGAAAAGTATTTTAGTCTCATCAGTTTTTATGGGTGGCATTAGTGTTGAAGAACCTGCCTTCCAATGCAGGAGACATAAGAGATGTGGGCTCGATCCCTGGGTGGGGAAGATCCCCTAGAGAAGAAATAGCAACCCACTCCAGTTTTCTTGCTTGGAAAATACCATGGAGAGAGGGGCTGGCGGTCTGTAGTCCATAGAGTCACAAAGAGTCAAACAGGACTGAAGCGACTGAGCACTGAACGCTGAGTTTATATGAACTGAGTTCTAACAATTCTTTTAGCATCATTTGGCTCTTCTATATATAGTAAAATGTCCTTGCTGAGACAGTTTTACTTTTTCCTTTTCAACTTGGTTGTCTTTTATTTCTTTTTAGTTTTAAGTTTTTTTCTTTAATATTTATTTATTTGGCTGCGCCAGGAAGATGGCACTGGAGATCTTTGCTAGTTGCATCACAAGGGATCTTTGATCTTCCTTGCGGCACGCAGGACTTTTAGTTGCAGCATTCGGGGTCCAGTGGCTAAGACTCTATGTTTCCAGCACAGGGGACCCAGGTTTGATCTCTGGTCAGGGAATTTGGTTCATGCTGCAACCAAAGATTCTGCATGCTGCTTTTTATTTCTCTTTCTGTTCTAATTGCTTTGGCTAGGCCTTCTAGTACTGTATTGAACAGCAATGGCATGAATGGGCACTATTCTTTTATTGCTGATCTTAGAGAAAAAAGCTTTCTGCTTTTCCACTGTTCAATCTGATGTTAGCTCAAGGCTTGTTATACATCACCTTTATTATGTGTAACTACATTCCATCTGTAGATTATTTGTTGAATTTTTATTATGAAAGGTTGTTGAATACTGTCGGATATTTTTTTGTATCAATTGAAATGATATGATTTTTATCTTTCATTCTAGTGAGGTATCACATTTATTGCTAGGCATATGTTGAATCATTTTTACATTCCAGTGATGAATCCTACTTGGTAATGGTATATGATCTATTTAACGTGGTGATGAATTTGGTTTATTATTATACTGTAGAGAAAATTTTTGCATCTATATTTATCAAGGATATTGGCCGGTAGTTTTCTTTTCTTGTAGTGTTCTTATCTGGCTTTCGTATCAGCTCTGTGATTTCTCTTTGGTAGCTTTGCAATCTTTTTTTTAATCTCTTTGTTAAATTTCTCACTTTGTTGATGCATTGTTCTCCTGAATTCAGTGGTCATTTTTATGACTGTTATTTCAAATTATCAGGTAAATCACTTGATTTTATTAAGGTTTGTTTCTGGACATGTATCTTGTTTTTTGTTTGGAACATAGTCCTTTGTTTCTTCATTTTCCTTGACTTTCTGTATATTAGATAAAAGAGCCACTTCTCCCAGCCTTAACAGAGTGATCTTGTGTAGGAAATAACCTTGTCAACCAGCCTGATCCAAGTTTCTGGTTGCAACTCAAATCTTTGTGATTGCCCAAGCTGCCATCTTTGTTCTTAGCAATCCCAGTTGTTTAGGGTGTGCCAAGACCTGTCAGTGTCCAAGTGGTATAAGAAATATCTATTTGTGTTTTCAGGCTCCTAGTTGACTGTTCATTCAACTTCCCAATGGAGGCTAATTGGAAGCCCAACTTTCAGACAGCAGCTGAGAAACTCAGGATGTTAGATATGCAGTTTAGACTTTGTCAGGGAGAAACCAGGAAATGGTTATTTTTGCTTATTCACTCTTTGTTGAGTCAGAAGAAATAGTCACTGGGAATGCTCAGGTACTCAAATGAAACTGCCTATTTATTTTGTGTGATTCCAGGAAGGATCTTGGCTCAATTCCAAGGCAAAACATCAACATCACAGTAATCCAACTCTATGCCCCAACCAGTAATGCCAAAGAAGCTGAAGCCAAACGGTTCTATGAAGACCACCAAGACCTTCTAGAATTAACACGAAAAAAAGAAAAGAAGATGTCCTTTTCACCATGTGGGATTGGAATGCAAATATAGGAAGTCAAGAGATTCCTGGAGTAGTGGGTAAGTTTGGGGTTGGAGTACAAAATGAAGCAGGGCAAAGGTTAACAGACTTTCACCAAGAGAACACCTGATCATAACAAATGCCCTCTTGCAAAAACACAAAAGACTACACGTGTACATCACCAGGCAGTCAATACAGAAATCAGATTGATTATTTTCTTTGCAACTGAAGATAGAGAAGCTCTATACAGTCAGCAAAAACAAGACCAGAAGATCAGGAACTGTCTGTGGCTTAGACTATTAGCTCTTTATTACAAAATTTAAATAGAAATTGAAAAAAGTAGGGAAAAATCAAATCCCTCATGATTATACACTGGGGTAACAAATAGATACAAGGGATTAATTCTGGTAGACAGAGTACATAAATAACTATGGACAGAGGTTCATAACATTGTGTAGGAGGCAGTGACCAAAACAATCCCAAAGAAAAAGAAATACAAGAAGGCAAAATGGTTGTCTGAGTAGCTTTACAAATAGCTGAGAAAAGAAGAGAAGTGAAAGGCAAGAGAGAAAGGGAAAGATACACCCAACTGAGTGCAGAGCTTCAGAGAATAGCAAGGAGAGATAAGAAAGTCTTCTTAAGTGAACAGTGCAAAGAAATAGAGGAAAATAATAGAATGGGAAGGACTAGAGATCTCGTCAAGAAAATTAGAGATACCAAGGGAACATTTTATGCAAGGATGGGTGTGATAAAGAACAGAAATTGTAAGGACCAACCACAAGCAGAAGAAATTAAGAAAAAATGGCAAGAACACAGAGAAGAAATACTATTCCAAAAAAGGACTTAATGACCCTGACAACCACAATCGTCTGGTTACTCACCTAGAGCCAAACATCCTGTAGTGCAAAGTCAGGTGGAACTTAGGAAGCATTGCTATAAGCAAAGATAGCGGAGGTGATAGAATTCAATCTGAGCTATTTCAAATCCTAAAAGATGATGATGTAAAGTGCTGCCCTCAATGTGTCAGATAATTTGAAATATTCAGCAGTGGCCACTAGACAGGAAAAGGTCAGTGTTCATTCCTATACAAAGAAGGGCAATACCAAAGAATGTTCAAACTATGCTACAATTGTGCTCATTTCACATGGCTAGCAAGGTGATGCTCAAAAGCCTTCAAGCTAGGCTTTAGCCATTTGTGAACCTAGAACTTCCAGATGTACAACTGTATTTTGAAAAGGCATTTCTCCAAAGAAGACATAAAGATGCCTAAAAAACACATGAAAAAATGCTCAACATCCCTCATAATCAGAGAAATGCAAATCAAAACCACAATGAGATACAATTTCACACCAGTCAGAATGGCTGCTATCCAAAAGTCTACATGCAATAAATGCTAGAGAGGGTGTGGAGAAAAGGGAACCCTCTTACACTGTTGGTGGGAATGCAAACTAGTACAACCACTATGGAGAACAGTGTGGAGATTCCTTAAAAAACTGGAAATAGAACTTCCATGTGATCCAGCAATCACACTCCTGGGCATACACACCGAGGAAACCAGAATTGAAAGAGACACATGTACTCCAATGTTCATTGCAGCACTGTTTATAATAGCCAGGACATGGAAGCAACCTAGATGTCCATCTGCAGATGAATGGATAAGAAAGCTTTGGTACATATACACAATGGAGTATTTTTCAGCCATCAAAAAGAATACATTTGAATCAGTTTTAATGAGGTGGATGAAATTGGAGCCAATTATACAGAGTGAAGTAAGCCAGAAAGAAAAACATCAATACAGTATGCTAAGTCACTTCAGTCGTGCCCGACTCTGTGTGACCCCATAGACGGAGGCCCACCAGGCTCCCCTGTCCCTGGGATTCTCCAGGCAAGAACACTGGAGTGGGTTGCCATTTCCTTCTCCAGTATACTAACGCATATATATGGAATTTAGAGAGATGGACAGGGAGGCCTGGCGTGCTGTGATTCATGGGGTCGCGGAGAGTCGGACACGACTGAGCGACTGAACTGAACTGAACTGAACCTGAACCCTGTATATGAGACTGCAAAAGAGACATAGGCATATAGAACAGTCTTTGGGACTCTGTGGGAGAGGGTGAAGGTGGGATGATTGGGGAGAATGGCATTGTAGCATGTATATTATCATAAGTGACCAGTCCAGGTTCGACGCATGATACAGGATGCTTGGGGCTGGTGCAGGGGGATGACATGGAGGGAGGATATGGGGAAGAGTGAGGTGGGAGGGGGGTTCAAGAAAGAGAACACATGTACACCCGGGGTGGATTCATGTCAATGTATGGTAAAACCAACCAATATATTAATGTAAGGTAATTTGCCTCCAATAAAATAAATTAAAAAAAAAAAAAAGGCAGAGGAACCAGAGATCAAATTGCCAGCATCCTTTGGATCATAGACAAAGCAAGGGAATTAAAAAAAAAATCTACTTCTGCTTTATTGACTATGCTAAAGCCTTTGACTATGTGGGTCCCAACAAACTGTGGAAAATCTAAAAGAGATGGGAATACCAGACCACCTTACCTGTCTTCTAAGATACTTACATGCAGGTCAAGAAGCGACAGTTAGAACCAGACATAGAACAACAGGCTGGTTCAAAATTGGGAAAGGAGTATGTCAAGGCTGCATATTGTCACCCTGTTTATTTAATTTATATGTGGAATACATCATGTGAAATGCCAGGCTGGATGAATCACAAACCAGAATAAAGATTGCTGGGAGAAATATTAACAACTTCAGATATGCAGATGATACCACTCTAATGGCAGAAAATGAAGAACTAAAAAGCCGCTTGATGAGGGTGAAAGAGAAGAGTGAAAAAACTGGCTTAAAACTCAAGATTCAAAAAGCTGAGATCATGGCATCTGGTCCTATCACTTCATGGCAAATGGATGGGGAAAAGTGTGAAAAGTGACAGATTTTATTTTCTTGGGCTTCAAAGTCACTGCAGATGGTAACTTGAGCAATGAAATTAAAAGATGCTTGCTCCTTGGAAGCAAAGCTATGACAAATCTAGACAGCATATTAAAAATTAAAGACTTCACTTTGATGACAAAGTTCCATATAGTCAAAGCTATGGTTTCTCCAGTGGTCATGTTTGGGTGTTGAGAGCTGGATAATCAAGAAGACTGAGAGTTGAAGAATTGATGCTTTCTAACTGTGGTGCTGGAGAAGACTCTCGTGAGTCCCTTGGACTGCAAGGATATCAAATCATTCAATCCTGAAGGAATTTAGCACTTAATATTCATTGGAAGAACTGATGCTGAAGCTCCAATACTTTGGCCACCTGGATATGAAGAACTGACTCATTGCAAAAGACCGTGATGCTGGGAAAGATCAAGGGCAGAGGAGAAGGAGGGGACAGAGGATGAGATGACTGGATGGCATCACTGACTCAGTGGAGCCAAGTTTGAGCAAACTCTGGAAGATAGTGAAGAACAGGGAAGCCTGACATGCTTCAGTCCATGGAGTCGCAAAGCATGGGACACAACTTAGTGACTAAACAACAACAAAGTCGCTCAGTCGTGTCCGACTCTTTGCGACCCCACGAATCACAGCACGCCAGGCATCCCTGTCCATCACCAACTCCCGGAGTTCACTCAAACTCATGTCCATCGAGTTGGTGATGCCATCCAGCCATCTCATTCTCTGTTGTCCCCGTCTCCTCCCACCCCCAATCCCTCCCAGCATCAGAGTCTTTTCCAGTGAGTCAACTCGTCGCATGAGGTGGCCAAAGTATTGCAGTTTCAGCTTTAGCATCAGTCCTTCCAATGAACACCCAGGATTGATCTCTTTTAGAATGAACTGGTTGGATCTCCTTGCAGTCCAAGGGACTCTCAAGAGTCTTCTCCAAAACCACAGTTCAAAAGCATCAATTCTTCAGTGATCAGCTTTCTTCTCAGTCCAACTCTCACATCCATACATGACCACGGGAAAAACCATAGCCTTGACTAGATGGACCTTTGTTGGCAAAGTAGTATCTCTGCTTTTTAATATGCTATCTAGGTTGGTCATAGCTTTCCTTCCAAGGAGTAAGTGTCTTTTAATTTCATGGCTGCAATCAGCATCTGCAGTGATTTTGGAGCCCCCCAAAAATAAAGTCTGACACTGTTTCCACTGTTTCCCCATCTATTTCTCATTAAGTGATGGGACCAGATGCCATGATCTTCGTTTTCTGAATGTTGAGCTTCAAGCCAAACTTTTCACTCTCCTCTTTCACTTTCATCAAGAGGCCTTTGAGTTCCTCTTCACTTTCTGCCATAAGGGTGGTGTCATCTGCATATCTGAGGTTATTGGTATTTCCCCGGGCAATCTTGATTTCAGCTCGTGCTTCCTCCAGCCCAGCATTCCTCATGATGTACTCTGCATATAAATTAAATAAGCAGGGTGACAATATACAACCTTGACATACTCCTTTTCCTATTTGGAACCAGTCTGTTGTTCCATGAGGGGACTGATAAATTCCAACCTTATCAGTTTCAGAACTATATGCTTTGGGAACCATTGCTTTTTGTGGCATCCATAACAATTGGAGTGACAGATTTATGGGAAACTTCCGCCTTGGGGGGAAGTGAGACTTGGTTTTACTGTTGGAATAAACTGGGAAGAGAGAACAGAGGAAGACACACCACCAGCTCTATCAGGCTCCTCAGAGGATTTTAGCCAGGTCCCGTATATCGGCTGATTATATTCCTAAGTCAGAACCTCAGTCAGGAGCTGGAAACTATGAAGTCATAGGGGTTCCATCCTCTGCTAGCAGCCACTTGAGTTGAGAGGCTAAATGTGGGCAAATTCCTTCCCGAAGATGTTAGCTACTTGGTTTTATTATTGAAACCAAAATACAGAAAAGCAGGGAATGTGTCCACTAACTCTTTCAGACTAAGCAGAATTACAGTTAGCACCTAGATGTGTGGTAATTGGTAGCTAAACCCTCAGACAGCATCTTCACAAAGTATGTAGACTGAGAGAAAGGCATTTTTGATTCTACTGCTGGGCTGAGCCCTGGGAAATAGCCAAGTTGAGTCCCTATGTGCCCACTAACAACTGCATCTGTTTCTCACAGCCCTTGGCATTTGTGAGCACAAGTTCGACTGGCTCTCAGAGCTAGGTGATTTGGGGGCCTGTCCCTCAGGTGCCACCCTGAAGAGTTGGAATACTGCATTTGTGGTCCAAACCCTTTGCTCCTTTGGAAAAACTTAGGAAATAGGAGTTCCCTCCCCACTGCATGTGCTGTGCCAGGGGTGAGGCTTATAGAGAGAATGTGTCCCAGCCTCCCTGACCCGTATTGATATGGATATCCTTTCAGTTGCCCAGTGTACAAATGTCACTCAGCTAATTTCTAGATTTCTCACAGAAGGAATTGCTTTCTGTATAGCTGTATATTTGGTGTGTCTGTAAGAGGAGGGACATTAAGAAGTCTCCTATGCCATCATCTTGGTGATGTCTCCCAGATACAAGAGGTCATGATTGACAATCCATTTTATTTATTTATTTTTCTATTTTAATATATTTTATTAAGGGCTATAAAAATATCCAGAAAGATAAATAAATGTGACGCAATGGTATATGTCCTAATATGAAGAACTTGTTTTCACTGCATTGTTTTCCTTCACAATGGCCTTCAAATCACAGGAGGCAGTGATTCCGTGCCATTTCCTCTTCTTTTATTACACACTGCAGAATTTCTGAATCAGTATCCCCCCCTCGATCTTCTCATTTATAAATCAAATTCATTTTCAATCCATTGTTCAGAGGGAGCATATTTGTTTCTGTTCCACAAAGAGGACTTATTTTTTTAACTACTGGATCATAATGCAGTAGAGTCAGTTTGTCCCATAGTCGGCTTCTCTTAGTGTTGAAGGAAAAACCTGTTCCAGCTTGGCTCACCATTTTCACCAGAATTGTTTTTGGCTTGCTCTTGGCAAACGTAACCACCAACAGGAACATGGCGACAGTATCCCTGAACCCTCCAACAATCCATTTTAAAAATATATATTATTCATATAATCTGAAGGAATAGTGTGAGCTTGTGGTAGTGGTGCAATTTCCCCAATAATCATATTTTTGTTCATGTTTCATGTTGAGGGAATTTCTCAGCAAATGATCCAGTGCATTCTTTCTAAGCCCATTTTCTTGGGCTTAAAAGATATATAGCCTCAAGGAAAGCACTGCTGTCATCTAACCTTGGGCTTGAAATACATGCATACACAATCATGAGAGTTTGCTCAATTCTATTGTGCTGGTGTAGGCTTAGTAGCAAAGGGAGATTTAAAAGTACAGTTTGGGTCATTGGTGCCCATTAACATTAAACAAAGGAAGAAGATTCTAAGTGCTCCTTCAGGTATAAAGATGACTCAACTTGAGATCCCTATAGGTGCTATGTGCTAAGACAGAAAAATAGATACCATTTCACATGTTAGCTAACTTCTGATGTTGAGAGAGAGAAGTAACTTGCATGAGAGACTTATAGAGACCACAGTTTAGGAAGTGAGTAAGAATAAACAACCATAACATCTAGAGGGAAGGTGTTATAATAAACTATACACGTCTGAGGAGGCAAAGATCAAGGAAAGTAAGTAATGACATCAAAGAAAGTAGCAAGCTTTTAGGCTTAAGTTCTCCAGGCCATCAATTAACATCTTACATTCCCGGCGAGATGTCCTGATCCTTCAAGGTGCTCTCAGTGGCCAGAGGATGCAGGTTCTCTGCTGGTCTTTCTAGGTCCTGTACTTGCACTGAGATGAGGGTACTTCTCAGCACCCTGGACCTAATGCTATGTCTTCGGGCCAAGGCCAGGCCCCCATCTTCTCATTCATGTGAGTCATCACAGGGGTTACTGCTCCTTTTCAGAATGTCTTACAAGCCCGTCAACTTTGTTTTAACAAATGCTTCAACTGTGAACCAAAACATGTTTTGGTGAGATCCCCCCCAAAAAAAGAAACCTGGAGGAGGGCCCGATTTCTTATCTATTGCTGAAAAAATTAGTCAAATTAAAAAAGAAATAGAAAAAACTATTTGAGCAAAATTGAGGATTATAACCCAGGAACAGCCTCTCAGAAAGTTTTAAGAGCTCTTCTGCCCTTTAAAGATCAAAACACAGTTAAATGAGTATTTGAGACAGAGGGATTGCCTTAATTATATCAATTTCAGCTTACACAATCCAGATCTACACACACAAAACAAGCAATGGGTCATGGATATTTGTGTTCCCTTAGAAGTTTAAGAAGGAATGTTATCTCCTAAGGAATTACCTTG
This sequence comes from Moschus berezovskii, assembly GCF_049115385.1. Taxonomy (NCBI): domain Eukaryota; kingdom Metazoa; phylum Chordata; class Mammalia; order Artiodactyla; family Moschidae; genus Moschus; species Moschus berezovskii. The sequence goes on along the minus strand of NC_142467.1, from coordinate 9,933,447 downwards.
CTGACGTTAGGAGTATGCTAGCTTCATGGCTGAGCAGGTATTTCTGATGATGGGAAGGTTTGCTCAATGTATGAAGAAGCCAAAGGGCAGAGAAAAATTTTAATATTTAAATTTTCCTTGATTTGCCTTACAATATGAATTTGTATTTCATCATTATATAGGTAAAATTCTTCTATTGAGCATTCTTCTCAATTGAGGAAAATAACACTAAGAAATAAAAACTTAAGGACTTCCCAGTTGATATTGCTGTTTCTGTTCTGTCAGTCAGTCATATCTGACTCTCTGCAACCCATGGACTGCAGCTTGCCAGGCTTCCCTGTCCTTCACTATCTCCCAGAGTTTACTCAAATTCATGTCCATTGAGTTGGTGATGCCATCCAACCATCTCAGCCTCTATCTCCCCCTTCTTATTCGCATTCAATCTTCTCCCAACATCAGTTTTTCCAGTGAGGCAGCTCTTTGCATCAGGTGACCAAAGTATTGGAGCTTCAGCTTCAGCATCAGGCCTTCCAGTGAATATTCAGGGTTGATTTCTTTTAGGATGGACTGCTTGGATCTCCCTGCAGTCCAAGGGACTCTTCAGAGTCTTCTCCAAAACCACAGTTCAAAAGCATCAGTTCTCCTACACTCAGCCTTCTTTATGGTCCAACTCTTACATCAAAACATGATTACTGGAGAAACCATAGCTTTGAATATACATATATTTGTCAGCAAAGTAATGTCTCTGCTTTTTAATATGCTATCTAGGTTTGTCATAGCTTTTCTTCCAAGGAGCAAATGTCTTTTAATTTTATGGCTGCAGTCACCTTCCAGTGATTTTGGAATCCAAGAAAAGAAAATCTACCACTGTTTCCATTTTTTCTCCCTCTATTTTCCATGAAGTGATGGGACTGGATGCCATGATCTTTGCTTTTTGAATGTTGAGTTTTAAGTCAGCTTTATTACTCTCCTTTTTCACTCTCATCAAGAGGCTCTCCTTAGTTCCTTTTCACTTTCTGCCATTAGAGTGGCATCATCTGCATATCTGAGGTTGTTAATATTTCTCCTGGCAATCTTGATTCCAGTTTGTGATTCATTCAGCCTGCCTTTTCTCATGATGTACTCTGCATAAAAGTTAAATAGGCAGGGTGATAGTATATAGTCTTTATGTACTCTTTTCCTAATTTTGAACCAACCTGTTTTTCCCTGTCCAGTTCTAACTATTGCTTTTTGATGTGCATATATGTTTCTCAGGAGGCAGGTGATGTGGTCTGGTATTCCCATCCTTTGAAGATTTTTCCACAGTTTGTTATGATCCACACAGTCAAAGGCTTCATCGTAGTCAATGAAGCAGAAGTGGTTGTTTTTCTGGAATTCCCTTGGTTTTTTTGTGATCCATTGGATGTTGGCAATTTGATCTCAGGTTCCTCTGCCTTTTCTAAATCCAACTTAAATCATTCATAGAACCTGGTATGTATGGCAAAACCAATACAATATTGTAAAGTAATTAGCCTCCAATTAAAATAAATAAACTAAAAAAAAAAAAACCTCAAAGTAAATAGATAAATCCAATTGTACATTTGCACATTCTCGGTTCAAAGGCTTTTGGATGTATTTTCAAAAGACATATCTAATAAAAGACTGTTATCCAAAATATACAAAGAACTCTTCAAGCTCAATGATAAGAAATTAAACAATCCAATTAAAAAAAAAGGGCCAAAGTCTTTAACATATACCCCAAGAAGAATTTAAACAACTGCAAATAAGCACCTATAAAGGTCCTCCACATTATATATTATCAGGGAAATTCAAATTAAAGCAACAATGAGATACCACTGCATCCTTATTAGATGGGCTCAAATCCGGAACAATGATGACATCAATTATTGACAAGGATGTTGAGCAATATGAATATTTATTAAGTGCTGGTAGGAGTACAAAAGATGGTTTTGGCAGTTTCTTAGAAACTTAAACATGCATTCACCATATGATACTTTCACCATGCTCCTTGGTATTTCACAATGGAACTGAAAACGTGTTCATACCACTACATGCACAAAGACTTTGCTGCTAAGTCACTTCAGTCGTGTCCGACTCTGTGTGACCCCATAGACGGATGCCCACCAGGCTCCCCTGTCCCTGGGATTCTCCAGGCAAGAACACTGGAGTGGGTTGCCATTTCCTTCTCCAATGTGTGAAAGTGAAAAGTGAAAATGAAGTCGCTCAGTCATGTCCGACCCTTAGCGACCCCACGGACTGCAGCCTACCAGGCTCCTCCATCCATGGGATTTTCCAGGCAATAGTACTGGAGTGGCTTGCCAGCTTTATTCATAATTGCCAATATTTTGGTAATGAGGATGCCATTCAGTAAGTGAATAGGTAAATTAGTTATAGTATATCCAAGAATGGAATATTAGCACTAAAAGCTTGAGATATCAAGCTATAAAAAGACATGGAAGGAGCTGAAGTGCATATTGCTAAGTGAAAGAAGCCAATTTCAAAAGGCTTCATACTCTATGATTCAACTATATGACATCCTGGGAAAGGCAAGACTATGGAGATGATAAAAAGATCAGTGGTTGTCAGCACTGGAGAGAAGGAAGGGATGAACAGGCAGAGCATGAAAACATTTAGGGCAGTGAAAATATTCTATATGACACCATAATAATGGGCACGTGTTATTATACATTTGTCCAAACCTATAGAAGGCACAATATCGAGTGAACTCTATTGGAAACTATGGACTTTAGAGATTAATGATTTGACCATGTTGGTTTACCAGTTTTAACAAATGTGCCACTCTTGTGGGCAACGTTAATAATGGAGGAGAGCACACAAGGGTGAGGTAGGTGGTATATGGAAAATTTCTGTATCTTCCTTTTAATTTTGCTTTAAATAAATAGCTTCTCTTTTTTAAAAAAACAGGCCTTTTAAAAAAATTAATGCTTTCAAATGTAGCTAATTGACAAATATCTATAAACACTGGTTGCATTGGGGGATAAAAATGGGAAACAAGAGAAGATAAATGACTTTTCACTTGTAATTTTCTACCTTTTGAATTTTGTTACTATGTGTTGCTTACCCAAAACAGTACACATATAATGAAAAATTTTATTTTAGACATAGCATCATTCATATAGAAAGGGGGGATATTTCATAGGAAAATATGACTCTTACTGTATTCACTGATCAAGAAAACCACCCTGAGTGTTTATTTTTAGCCTTGGTAAAATAATTGTGCAAACATACAGTATGATGTATCATCTTTCCTTCTCTCTTTGGTTAGTGCCTAACAAATTCACAAATTCTGGTGATGTGTATCTTTGCAAAATATTGCCATCCTTCCTTGATAATTTGATGAGGCAGGAATGTAGGATTCTCATACATTATGGTGCCCATGTACTGAGCTGTGGGGGAGCTCATGGAAGGGCAGAAAATCTCACGTTTTTACTATATATTTACATTTCCAAGGTGCCTTTAAAATGAAGTAAACTTTTTTACTCTCATTCTTCAGGGGAGACCTCAGATGAGGCATGTTTATAAAAACAAATAGTCATTCGGAGCCCCATGACAAGTGAGGACGTTGCTAGGAAAATCAGACAAAGGCAGAATTAAGGGTAAGTACAGGCCAGATTGGAATGAAGACTGACCTCTTCCAGTCCTGTGGCCACTGCTGAGTTTTCCAAATTTGCTGGCATATCGAGTGCAGCACTTTCACAGCATCATCTTTCAAGATTTGAAATAGCTCAACTGGAATTCCATCACCTCCACTAGCTTTGTTCGTAGTGATGTTTTCTAAAGCCCACTTGACTTCACATTCCAAGATGTCTGGCTCTAGGTCAGTGATCACATTATCATGACTATCTTGGTCGTGAAGATCTTTTTTGTACAGTTCTTCTGTGTATTCTTGCCACCTCTTCTTAATATCTTCTGCTTCTGTTAGGTCCATACCATTTCTGTCCTTTATCGAGCCCATCTTTGCATGAAATATTCCCTTGATATCTCTAATTTTCTTGAAAAGATCTCTTGTTTTTCCTGTTCTGTTGCTTTCCTCTATTTCTTTGCACTGATCACTGAGGAAGGCTTCCTTATCTCTCCTTGCTATTCTTTGGAACTCTGCATTCAGATGCTTATATCTTTCCTTTTCTCCTTTGCTTTTCGCCTCTCTTCTTTTCACAGCTATTTGTAAGGCCTTCCTCAGACAGCCATTTTGCTTTTTTGCATTTCTTTTCCATGGGGATGGTCTTGGTCCCTGTCTCCTGTACAATGTCATGAACCTCCATCCAGAGTTCATCAGGCACTCTATCTATCAGATCTAGTCCCTTAAATCTATTTCTCACTTCCACTGTATAATCATAAGGGATTCGATTTAGGTCATATCTGAATGGTCTAGTGATTTTCCCTGCTTTCTTCAATTTCATTCTGAATTTGGCAATAAGGAGTTCATGATCTGAGCCACAGTCAGCTCCTGGTCTTGTTTTTGCTGACTGTATAGAGCTTCTCCATCTTTGGCTGCAAAGAATATAATCAATCTGATTTTGGTGTTGACCATCTGGTGATGTCCATGTGTAGAGTCTTCTCTTGTGTTGTTGGAAGAGGGTGTTTGCTGTGACCAGTGCATTCTCTTGGCAGAACTCTATTAGCCTTTGCCCTGCTTTATTCCATGCTCCAAGGCCAAATTTGCCTGTTACTCCAGGTGTCTCTTGACTTCCTACTTTTGCATTCCAGTCCCCTATAATGAAAAGGATATCTTTTTTGGGTGTTAGTTCTAAAAGGTCTTGTAGGTCTTCATAGAACCGTTCAACTTCGGCTTCTTCAGCATTACTGGTTGGGGCATAGGCCTGGATTACTGTAATATTGAATGGTTTGCCTTGGAAACGAACAGAAATCATTCTGTCGTTTTTAAGATTGCATCCAAGTACTGCATTTCGGACTCTTTTGTTGACCATGATGGCTACTCCATTTCTTCTAAGGGATTCCTGCCCACAGTAGTAGATATAATGGTCATCTGAGTTAAATTCACCCATTCCAGTCCATTTTAATTCACTGATTCCTAGAATGTCGACGTTCACTCTTGCCATCTCCTGTTTGACCACTTCCAATTTGCCTTGATTCATGGACCTAACATTCCAGGTTCCTATGCGATATTGCTCTTTACAGCACCAGACCTTGCTTCTATCACTGGTCACATCCACAACTGGGTATTGGTTTTGCTTTTGCTCCATCCCTTCATTCCTTCTAGAGTTATTTCTCCACTGATCTCCAGTAGCATACTGGGCACCTACCGACCTGGGGAATTCCTCATTCAGTATCCTATCATTTTGCCCTTTGATACTGTTCATGGGGTTCTCAAGGCAAGTATACTGAAGTGGTTTGCCATTCCCTTCTCCCGTGGACCACATTCGGCTGTGGTCCATGTGATCAGATCAACTAGTTTCCGTGATTATGATTTCAGTGTGTCTGCACTCTGATGCCCCCTCACAAGACCTACCGTCTTATTTGGGTTTCTCTTACCCTGGGTATGGGATATCTCTTCACAGCTGCTCCAAGAAAGAGCAGCCACTATGCATCAAATTTGGAAAACTCAGCAGTGGCCACAGGACTGGAAAAGGTCAGTCTTCATTCCAATCCCAAAGAAAGGCAATGCCAAAGAATGCTCAAACTACCGCACAATTGCACTCATCTCACACGCTAGTAAAGTCATGCTCAAAATTCTCCAAACCAGGCTTCAGCAATGCGTGAACCATGAACTCCCAGATGTTCAAGCAGGTTTTAGAAAAGGCAGAGGCACCAGAGATCAAATTGCCAACATCCGCTGGATCATGGAGAAAGCAAGAGAGTTCCAGAAAAACATCTATTTCTGCTTCACTAACTATGCCAAAGCCTTTGACTGTGTGGATCACAATAAACTGTGGAAAATTCTGAAACAGATGGGAATACCAGACCACCTGACCTGCCTCTTGAGAAGCCTGTATGCAGGTCAGGAAGCAATAGTCAGAACTGTACATGGAACAACAGACTGGTTCCAAATAGGAAAAGGAGTACGTCAAGGCTGTATATTGTCACCCTGCTTATTTAACTTATTTGCAGAGTACATCATGAGGAACGCTGGGCTAGAAGAAGCACAAGCTGGAATCAAGATTGCTGGGAGAAATATCAATAACCTCAGATATGCAGATGACACTACCCTTATGGCAGAAAGTGAAGAGGAGCTCAAAATCCTCTTGATGAAAGTGAAAGAGGAGAGTGAAAAGGTTGGCTTGAAGCTCAACATTCAGAAAACAAAGATCATGGCATCTGGTCCTATCACTTCATGGGAAATAGATGGAAAAACAGTGGAAACAGTGTCAGACTTTAATTTTTTGGGCTGCAAAATCACTGCAGATGCTGTTTGCAGCCATCAAATTAAAAGACGCTTACTTCTTGGAAGGAAAGTTATGACCAACCTTGATAGTATATTAAAAAGCAGAAACATAACTTTGCCAACAAAGGTCTGTCTAGTGAAGGCTATGGTTTTTCCCGTGGTCATGTATGGATGTGAGAGTTGGACTGTGAAGAAAGCTGATCGCCGAAGAATTGATGCTTTTGAACTGTGGTGTTGGAGAAGACTCTTGAGAGTCCCTTGGACTGCAAGGAGATCCAACCAGTCCATTCTAAAGGAGATCAATCCTGGGTGTTCATTGGAATGACTGATGCTAAAGCTGAAACTGTAATACTTTGGCCACCTCATGCGAAGAGTTGACTCACTTGAAAAGAGTCTGATGCTAGGAAAGATTGGGGGCGGGAGGAGAAGGGGACAACAGAGAATGAGATGGCTGGATGGCATCACCGATTCTGTGGACATGAGTTTGAGTGAACTCCGGGAGTTGGTGATGGACAGGGAGGCCTGGCGTGCTGTGATCATGGGGTCGCAGAGAGTCGGACACGACTGAGTGACTGAACTGAACTGAACAGGACAGATGTTGACAATGAAGATATTCTCCCTCATAGCCTTTTCAAGTAGAATCTAAACAATTATGTGGAAGACCCAGCTTCTAAGAGCAAGAAAGCCATGATAGCAAATTTAGGAAAGAGTACATGTGTGAAATATCATCAGCACCTAATTAGATTTCATAGTTTTGATGTTAATTATATGAGAGAGAAATTTATAAGTGACAACTGGTATTCTTTTCTTCAAATTTATATACACGTCTCCATGTATTTACATGTAATTACATGAGTAATTACCATTTTATGTTATCCCTAACCTTTGCACAAATAAAATGCCTCTCAAATATGGTATAAGTGCTGTGCCTAACTTTGAATGTATGTGCTATAAATATTTAATTTTAAATCGACGCATAATTTTCCTCTGTTCATTTCTTTGCATTTGTGCTTTTTTAATAAAAATACTTTTAACTGTAAAGAAAAAAAAATTATAAAAAAAATAAAAATAAAAATAAATCAATGTAGTTTTTACACTTAATTTGTGTGCCGCGTAATACAAAAGCAGTATTTACATCGAAAATGAAGAAATTTTTCATAAACTTTTTTACTATAATATAATGTTGAGATTCTCCTGTTCTTATTATTTAATAGTGAATAAAAGGATGCTTTAAGTAAGATTTAAAAATCTTAAAAATATACTAAATATTGATTGAGATTTGTATAACACAGAATGTTTGAACTGTGTTCCATAAAATCTCTGAATAGAAATATATATGTTCAAATAAGAAAAAAAAATGCAAAAAACCTTTACCTGATTTTAGAATGTAAGGTTAACATTGCCCCCTCCTGGCTTCACGTTCAAATAAGAACACCTACTACAATGTCAAACAGCGTGCTCCATGCCATGAAGTGTATGGAGACTGTATAATCCATAACGGAGGAACCAGAAGGCATAGAAAGAGGATCTGTATCACCTACAGGTGTTGCCAGGTCAGAGTTAGAGAGACCTCTGCTAGTCTTTGGCTCACATGGACACCTTAGGGCAGTTTACCCCTGAGAAGTACATGACACGGGTATGTATCATACATACACATGTGTATCATACAAATATATAATGCATATATTACTTATAAGCAGTTGTATCTCTAGTTCTTTCTGTTTCCTTTTTTCACTCACAGCTCTTCCCCATACCATAAGAACAAACCTTTTGGAACTCACGGGAGTGTTTAACGCCATCTTCACTAAGCTTTCAGTGTGCAGGTCAGAAGGAAGGCATTCCAGAGATGCTTTGACCCGGAGATGGTTCACCACTGCTGGATCCCTACAGTGGATCTTAGTTCCTGGGAAAATCAGTGCAATTGAGTTTGTGAAGTTGAACTCAGAGGTTGTGGCTTAAATTCATCTCTGGGTTATCAGAGTTGATGCCATATTGTTAACTACCATGTAGCCCTCAAAATGGTAAAGAACCTGCCTGCCAATTCAGGAGACACAGGAGAGCTGGGTTCAACCCCTGGGTCAGGAAGATCCCCTGGAGGAGGGCACAGCAACCCACTGCAATATCCTTGCCTGAAGAGTCCCATGGACAGAGGAGCCTGTTGGGCTACAGTTCATGGGGTCGCAGAGTCAGACACAACTGAAGTGACTTAGTATGCATGCACACACATCCTTCAAAGTACAGTATAAAGAAAATACATAGCACACATTCACATAAACATCTTAAAATTATAATAGACCTTGTAACAGATTAATACTGAGGGTTTTTTTTTTTAATTTTTTAATCCTACAAAGGATTTCAGAATTGTTCTTTCTTTCATCCTTAAATTTCTAGTAGAGGCAAATGGGAATATCAATTTTAGGGTCATTGTTAAAGATGATTTCTGAGGCTTGATCTAGTAGGACTAGGCTTGATCTATATCTACCAGTATAAAAATGTCAGACTTATCCTTATTCATATGTGAAATACATAGGGCCAATCTGAACACGTGTGTGTGTGTGTTTTATTTATTGCTACGCTAGAGGCACAGAACAGTGTAAGCTTTTCCACTGGAGAATCTCTCTCCACCCCAAAGGAGAGGAGTTCCTGCACATTTCAAGTACATGTTGCTGTACAAAATACAGCATCACTTGAAGGTGGCTTCCATCCTAAAATATTTTCCACCTGAGGGCCTCCGTTAGGGTCATGAGAGCATCACATCCTGTGCAATGTGAGTTTATTTCCAAAGTCTGAGTCAGAAATAGTCATCAGAGAGATGTTCAGAGATTAGTAATGTACCAACTGCTTCCCTGTCTTTCTGTCTCTGCCTGTATCTCCATCCCTCCGTCTCTATCGCTCTTTTATTTCCTCTTTTAAGTAAAAGAGCTTTGACCACATTACTCTCAGAAAATCAATAAAAACTATCCATTTTCAACTCTTGCATGGCAGTTCAGTTCAGTTCAGTTCAGTTGCTCAGTCGTGTCCGACTCTCCGCGACCCCATGAATCACAGCACGCCAGGCCTCCCTGTCCATCACCAAATCCCGGAGTACACTCAAACTCATGTCCACAGAGTCGGTGATGCCTTCCAGCCATCTCATTCTCCATCGTCCCCTTCTCCTCCCGCCCCCAACCTTTCCCAGCATCAGAGTCTTTTCCAGTGAGTCAACTCGTCGCATGAGGTGGCCAAAGTATTGCAGTTTCAGCTTTAGCATCAGTCCCTCCAATGAACATCCAGGACTGATCTCCTTTAGAATGGACTGGTTGGATCTCCTTGCAGTATAAGGGACTCTCAAGAGTCTTCTCCAACACCACAATTCAAAACCATCGATTCTTCGGCGATCAGCTTTCTTCTCAGTCCAACTCTCACATCCATACATGACCACGGGAAAAACCATTGCGTTGACTAGACGGACCTTGGTTGGCAAAGTAATGTCTCTGCTTTTTAATATACTATCAAGGTTGGTCATAACTTTCCTTCCAAGGAGTAAGCGTCTTTTAATTTCATGGCTGCAATCAGCATCTGCAGTGATTTTGGAGCCCCAAAAAATAAAGTCTGACACTGTTTCCACTGTTTTTCCATCTATTTCCCATGAAGTGATGGGACCTGATGCCATGATCTTTGTTTTCTGAATGTTGAGCTTCAAGCCAACCTTTTCTCTCTCCTCTTTCACTTTCATCAAGAGGCTTTTGAGTTCCTCTTCACTTTCTGCCATAAGGGTAGTGTCATCTGCATATCTGAGGTTATTGATATTTCTCCCGGCAATCTTGATTCCAGCTTGTGCTTCTTCCAGCCCAGCGTTCCTCATGATGTACTCTGCATAGAAGTTAAATAAGCAAGGTGACAATATACAACCTTGACGTACACCTTTTCCTATTTGGAACCAGTCTGTTGTTCCATGTCCAGTTCTAACTGTTGCTTCCTGACCTGCATACAGGTTTCTCAAGAGGCAGGTCAGGTGGTCTGGGATTCCCATCTGTTTCAGAATGTTCCACAGTTTATTGTGATCCACACAGTCAAAGGCTTTGGCATAGTCAATGAAGCAGAAATAGATGTTTTTCTTGAACTCTCTTGCTTTCTCCATGATCCAGCGGATGTTGGCAATTTGATCTCTGGTGCCTCTGCCTTTTCTAAAACCTGCTTGAACATCTGGGAGTAGGTAAGATTAATTAAAAACAACAGGAAATATCAAATGACTTAAATTACTGGATGATGATGTAGTATCAAAAGCTTATTCTCCATTTTCATCTTTCTGAGGAATTTATATGATACAAAACATTGCATGTACACTCAAATCGTATGTTACCAGGGCATATATTCTATCTGACAACTCATACGCACTTAACTATCAAATGTGTATTGTCATTATAAAGCATAAATAATGCATAGCTTAGGCCATGAAGATGTAAACAGCTCCTAGCAGGTAAAATTTATTTTTACCCTGGCAGTATCAAGGGTAAAGGAGGAGAGCCAGCCTAACCTGTTCTGAGCAGGACTCGGCATCATCAGTCTTGATGATGGGAAACACACACAGTGTCTAGTGTGTTTTGCACTAAATATTTAGCATGTGAGCTCCTGGGTCTTTGTGACACACTTAGGATTCTCTTGACCAGGTGGATTTGGACAGATTTCAGGGTCAGGGGTGATATAATAAAGCAAAGGATAGTTAGTCTGGAAAACAAACTTCTTTTCCTAACATCTGATGGAGTTAGCACAAAGGTGCTCCTCAAAGTGTGTCCATGTGGTAAAACAGAGGAAACCATCATTTACATTGTAGATGCTGCCTACTGGTTCTATCCCAAACTGCTTCACGTGCAAAACAAGAACTTCTTTAGGGGTGTCCTGATAGTTATATTGTGAGGGGCAGTAAATCAAGCCTGTATATAGGATGACAGATAACAATGAGCCTTCAGGAACTTTAGGGAGTTTGCTCTAAAAGCAGTCATTCGGAAACGCTCAACTTCTGCTGACACACAACTAAATCTGAAAATATAAGTAGGAAGAATCAAAACAACAGAATCATCTCTGTTTCACTAGCTCAGAGCAATACAAACAGTGATAGCTTGGGGAAAGAAAGGACAGCAGAATATATCATCAATCACAATCTGTTTCTGAACAAAAGGGTTCCTGAATTAAATAGAATAGAATATTATTCTCTCTTGTTACTTAAAAAAAGTGTATAAAAAGTAGAAAGATTTAGAAACTGTTAAACCCTGCATTTCATTTCACTCATCAGAGAGCAATTACAATACATAATTGCACTGTGGTTTAAATTTCTATATTATAGCTTCAGTGTTCTGCGTGTAATTTCATCTTCCATAAAGCAATAAGAAATATTGACTATCCTCTGTGATGACCAATGAAATCCATGATCTCATCAGCTTTTGTTTTCACAAAATAATTATTAAAGTAGAACAATCTGCTGACATGGGTCTCACAAGTGCTACAGGTCTATGACAGATATTCATATACTGTTTAGTACAGATGCTTTTGAACTGTGGTGTTGGAGAAGACTCTTGAGAGTCCCTTGGACTGCAAGGAGATCCAACCAGTCCATTCTAAAGGAGATCAATCCTGGGTGTTCATTGGAGGGACTGATGCTAAAGCTGAAACTCCAATACTTTGGCCACCTCATGCGATGAGTTGACTCACTGGAAAAGACTCTGATGCTGGGAAAGGTTGGGGGCGGGAGGAGAAGGGGACGACCGAGAATGAGATGGCTGGATGGCATCACCGACTCTGTGGACATGAGTCTGAGTGAACTCCGGGAGTTGGTGATGGACAAGGAGGCCTGGCGTGCTGTGATTCATGGGGTCGCGGAGAGTCGGACACGACTGAGCGACTGAACTGAACTGAACTGATAAAGTACCCAGTAGAAGGATGTTGACGTATTATAGTCACTGGTACCATCAATAATAAATCATTAGCTGTCATGAGCCACCTAAATCCCAGGCTGAAATAGTGAACTAGTTGAACATGTAAAGCAAGGCCAAAGGTGGAAGCTATAGCAATTTATCTACCTTATTGATGCTCTGTTTTCATTAAGTAGTGCTGATTGTATTGAGACTGGTTCCAATATGTTATGTTTGGGTTTAAAAGGAAATTGAGAGTTTGTCCCAGATGTTAGAAAAATTCACACACACATACAATCATGGAGAATCAAAATATTAATTTCAGCTGCATTGAATTATAAAATGAAAATGATATATCTCCCCTTCCCCCACCAAAAAAGCTAAAAGTTCCATAAGGGCTGTAAATGAACCATTCATATTGCCAGAGATCTGGATTAAATAGTGTCCACATTGTTGAAGCATTAAGAAAACTTTCAAATAGTAATGTATTTAGAATTGAAGAGCAGTGCTTTCAAAATTTCTGTTGTGAAGCACATTTCATACTTTCACTTTCAATTTGAAGATTGTGCATAGAACCATCATCACACAATACTGGCTTTGTAGATTATAGTTTCCAAGTAGTAGACAGAAGAATGTTGTTCTTTAAAATGACTATTCTGAAATCAAGAAGAGCTGGATTATCTACTAACATTTTTTTTTCAATAATAGAAGTTTTGCAATTAAGTTTAACTTAAAAAAAATCAAGTTTCTAGAATATATACTTGTAGTTTGCCAGAAAAGAAAGCGTCTGCCTAATGTTTTTTCCTAATATTCAAACAAATAATTTAGCAAAAGTATTAATAAATATAGTGAAGGCTTGTTGCTGTTGTTCAGTAACTAAGTCATGTCCAAACCTTTGCAATCCCATGGACTGCAGCATGCCAGGTTTCCCTGTCTTCACCATCTCCTGAAGCTTGTTCAAACTCATGACCATAGAGTTGCTGATGCCATCCAGCCATCTCGCCTTCTGTCGTCCCCTTCTCCTCCCACCTTCATTCTTTCTCAGCATCAGTGGAGTCGGCTCTTCACATCGGGTGGCCAAAGTATTGGTGCTTCAGCTTCAGTATCAGCCCTTCCATTATATTCAGGTTTGATTTCCTTAGGACTGATTGTTTTGACTTCTTTGTAGTCCAAGGGACTCTCAAGAGTCTTCTCCAACACCACAGTTCAAAAGTGTCAATTCTTTGGCTCTCAGCCTTCTTTATGGTCCAGCTCTCACATTCATACATAACAACTGGAAAAACAATAGCTTTGACTATACAGATTTTGTCGGCAAAGTAATGTCTCTGCTTTTTAATACACTGTATAGGTTTGTCATAGCTTTTCTTCCAAAGCAGCAAGCGTCTTTTAATTTCATGGCTGCAGACACCATCTGCAATGATTTTGGAGTCTGAGAAAATAACGTCTGTCACTGTTTCCACTGTTTCCCCATCTATTTGCCATGAAGTTATGGACTCAGATGCCATGATCTTAGTTTTCTGAATGTTGAGCTTTAAGGCAACTTTCTCACTCTCCTCTTTCACTTTCATCAAGAGGCTTTTTAGTTCCTCTTCACTTTCTGCCATAAGGGTGGTGTCATCTGCAAATCTGAGGTTATTGATATTTCTCCCGGCAATCTTGATTCCAGCTTGTGCTTCATCCAGCCCAGCATTTCTCATGATGTACTCTGCATAGAATTTAAATAAGCATCATGACAGTATGCAGCCTTGACGTACTCCTTTTCCTATTTGGAACCAGTCTGTTGTTCCATGTCCATTTCTAACTGTTGCTTCCTGACCTGCATACAGGTTTCTAAAGAGGCAGGTCATGTGGTCTGGTATTCCCTTCTCTTTCAAAATTTTGCACAGTTTGTGGTGGTCCACTTGGTATCTCTAATTTTCTTGAAGAGATCTACAGTCTTTCCCATTCTATTGTTTTCAATTTCTTTGCATTGTTCACTCAGGAAGGCTTCCTTATCTCTGCTTGCTCTTCTTTGCAACTCTGCATTCAGATGGTTGTATCTTTTGTTTACTTTTCTCCTTTCACGTCTCGTCTTTTCTCAGTGGTTTGTAACGTCTCCTCTGACAACCATTTTGCCTCTTCACATTTCTTTTTCTTGGGGATGGTCTTGATCACTGCCTGCTGTACAATGTCATGAACCTCAGTCTATATTTCTTCAGGCACTCTATCAGATCTAATCCCTTGAATGTATTTGTCACTTCCACTATATAATCCTAAGGGATTTGATTTAGGCCATACCTGGATGGCCTAGTGGTTTTCCCTACTTTCTTCAATTTAAGTGTGAATTTTGCACTATGGTGTTCATGATCTGAGCCACAGTCAGGTCCTGGTCTTGTTTTTGCTGACTGTATTTAGCTTATCCATCTTTCACTGCAAAGAATATAATCAATCTGATTCTGGTATTAACTATCTGGTTACGTCCGTGTATAGAGCCTTCTCTTGTGTTGTTGGAAGAGCTTGTTTGCTATGACCAGTGCGTTCTCTTGGCAAAACTCTGTTAGCCTTTGCTCTGCTTCATTTTCTACTCCAAGGCCAAACCTGCCCATTATTCCAGGTATTTCTTGACTTACTACTTTTTTATTTTTGTCCCCATGATGAAAATAACATTTGTGTGTGTGTGTTTGTGTTATTTCTTTAAAATCTTATCGGTCTTCATAGAACCTTTCAACTTCAGCTTCTTTGGCATTAATGATTGGATTACTGTGATATTGAATGATTTGCCTTGGAAAAAGCAGAGATCATTCTGTCATTTTTGTGACTGCACCAAAGTACTTCATTTAGGACTCTTGTTGACTATGATGTCTACTCCATTTCTTCAAAGGGATTTTTCCCACAGCAGTAGATATAATAATGGTCATCTGAATTAAATTCACCCATATTTGTCCATTTTAGTTTACTGATTCCAAAAATGTCAGTGTTCATTTTTACATCTCCTATTTGACCATGTCCAATTTACCTTGATTCATGAACCTAACATTCCATTTTCCTATGCAATATGGTTTTTTACAGTATCAGACTTTACTTTCACCCCAGATACATCCATAACCAAGCATTGTTTCTGCTTTGGCTCCACCTCTTCAATCCTCCTGGAGTGTTTCTCCACTCTTATCCAGTAGCATACTGGGCATCTGTCAACCTGGGGGTTCATCTTTCAGTGTCCAATCTTTTTGCCTTTTCATACTGTTCATGGGGTTCCCAAGTGAGAACGCTGCAGTGGTTTGCCAATCCCTTCTCCAGTGAACCACATTTTGTCAGAGCTCTTCACCATGACCCCTTCATCTCGGATGACCCTACATGGCGTGGCTCATAGTTTCATTGAGTTAGACAAGGCTGTGCTCCATGTGATAAGTTTGGTTAATTTTCTGTGATTGTGGTTTTCCTTCTGTCTGCCCTCTGATGGATGAGAATAAGAGCTGTAGAAGCTTCCTGGTGGGAGGGACTGGCTGTGGGAGAAACCAGGCCTTGTTCTGGTGGGCATGGTCTGCTGCTAAGTCACTTCAGTCGTGTCCGACTCTGTGCAACCTCACAGATAGCAGCCTACCAGGCTCCTCCGTCCCTGGGATTCTCCAGGCAAGAACACTGGTGGGTTGCCATTTCCTTCTCCAATGCATGAAATTGAAAAGTGAAGGTGAAGTCGCTCAGTCATGTCCGACTCTTCGTGACCCTGTGGACTGCAGTCTACCAGGCTCCTCTTGTCCTTGGGATTTTCCAGGCAAGAGTACTGGAGTGGATTACCATTGCCTTCTCTGGTGGGCATGGTCAGGCTCAGTAAATCTTTAATCCAATTTTCTACTGATGGGTAGGGCTGTGTTCCCTCCCTGTAGTTTGTCCTGAGGCCAAGCTCTGGTAGGGGTAATGGCAGTAATGGTGACCTCCCTCCCTTATGCCAGCACACCCAGCACTGTTGTAGTCTGTGCCCCTGACCCTGGAGCAGACCACCCTCAACCCCTGCCTCCGCTGGAAACTCGCAGACACTCACAGGCAAGTCTGGCTCGGTCTCTTGTGGTGTCACTTCTCATGTCTCCTGGGTCCTGGTGTGCACGATTTTGTTTGTGGCTTCTATGATTTAAGGTTTCCCTGGTGGTTCAGACAGTAAAGCTTCTGTCTGCAATGCAGGAGACCCAGGTTCAATCCCTGGGCTGGGAAAATCCCTTGGAGAAAGAAAAGGCAACCCACTCCAGCATTCTTGCCTGGAAAATCCCATGGACAGAGGAGCCTGGTGGGCTACAATCCATGGGGTCACAAAGAATCAGACACGACTGAGCGACTTCAGTTTCTATGATTTAAATGATAACTCTTTATTATAGGACTATGCACTTTATGTCTGGGCTTCCCCAGTGGCTCAATGGTAAAGAATCTGCATGTCAATGCAGGAGACATGGGTTTGACCCCTGAGTCAGGAAGATCTCCTGGAGAAGGAGATGGCAACCCACTCTAGTTTCTTGCCTGGGAAATCCCATGGACAGAGGAGCCTGGTGGGCTACAGTCCATGGGGCCGCAG
Source organism: Moschus berezovskii (assembly GCF_049115385.1). Taxonomy (NCBI): domain Eukaryota; kingdom Metazoa; phylum Chordata; class Mammalia; order Artiodactyla; family Moschidae; genus Moschus; species Moschus berezovskii. The sequence goes on along the minus strand of NC_142467.1, from coordinate 9,916,676 downwards.
AAGAGTGGGACATGATTTAGCAACTAGACAACAACAACTTTACCTTTAAAATATCCATTATGCTAAAAAATATGGGAAAGGAGAGTAGTAGTATTTTTCTTTTATCATATATTCTTTCTTGGATAAAATTAAAGCCAGTCAACAGTAGGTTCAAACCCATACTATTCTTTAACTATCCCTGTACTTCCAGATCTAGGATGTACTATTTAATCTGAAATCATCTGGCTAATCGTTTTTTTTTTTTTTTCTATTCTGACTTCATGGACTTAAAAATAAATTCTAAAAAAAAATTTATGGTTTCATTAAATTTAAAAAGTAGAGATGAATTTATTTTTTAAATTTCTATAGAGTTGCTTATGAACCTGAAATTTTAATCTCATCCTGCACAGATATATTCTTCACTGAACTGGATTCCTTTTTCATTAGACTGTCGAACATTTCCCTCTCCACCTTTGAGGAAGCATGCAATGAACAGTGTGTTGCATCATGTTTGGTATGGTCGCTCCAGGAAAAACATTTTGCATCAAGGAAAAATTATTACTGAAAATGCCCACACCTTTGTCCCCGTGCCCATTTCATTTTCCCTTTATGTCCCAGATACAAAGACATTTTCATTCTACGAACGTGCATGGTTATTCAGGCCTTGTAGCTAATCATTTTAGACTGAGAAGACAAAATCATCCGGAGTGAAAAGCGTCGTTTATCAAGAATAAGCTCCAAATAGCTACTCTCTTCATCTTTTGTTTCCTCCAGCACTTTGCCTCACAACACTGTGATTTCTGTCACAGTGTCTTGCTTGGTGGGGCTGTAGAGAAATTCGAGGGGTGGAACTAAAAAAAAAAATCAATTTTGAGTTGAATTGAATTCTGCCAGTGCATACTCTTTAATCAGACCCAGTCTCATGAGTTACATTATGTTCTGTGCCTTGTTTTGTGTATTTTTCTAAATTGGAATTCTCTTTCTCTACCATCCCCATTACCTTAAAAACAATATGTAGACGCTACCCATTCTTCAGCTCAAAGCATCCGTCCAAAAGCTCTTCCTGACCTGTCCAGTGTCCGCTGACTTCCTCGTCTCCCTCTCACTGTCCTGCGAAGAGCTGTACATAATCACTTCCTGTTGTGTATTTGGGGATCCTCTCCACCACAGGGAGCTCCAAGATTTATATTTTACTTAATCTCTATGAGGCAATTCAGAGATCAGGACATAGGCTTCAGAGTCCGTCAGCATCGATTCAGATTTTACCCTGCTGCATATTGGTGTGCCAGACCATAAAAAGTATTTAACAGAGGCTCTGGCAAACGGAAGCATGCAATAAATGCTGCTTGGTGGGGCCATTACTGCTGCTGCAGCTATTGTTAATTTCAGTGTAGTTGAGGTTAACAGCAATGGTTGTTTGCTAGGAACTTAATAGATAATTGTTACTTCTATGAAACCTCTTAAAATTCTTTAATTCATGCAGACTCTGCTCCCCTGCCAATACTACCAAGGTTTTCATGTATTCATATTTTTGAAAATAGAGCCTCATCTTCATTAATCTGAGAACTTTCTTCACTCCATCAAAAAATGCATAAAATTGTATTATATATATTTTTGTGAGGATAAATCTTTTAGACCTCTATGTTTGTTTGTTTATTTTTGGCCACACAAGCAATTCCCTAACCAGGCGTCAAACCTGTGCCCCTGTAGTGGAATGCAGAGTGTTAACCACCGGACCAAAATGAAAGTCCCTGTGTTTAGTTTTTAAAAGTAAAAACTCCCTAAAAATAACTTTTAGAAGATCATGCTGACTGTGCTTACTTAATTAATGTTGTTCACTTTTTAAAAATAGGAGTAAGGCAAAAATCTCCAAAAATGATAGTCAACATATAATTAAATTTTAATATTTGCACATCCTACTCAGTCTTAGGATAAAACACCTATCTCTACCCTGTTTGTTTTATTTCTGTTTTCAGCAGTAAGATAAACTCTTGAAAACTGTAAGCAATTTTTTTAATGCATTTTTCAATAAAATATGTTAAAGTTTGTAAATTCTGAACAATAAGAAATAGCCAAACCAACTCATGTCAAGCTGAGCGTTAGACATCAGAGTTCAAGGACAAGAGAGTATTTTGAAGGGTCCATGGTCCTCGAGATGGAGAACACAAAACAAAACAAGAAAAGCAGGTCTCATTTTCTCAGCATGATACCCTCTACCTGGTGATCAGAGTATCTCTTTTATCTAGCTTCCTTGTCCGTCTTTTTCCTTTCCCAATTTATTTGAACATTCTTTCAAAAAGATTTTCTTATCCTTACAGAGATAACGCAACTATCTCTTGTGAAGCTTAGACTAATGCTCTGAATAAAAATAAAGCGAAAAAACACTATACAGCTATAGCTTTCTCTTTTAATGTATGTGGTTTAAGAGAACAGAAGGCTTACTGTATGGGAGATATTTTCCCCCTAGTTCCATGCATCATTTGTTATATGAGCTCAGCTAGATGGTTTCCAGGATGAATGTGGAACCCACTGGCCCTGACACAATGCAGCCATCTTTCTTCTGCAGCTGACTCCCTCCGAAGCCCCAGGAAACTGCCAAACACCTGCTGTCATGGGCAGATGCTCCTAAGGTTTGGAAACATACGGCTGAAGTACAAAGTGGCTGGTCCTGTCTTCTTTTGGAGGAAGCGCATGTCTTATTTGTTTTATTTTCAGAAACAGAGCATATCCACCACATACATAAAAAACAATCTTGTCTGTTAAGTTTGTATGGTGACACAGGAAGTGATATTTTTTCAAAAAGAAAAAGCCACCTGTGGATGTCATTAGAATATCTATAAAAACTTTTCCAGTGATTTTGTGTTTCTACGTGACTGTAAATATTTACAGATGACTTTTCAGTTCACCATTTAGATAATTCAGTTGTCACACCTTAAATCTTGCCTTTTTTAAAGGAAGAACACACAGTGGGTAATATCAGCCACAAATATTACATTTGTTAATAATTTTTTTCACATTTTATCAGCTTCAAACTCTACATCCCTCTATCTGTGGACATAGGAGAGCATTACTTTAAAAACTCATAGCATTTTAATGAGTTAATAAGAAAACAGGAAGATGAGCCCTGCACTGTTGCTAAAAGGATAGAAGAAAACACATTGAAGTCCTTCTCCTGACTTTACTCTTACATGTGTGCTTTCACAGGGTGAAGTGAATGACAATGAGGAATATACATGATAAAAACTACCGAATGAATGGGCGGTTCCTGCTCCTCTTGAGGAAATGTTAACTACCAGCGCAAAAGCTTCATCCCCAGAATCTGAAAGACTGTCTACCTTGTTTTCTAACATTGTTGGTGCTAAAACACTGAAATAAATATCAAAGATGTTAATCTAGCTGTGAAACATATGTGTAACTTAGCACTTAGACTGTTATCCTAAAACTACATCAGAGATAGAATTCAGTTTACCCAGCAACAAAATAACATGAACATCAGAACTTGCAGACAAGTAAATTCTCCTTCGCTGTAAGCCACACCCACAGACTATATACACCATTTGTTTTAATAGACGGATTCAATATGTTTTAGAAATTTTCTTCTTCATCCAGATTCTAATGCCAACTTCAAAATACAAATAGTTTTTACATTTGAAGAGCACAGCTGTTATTATAGATGAATATTTTTGCCAGAAAACATGAAATCAAATTTGAACAGAAGCCCAAAATCATAAAACCACTTGAATAATATAAAGTGTAAATTATCAAATTTTAGTATATACAGTTTTTATTGTTATATCTCCTTTTCCTTGTGTTTGCAAAGAGTTCTTACATGAATATTCATTAAGAGCTTTACTGGAATCTTATTTGCCCTCTCTGAATTCTGTCAATAAAAAATAAGTTTTAATTCAGGTTATAGTCAGATACAAAATAAATGCAACTTCACTAAAAATGGGATTGCTGTAAGCCAAGCCTCATTTGGGGGTTTAACAGATTCTGACTCACAGATTCGCTGTTTTCCAGTACCATTCATTTATTTACCAAACATTTATAAAGCACCTACTGTGTATCAGATTGCATGGCTATGGACTCATGACACAAAATTAGTCTTTTGTTATCCTCAAGGGAATTCAGACTAGTGGAGACAACAAATATGTAGAGATAATTATAATGTATCATAGTAAGTAAGCTGTATAGAGAGGTTTTTGTTGTTTAGCCACCAAGTTGTGTCCAACTCTTTTGTGACCCCATGTACTGTAGCCCACCAGGCTCCTCTGTCCATAGGATTTCCCAGGCAAGAATACTGGAGTGGGTTGCCATTTTCTTCCCCACACATTCTTCCCAACCCAGGGATTGAACCCGTGTCTCCTGTGGCTCTTGCGTTGGCAGGTGAATTCTTGGCCACTGAGCCACCAGGGAAGCCCTATATAGAGAGGTACATGTTTGCAAAGATGGCTCATAGGAGGTCCAGCCTACCTGTGGAGGAGATCGTTAAATTGGGCTATAATGAACATTTAAAGAATCACCAAGCATATAAGTGTACTAGACCCTAGGATAAACAAACGTGGAGGTTATGGCGGATCTGAACACGTGAGGGAACTGCCAGAGATTTACAATGTCAGAAATATAGTGAGGGGAAGAAATGTAGGCAGGGTGTTTTGGAAAAGCAAAAGCACGAAAGGGTCAGATATGGATATTATGAAAAAAAATAAAAGAGAGATATTGTGAAGAATGCCCACACAGTCAGATGGACATTTAAGGAATTTTTAAAATATATTTCTTATTCTGGGGACTGTGCTGTCTTCATTACCGCACACGAGCTTCCTCTGGTTGCAGCGAGCAGGGGCTACTCTGGTTGTGGTGCATGGGCTTCTCGTTGCGTTGGCTAACCTTGTTGTGGAGTATGGGCTCTGGATGCGGAGGTGTCAGTCGTTGCAGCATGTGATCTCAGGATTTGTGGGGCTTGGGCTTAGTTGCTCTGAGGCATGTGGGATCTTCTCTGGACCAGGGATCAAACCCATGTTGCCTGAAATTGGCAGGTGGATTCTTAACCACTGTACCACCAGGGAAGTCCCCAGAGAGGTATTTTTCAAAGAATATCTTAAGCTGTTTTCAGTAGGATAATGGGGGCCAGGAGAGCACTTAGGAAGTCTTTGTGATGACCCACGTGAAAGATGGTAAAGGTTTCAAGTAAGAAAGCGAGTTCTGATAACAAAGGAGACAACAGATTCAGAAGACACCAGCCTGGTCTACACTTGACCTGATTTATAAACCCAGGTCTTTAAGTCCTTAGAGTGCGATTTTAGGTTATACTAATTTCTGTCATATCTGCAAATTTTCAAATATGTAGCCCAGAGGAAGACAGGAGTTAAAAACAAAAACAAAAACCCGAACACTTGATAATTCAAAGTACATGGGAACAGGGTAACTAAAACATAGACAGACCTCCCATTTCCTGTAACACTGGTCAATGCCCCCAGTGCAAACTGAAACTTGGAGAGTAAAGCAGGTGCTAGTCTAGACCCTACGAGAGTCATCAGTTAAGTATCGCTCATCTATCCTCTCGGTGTTTCTGTTATTCTGTCCGTATGAGAACCAGATTACTGTGAGATGAACAAAACAAATTAATGAAGAAAACACGATTACCATCATTCTATGTGCCATTTTATTTCTAAAATTTTCTATATACATTAAATCAGGTATTCCTGCATATTTGTTAAGTTCCTTAAATAATAATATTGGAATTATGAATTAAAATATCCTCTTTCGTAGTAAGATAACGTCATTTAAGTTAGCTCTTTCTTGTCAATTTGTTGGTAGGGGAGGGAAGAACATGGATATAATGAAGAGCTATTAATTTTCTAAATTATATATTTATTATTATAAAATAATAAATTATAAAATCACTATTATAAAGTAAAATTATATATATTTAATTAAAGTAATTGCTTTAATTAGCAGCATCAATATTGATTTCCAAAGAGTCAAGTTAATACCTATCTGCCTAATTTTGACATTTTCTTTGTACACTGCCAAAGTTAAAAAAAAACAAAACTTCCTAATGTTGAGGCCTTTTATACCTTAAGCCACAGAACTTGTGATTCTAGAAAAGACTGAACACCTACAATAGGTACTTTTTACTATTCTTATGAGCTATAGTATTGATTAAATAAGATAGTTCAAAAAGCTTAAAAACTAGGTGCTTTTATTTCATTTTTTTCTCTTTTTCATGTCTCATTGAAAATATCGATATTGGATAATTTATCTGTGTAAATACTTTATTATCTTTGCCAGTTTATTTTTTTGAATTATTTTTGAAAGTTATTTGAAGTGTATAAAGGAGAAAAGCTGATGTCAAATACCAAAACTGTATGATATGCAAACTAGAAAGTTAAATTGACTCCCAAAATGATGGAATTGAATTACATTCTTATTTCACTCAAATATAGTTGCCGCATGATACATGGACATACTTGAAGTATTCTTGAACATTTGTTTTTAGTTTTATATTGACTTTATAATCAAGGCAGTTGTTTGATTTAAAAATTTAAAGTCTACATTTAATTTAGCAAAAGTGTGTTGTTATATTTCATCTTTATAGGATCCATATTGAGTATATGCTGTTATAGAGTTTGAGAGAATCTGTTCAAAAGCTTTGCTACAGATTTTAGAAGTGAATGCTGCAATTATTTTCTTTTGGGATATATGAGATTGTTCACCGCCCTTGGTTTTATTCATCCTGGGTTGCTGCTCCACTGTCATAAGTCTCTTAAAAGGGAAATAGTGAGTTGTTCCTTAAGAGCAATTACCAGTCACATCTGAGAAAGCAATTTTGAGTAAACTCATTTGTAGCATACTTCTAACTTTGCATTAATGTGGATTTGTTTATACAAATAACCCATCAATTATCTTGTGTTCCAAATCCACAGAACCACACAAAATCTTTCAAAACATCAAAGATGCACACAGAAAAAAGAAGTAGAAAATTGCAGGGGTATCATTTAAGAAAAACCTAATGACTGAAACATGAGGAGTGTCCATATCCCTAATGTATGCCTAATCCTTTCATCCTCAGCTCTATTCATGGGAATCTAATTACAGTACAATCATATTTTTCCAACTTCAGAAATGCATGTGTTTTGTTCACCTGTATTTCCATTTATATTTTCAAAACTGACTTAGCTCCTTTAAAATGAAAGAGCTGACATGACAGGGAGAAATATACCTGAGAAGAACCACTGCCAAGTTTCTGTAATATGGAAACCAAGAGCACGTTTCTTTTTATCTTGGTAGGATGTCGAGAGGAGGACCTCAGCAAGTTTAGAAGCTGCATGGGGCGGGTTCAAGGAAGTGCTGAGTGGGTGAATGTGAGCACGGTGGTTTGCAGCCTGCTCAGTGGGAGGGCAAGTGTCTCCTGGAGGCTGAGTCAGAGACCTCCTTCTCTCCTGCTTGCCCTGGTTATGCCTCTAACGGGCTGGGCCACTGCTCCCCTGGGCAGAAGCCACACTCTACATGCGCACACACACCAGCACAAACACATACAAGCACCTTGTTGCACAAGTACTGTCCCAACAAGTTCTCTCTGAGAGTCTGTTTCTGACTGCTATAAAGGGGACCTTGTAAGGAGAGAGACAGAGGTTAGTTTAGTGACCCCGGGCCCACTCCAGTTCTACAATTATGGGGTTAGCATGAGCACAGGCAGTATGTGATGGGCCCACAAGTTGAAGCACATCAGAATTATTTTCTCCATATGGGTTCTAGATCAAGATTGAGCTCCACCACTCACGAGCTGGGCCCTCAGCCTCCCCATCTATATAGAGATGCTAAGTTTTTTCCTGGCCTGGGGGTCACTGTGCACATCAGTTGGGGTGCCCCGATCACTTCATAAGCTGAAAAGTGCTGGAGTCACGTGAACTGTTATTGATAGGTGATACCCTAGCAGAGGACAGAATGGTGCACCTCGAAGGTGAAAGGCAGATTTTTCTCGGCAATGCAATATTTACCTCCAAGAGGTTTTTAAAAAGGGGAGGAGACTGGGGGAAAGAAAAAAAGCTAGTTTTTGACTCAAACATCTCTTCAGCGTCACAGAGTCAATTTTGTGAGCATGACTGAAGGACATTTGAAGCTAAAATTGGTTTAGGCTACATGAGAAAATGGTGTAACTTTTAAGCATCCATATCTTGAATTTGTATATTTAAGACTGAAAGAAAGGCAGAGGGGGAAAAAATGGCAGAGAATGGTTTAAGCCATATGTGAAACTTGGCCAACTGAGGGATATAGAATACTTGTTCTTAACAGGACATTTCTAATCTCAAAACTGTTTTGATAATCTCAAAATACCTATACCTCACACCATTTTATTTTCTAACTCTCAAGGAAAGTAGAGACATTCTGTAAATATTCCAACTCCAATGTAAATATACCTATGACCACTACATCTAGAACCTTCTGTCAAGGAAGCTACTTATTTTCCCCTAATTGTTCACATGGCCTTTTTCAATTGGAACACATAAGTAAGGCCAGATTTAGCTGTAATGTTTGGATCCAGTAATTGCCCATGTATGAAACATGAAACAGTGCTGTTGAAATTTTAATTGGGAATACAATCACAAGTTCTGTTACATGCGGGGAGTAGTAAAATATACTGCAATAAGAAAAATGCAGTTACTGGAAATACTGTGTCAACAAACTGTAAGCTACACCATTAATCAATAGCAGTAACGCTGTAACATGACATGTGTTAGTATTGCAGCATTGTGCTCCTGAATTAGTCTAGAATAAGCCGTCATCTGCCCTTCCATGTCATTTGTTTTAACGAATTAAGTAGCTTGAGGCCATGGATGCAGAGGAGCTCAGAGTTGGGCACAGTTACAAATTTGTGGTAACTCTTCTAACCTTTGTTAGTAATTTTTTTTTTTTTAACTGAAAGCTCTGTAGGATGTACTTATAGAATATGCAGAAAGCATTTAGGATCTTTTTATAGCAAAAAAAAAAAAAAGCATGCATATTGTCAAGGCATAAACAATATTCAAGCGACCCAATTTTAAATGAGAACGTGCCCCTGCATAACATAGCTACAGTAGTATGTCATAAAAATAATTTATGTGACAACAAGTTATTTTATGTTCTAATTTCCCCCATTTAAATGTTGATTGTATCCTAAATCATGGCTTTTAGCACCAAGTCTAGAAAGCACTGTATGCATGTTTATTGCCTTTATGATCTTACAAGAAAAATGTAGATACCCAGAGGTTTAGAGGTTTTTGTTTGTGGGAACAAAATAGAATTGGTAACAAAACTACTAAATAAATCACCCAGGCATGGCAATGTTCTGGGATTGCTTATATTTATCTTTATTACTCATTCCATTTTTACTTCCTAGTGGAATACTCAATATCTCAATCAGAGGAATGCCAATGCCATCTTTCAAACACCTCTTGTGTATACCAAATCTAAAATAAGAACCTAAATAAGTAAATTCTAAGCACAAACATGGATGGTGTGTCAAGTTTCCTTGAGATTTGGGGTTATATTTAACTATCAGTTCTTATAGAAGACATTGAAAGGTTGTAGACTTTTCACTGAAGTTTCCCACACAAGTAAATCAATAGTAGTTTTCAGTTATGATTCTGATATGGTTCTTATATGAAGGAATTTCCACATCACTAATTCAACCATCAAAGAAATTTGGAATTAAAATATTCTGTGTTTAGAGCCTTCATATAAAAGAGATGAACTATACTCCATAGAGATTTTACTTATGAAAGAACTTTATCTGCAATTCTCCTTAATAAAGATAGCAAGATTTGGATCTTTTGATAAGAACCATGTGTATGGTAGTTAATAAGTTCACAAACTGTTTTCAATCCATGATCTATATAATCCAAGAAAGTTATTTGTCAAAAAACAAAAATAAATCCAGAAATAAGGGGTGGGATATTGTTTTCTGTCTGTTTAATTAATTTTATTTTCATGTTTGCTTGTTTTGAAGAAAGAACAAGAATGTAATTTTTTTGTTCATAGACTATCAGAATAAAAACAGCAGAGATTCTCTTTACATAGTATGCGGTGGGCATGTCAGTTTCAAAAATTAACAAGCAAACCAATTATATATTTCCTCAGGTTACAGGTCTTTCTTGAAGGCTAATGGTCAATTCTATTTCTGCTTTATTGACTATGCCAAAGCCTTTGATTGTGTGGATCACAATAAACTGTGGAAAATTCTGAAAGAGATGGGAATACCAGACCACTTGACCTGCTTCTTGAGAAACCTGTATGCAGGTCAGGAAGCAACAGTTAGAACTGGACATGCAACAACAGACTGGTTTCAAATAGGAAAAGGAGTACGTCAAGGCTGTATATTGTCACCATACTTATTTAATTTATATGCAGAGTACATCATGAGGAATGCTGGGCTGGAGGAAGCACAAGCTGGAATCAAGATTGCCGGGAGAAATATCAATAACATCAGATATGCAGATGACACCACCCTTATGGCAGAAAGTGAAGAAGAACTAAAGAGCCTCTTGATGAAAGTGAAAGAGGAGAGGGAAAAAGTTGGCTTAAAGCTTAACATTCAGAAAACGAAGATCATGGCATCCAGTCCCATCACTTCATGGGAAATAGATGGGGAAACAGTGAAAACAGTGGCTGACTTTATTTTTCTGGGCTCCAGAATCACTGCAGATGGTGACTGCAGTAATGAAATTAAAAGACGCTTACTCCTTGGAAGGAAAGTTATGACCAACCTAGATAGTATATTAAAAAGCGGAGACGTCACTGCCACAAAGGTCTGTCTGGTCAAAGATTTGGTTTTTCCAGTGATCATGTATGGATGTGAGAGTTGGACTATAAAGAAAGCTGAGCACTGAAGAATTGATGCTTTTGAACTGTGGTGCTGGAGAAGACTCTTGAGAGTCCCTTGGACTGCAAGAAGGTCCAACCAGTCCATTCTAAAGGAGATCAGTCCTGGGTGTTCATTGGAGGGACTGATGTTGAAGCTGAAACTCCAATACTTTGTCCATCTGATGTGAAGAGCTGACTCATTTGAAAAACCCTGATGTTGGAAAGGGTTGAGGGCGGGAGGAGAAGGGGACGACAGAGGGTGAGATGGTGGGATGGCATCACTGACTCAATGGACATGAGTTTGAGTGAACTCCAGGAGTTGATGATGGACAGGGAGGCCTGGTGTGCTGTGGTTCTGTTAGAGTCTGGAGTCGCCCTTCCCTCAAAGGAACAGAGGACACTCACGATAATGCAAGACACACAGCAAGGTTTATTTCCAGCTAGCTGGGGTCCAAGTGTCCACCCGACGCAGCGGGTTTCAACAAGGACCCCGAGCACTCAGAGCCAAGGGGTTATATAGCATTTTCAAATCATGATATTTCTTAATTACATGACTCACAGGAATTTTTTCATTACACACACACACAGCTGTGCCTATCTCTCTCCTGGGGTCTTAAGGAGATAAGTTTATCAGACCTGTTTACCTAATTTTCAGTGTCGAAGCCGCCCACATCCTTGGTGTTTAAGATTAACTTGCCTTCCTGGTACTTAAGATTAACTTGTCTCCCAGGTTTTATCTAGTTCTTCTTCCCTCAAGTCATGTACTCAGTAAAAATGGTTTTTCCAGCCTCTAAGATGGCCGTTCTTATGCTAACCCATTCTTACAGTTCATGGGGTCGCAAAGAGTTGAACAAGATTGAGCGACTAAACTGAACTGAACTGAATGGTCACATGAAGACATCAGGGGCATCTGCACAGATAGGTGACTATTAAATTATCTGTGAACTGATATAGAAGAAGGGACAGAGAAATGGGCTAGTCTTTTGTGTCTTCAGAGAATTAGACTTAAAGGCAAATTTTTCTTTCTTGTGTAGTACATGGATAATGCTTCAGAGTATTATTTGGTTCCAAGAGGGAACTTAAGTAGTAAACTATAATTATGACCTAGAAAATATTTGAACTCAGCACTTCTAAAATATTATGCATCAATTTCCAAATTACAAAGTTGATGAATAATTTAAATATAAAGTTCTATCAAATGTAAACCATATGTAGAATATGTCTCTTCTTTGTCATTCCCACAGATCCTTAGAATCAGGAAAAGAATCTAGAAGGATGTGTATTAAAATAGTACATTGAATTAGGGGGAACATTGATGTATGTTTTCTTTGAGATCTTGAATAGAATCATCTTTGCCTTAAACATTTTCAGTTAGGCATATGTTAGAATTTTCTGGGAATTAGCATTATTAACTTAACTCATAAAGCAATTTCTAATTATCTTATCCTATAGTAATTTTATTACTGTCTGCAATATCATCTTGATAATCTGACATAACAACTACTTTTGAATACCTTATATTATGAAATATGCATCAATTTTTTTCCTTCCCTGTTGTTCAGTCACAAAATCATATCCAACTCTTTGTAACCCCGTGGACTGCAGCATGCCAGGCCTCCCTGTCTATCACTATCTTCCAGAGTTTGCTCAAACTCATGTACCTTGATTTGGTGATGCTATCTAACCCTCTCATCCTCTGTTGCCCTCTTCTCCTCCTGCCCTCCATCTTTCCCAACATCAGGGTCTTTTCCAATGAGTCAGCTCTTCGCATCAGGTGACCAAAGTATTGGAGTTTCAGCTTCAGCATCTGTCCTTCCAAAAAATAGTAAGGACTGATTTCCTTTAGGACGGACTAGTTGGATCTCCTTGCAGTCCGAGGGACTCTCAAGAGTCTTCTCCAACAACACAGTTCAAAAGCATCAATTCTTCAGTTCTCAGCCTCCTTTATGGTCCAACTCTCCCATTCATACACGACTGCTGGAAAAACCATGCTGCCAAGTCGCTTCAGTTGTGTCCGCACCATAGCTTTGACCAAATGGACATTACTTGGCAAAGGGATGTTTTTGTTTTTTAATATGTTGTCTAAGTTTGTCATAGCTTTCCTTCCAAGCAACGAATGTCTTTTAATTTCATGACTGCAGTCACCATCTGCAGTGATTTTAGAACCCAAAAAATAAAGTCTGTCTCTGTTTCCACTTTTTTCCCCTCTATTTGCCATGAAGGTATGGGACTGGATGCCATGATCTTAGTTTTCTTAATGTTGAGTTTTTCTTCCCTACTAAATTAAAAGTACGACAATGGCAGGTTCCACATGGTATTTCATTTTTGTATTTATGGTGCTAAGCTTATTGCTTGAAGTAGAGGAAATATTTGATAAGTGTTTGTTAAACAAACAGGCCATCTTTCTTCAGTCTTATTTGCCCTAAAGTCATGACTAAATGCAATTGCTTCAAGTTGGTGTTTAAGGAGAAACGTGATGTGCTCAAAAGATTAAAGACAGTGGAGAAATTAGAAAGCATCTGCTTCTGTACTTTCTATATAAATATTTTTAAAATTATGTCAAAAATTTAATGGTCTCAGTGTCGTGCTTATGTTTATTTGGAATGATCATTTTCACCCTCTCCCAATCTCACTGAAGCAGGTTGTCGTCTTTCTTTCTTGTAGTTGAGGAATAAAAAAAGTGTATTTTTGGCCCATGGGAAATAGTTAGCTTATTAACATTTAATGGAGATTTTGTAAAAGATGCCTTAGAACAAACTCAGATTGCAAATATGCAGCATTTCCAAATGACACTAATCCCAAGGTATTTTTTTTAAAGAAAATGAATTTACTTCTGTTGCAATGAAGACTTAATAGAATCTCAGCAGGTAAAGCCTCAGCTTACAGTAAATTCCTAAGCAAACTTCCCCGACTATAAACAAAACACATGACTTCTCATGTCTTCATATTTACAGACAAAATTGTTTACCAAACAGAAAGGCATATACATAACTTCTGCTGTATCTTAAAATGCTAATACTCTCAGTAGAATACTTCATGAAGTATTTATATAGCACTGCTGGAGGCTCTGGTGAACTATAAATCATGACACACTTCAGTACAAGACTCAAAAATAAGCTCCGTGATTTTAGCAATACAAGTCGTAGGCTCCATTTAGATTTTTCTGCCTAGGATTTGTCACTTGATTTTGTACAGACGCACAGATGCACATTCACCAAAGCCCTTTCATTCCACCACTCATTCCACTTCCTTCCAGTGTTCAATTTCGAGCCTATCAGAATATTATATAGCTAATAAAAGCACTGTAACAATGTAATTGAGAACTAAGGTAACTGGTCATTAAAAAGGGCAAGTTCTAGACTTTTTGAGCTCTGTGGGAGAAGGTGAAGGTGGAATCATTTGAGGGAATAGCATTTAAACATATAAATTACCATATGTAAAATAGACGACCAGTGCAATTTTCATGCATGAAGCAGGGCACTCAAAGCCAGTGCTCTGGGACAACCCAGAGGGATGGGATGGGATGGGAGGGAGGTGGGAGGGGGTTTCAGGATGGGGGACACATGTGCATCTGTGGCTGATTCATCTTGGTGTATGGCAAAAGCCATCACAATATTGTAATTAGCCTCCAATTAAGATTACTTAATTAAAAAAGGGGGGGGCATGTTCTAATGATTTTGTCTCCAGATCACCTTTCTAAAGAATGTAATGGTTTGTGCTGCACCTACTTGCTGGGGAGCTGAGGGTATGTGTAGAAAAGTGTTTGACATGTTCTTGGAGAAGGCAGAAAGTGGAACAGAAGGTGAAAGAAAGAGTTAAAAGAAAGACCAAGAGAATGTGTAAATACATACACACTAACATGAGTAAGCTTGAGTGACCTTTCCCACAGGAACTCTGAATAGCAGATTACATGTACTCATCAAGTCAGAGAAATGGAATCAAAGATTCAGCTCCATGGGAAGATGCAATGTTCAAATTTATTTAAGTCCAGGTAGGTAAACTTGTAGGATGAAATATGAATAAGTGAATCTAATAGAAGGACTAAATTTTCTGGACATTCCTTTATCTCAGTTCATTGGATTATGAGTCCTGGGGTAAAACACAGTACAATCTGTTGATTTGTTTTTACATTTTACTATGTAAGAGACTTATGATATATAGGCAGTATAATAGCAATAAAAAATATGTTTTGCAATTAAAATAGTCTTTGTTGGGACTATTTTACTCCATTAGATTTTTTTTTAATATTCAACACATAAACTGATAGCTACTTTAATTATACCACTGTAAGTGGTACTATTGAATTATCCAACCAGCATTTATTTTAGGTGAAATAATTCACATTGGGTCAGATTTGAAATCTAATTTATAGTTCTCATGTGAAGGAAACAACAGTGAGAAATGGTAAATTTGCAACAAATATCTTAATTAATTAAAATCAGTGCAGTAAATTAACAAATTCTGGAAAGTACAGTTTCAGGAAACTATTGTTGTTGACTAGATATCCTGACATCAACGTATTTGCAGGCAATGGTTCAGAGCACAGCCTCAAGAGCATGGTCTTCAGAAAGCTATACAGTAGTTTCATGTGTGTTTCCTTATCCATAAGGTATAGACAATGATAGCATTTGCCTCAGGTGTATCTTGAGAACGAAGTATTAACATGTAATTTAGTTGCTGTAGGCATTTAAACTGATGCATGACACATCCAAAATATTACTATAATGTCTAGTGATTCACCCAGTGATAGGGAAGTGATGATGCTTTAGTATTTATTGATAGAAATCTACTCGAACCTTTTTTGTTTGTTTTTACTTGTTTTGATTCATGACATAGGAAATAATGGGTTAAACAAATACACATTTAATACTTGTAGCTAAACATCAGTCAAGTATTTAAATATAGAGTTCCTGGAGCATATGAAGGTCCTTGTGTGTTTTTGAAAGAAAAGAGAAGAAATAATTAGTTCACAGGTGTGGAGCTAAAAATTGCTGCAAGGACAGAATATTACAGGAGAAACCATGATATAAAAAAGATAGAAACTTGGGTTGAATGAAATTTAAAGTGTTTATATCAGTATGTTTTTAAAGTTGTCATCACATTCTTGATATTTAATAATAATTTTTAAACTACTAACGCATATATATGGAATTTAGACAGATGGTAACCTTAACCCTGTATCAGTTGTTCAGTTCAGTTCAGTCGCTCAGTCGTATCCGACTCTTCGCGACCCCATGAATCACATACAAGGCAGCAAAAGAGACACAGATGTATAGAACAGTCTTTGGGACTCTGTGGGAGAGGGTGAAGGTGGGATGATTGGGGAGAACGGCATTGTAGCATGTATATTATCATATGTGAATTGAATCACCAGTCCAGGTTCGACGCATGATACAGGATGCTTGGGGCTGGTGCACGGGGATGACCTGGAGGGAGGATATGGGGAAGAGGGAGGTGGGAGGGGGGTTCAAGAAGGGGAACACATATACACCCAGGGCAGATTCGTGTCAATGTATGGCAAAACCAACCAATATATTAATGTAATTTGCCTCCAATTAAAAAAAAAAACTTTTGTACCTAGAATCAGAATATCCAGGTCAGAAGCAATGTTAAATAAAATCAAACCCAATTCTACAATCAACATGTTAAAAAATCGAACTGACACATACTAATGGGTACATATTTGGAAGCCTTTGTTGAATAAACATGTGTCATTTAATCTTATATATAAAATTAGGCACTGACATTGCAAAATAGCCTGATGCAGTAAAATGATGTGAGTCCATTGTTAACTGAAATGATGGTGAAATATTTAGTCACTGGAATCTGAATCATATCTTGATGGTAATAAACAAATTTCTCATTATCCTTTAAAAAGATTTCATGATGAAAAAATGTACATCACAACCACAGATATGAGAGCATCATCTTACCCCCAAAATATTAATTAAGCCTCACCTACTTCATTGTACTCAGTTAGCCATTGAGGGATTTATGCTTCTAAAAGAACCTGGAAAACTGGTGCAATTATAAGTAGGTCTTCAGTGTATCACTTTCTAACAATTAAAAATTGTTTCATTCTCTAATGGTAAGGTTTTAATTGGGCAATATTTATTAACCAATTAAGCAATATTGACAAATGCTAGGCTATCTGGCCCACTGAAGGATTCAGGAAAATATTATTTGAAGAGAGCTATGGAGTGTTGGAGAAGACTCTTGAGAGTCCCTTGGACTGCAAGGAGATCCAACCAGTCCATTCTAAAGGAGATCAGTCCTGGATGTTCATTGGAGGGACTGATGCTAAAGCTGAAACTCCAATACTTTGGCCACCTCATGCGACGAGTTGACTCACTGGAAAAGACTCTGATGCTGGGAAAGGTTGGGGGCGGGAGGAGAAGGGGACGACGGAGAATGAGATGGCTGGATGGCATCACCGACTCTGTGGACATGAGTTTGAGTGAACTCCAGGAGTTGGTGATGGACAGGGAGGCCTGGCGTGCTGTGATTCATGGGGTCGCGGAGAGTCGGACACGACTGAGCGACTGAACTGAACTGAACTGATGGAAGGAAATCTAAGATACATTGTTTCCACATAATATATAGGAAACATCTATATACAACATTTGCTATGAAATAAAATATTATTCTATTATAAAATGATATACAATATAAGAAAGGATTATTTGTGAAAGATAATAAAGGATCTCAGTGTATGAAATAATATTATGTGATAAAGATACATAAAATTTAATTTTTAACTCAAAACAACTATTAAAATAATGTACCTGGAGAAATAATTTTAACTGAATTATTTTAATTTTATTCAGTAGAGACATGCCATCATTTGTTTTTCTTCACTTTTCAGTACAAACATTTGCTCCATGTTACATTTCTGTTGTTGGTCAGGAAAAATAATAATAATTTTTCTGGGCTAAAATTTAAATTATTCTCAGTTCTTTGCAATATGCTTTCATTAATACATTTATTATAAATATGTAATATCCCCTGCAATTATATGACCTCATATGTATTAGGACAGAACAATGTCTAACAGGCTGTTTTTCCATAAGGGGCAGCAATGATTCCGTTGTAAATATTTTGTAATATAATAAGGACCTTGTATAAATTCTTTCCCATTCTGTCAGACACAGCCCTGTCTTCAAACAAAATGACACTGCCTAGGATCTGTTGTGAAAATGAATCCCATCAAACTATAAAAAAGCCATGAGAACATCTTTTCATAATAGGTAATATATAGATGACTTTCTCCCCCACACTGTTCTGGCTCATTTCCCACTTCCCAGGGGTATTCGGGTCAGTGGATCTGGGTGCCTGTCAAACAGCTCTTTGATGAAGACATCTGCCACCCTCTTCACCGTTTCCTCTGATTTCCAAGTGTCCTAATAGAGATACTAATTTTCTTCTATATTATGCAATGCCATCTCATTAATAGGAATATCTAGTTGATGTGTCTTGTAGTGATTCATTCAAAGATAGAGATTTAAATAGCAGCTATTTATATGTTAATTAATAAAGAGACATGCAGAGCCCTGTGATTAGACCTTGCACACAGCCTATTGAGCATCTTGCTGTTTTCAGCTTTCCTCACACATGAGAATGAAGAACGGCTCTCTCTAGCCCCCTTTTGGCATGGTTATGCAAATGAGCTGTCTCTATAACCTTATTAATAAGGGGCACCCTCGTCATTAAGAGCAATTTTTAAGGGAAAATAGCAACTGCTGAAAAACTATCATATTGATCTTAGTCTGTGAGGATTTTGACCGGCTTTACTAGAAGCTTGCTTTAACCATCAAGCCTCCCTTATAATTGGATGAAAGGAAAGGGAGAGATTGAATCATGTGAAATTAACAGGATGGATCGAAAGGCGAAATATTTTTCCAAGTCATCAGAGAAAACAGTTTGGTAGCTGAAAACATGAAGCCACCATCTGAACCAATTAAAGGCTGATTACAAATAATTTTTATTCAGAAATATGGATTGGGGAGCTGCTATGGCTAGGCTTTGTGCAAGCACAGAAGAAAGGAAGCATGGCTGGGGTAGAAATCTAATAGTCTGACCGTACTTTCAACATGAATTACAACTAGCAGCATGTTTTCTGGGAATGGTTGTTGGACGATTGTATTAAAAACTGCCCCACAAATTCTTGGCTGAATTCAGCAACCACTTATTTAGCTCCGAAATTTGTGGGTTGATCATTTCACTTGGGCTCAGCGAGGCTCTTCTGCTAGTCTTGGCTGGGTTCACCCTGCTTCTGCGTTCACTTAGCTTCTGCCTCTGAGTTGCTTCTGCTTCTGGGGCTTGATTCATTAGCTGAGATGAGAATGGCCATAGACACATGTGTCCCTCATCTAGGAGGCTAGCCCAGGCCTCTCCACAACATGGAAATATAAAAGGTCAAAGACCATCAGGAGAGGGTAAGCCTCAATAGGCGAGAGCTTTTCAAACATCTGTTTATATCAAGGACAATAGCTTTTCTGCTATTTGCCAAGTAAGCCATGTGGATAGACTGAGATCCACGGTTAGAGAAGACGACCAGGGGGCATGCATATGCCGTACGTGAATGTACTCAAACACGTATTTAGCTCACACTTTTGTCAGCCATCAATTTGCAGCTAGGTGGTCCTTCTGCTGGTATTAGATATACTTTCTCATATATCTGCAGTCAAATGTTGGTCATTGGTAAACTGCTGCTTTGTCAGCTGATGTTACCTGTAAGAGCAGGGGAGAGACTGACCATATCTCTCAATATGTGTTAGGCTATCCCCGGTATAACAATACGGAAGCATCTTTCAAGTCTCTGCTCTTTTGTCATGTTTGATATTGACCCATTATCCAGAAGACCGAAACAATTTCATGACCAAAGTCAGATTCGGTTTAGGAAAGTCATGCAAGGTAATAATTACAGGGAAGCATAAATATTTCATAATCAACCAGACGATATCTTTTTCAACCACTTAATTGAGGTATATTTAACATAAAAAGTTATACCTATTGAATGTACACAACTCTATAAGTTTGCAGGCAAGTATATACCATGAAATCATTACCACTATCAAGGCAATAAACATGCATCACCTCCCAAAATTTACTCCTACTCCCCTTTGTTATTGTTATTTGTGCATGTGTAATTATGATATTTAACATAAGATCTACCCTCTTAGAAAAATTTAAGTATACAACATAGTATTGTTAGTTACAAGCAGTATGTTGTAGGGTAGGTATGGACTTACCCTGTACAATTGGTATTTTGTGATGTTTAGCTGGGATCTCCTGAGTCTCCACTCTCTATAAACAAGTGAAGTATCCATCAGTAGATGAATGAGTAAAGAAAGTATGATAGACAGAGATTGATTGTTCAATAGACAGAATGCAGTATTGTACATGTACGCACGCTGAGCCACTTCAGTTGTGTCTGACTGTGCAACCCTATGGATGGTGGCCCACCAGGCTCCTCTGTCCGTGGGATTCTCCAGGCGAGAATACTGGAGTGGGTTGCCATGCCCTCCTCCAGGGGTCTTCCTGACCCAGGGATCGAACTTGCCTCTTATATCTCTGGCACTGTCACTCTGGTTCTTTACTATTGGCACCACATGGGAAGCCCATAGGGAAATTTAATTATGTAAATAGGTATTACATATAGGGACTGATGCTAAAGCTGAAACTGCAATACTTTGGCCACCTCATGCGACGAGTTGACTCACTGGAAAAGACTCTGATGCTGGGAAAGGTTGGGGGCGGGAGGAGAAGGGGACGACGGAGAATGAGATGGCTGGATGGCATCACCGACTCTGTGGACATGAGTTTGAGTGTACTCCGGGAGTTGGTGATGGACAGGGAGGCCTGGCGTGCTGTGATTCATGGGGTCGCGGAGAGTCGGACACGACTGAGCGACTGAACTGAACTGAACTGAACTGAATAATACCACAACACAGTTAAGCTATATTATGATAATGCAAAAGGAAAACTCCAGACCTGTGATCTCTGAATGTAATTTTGAAAGGAGGTTTGGACGGGGATTTACTAGCTTATCCCCTGAATTCTGGCCCCAGTCCTAAAGCCCTTATGGATCGTGGAAACAGCATCTATGGAGTTTCCAAGAAAGAGAAACAAAGGGGTGAAATCCTTGCTTCATTCAGAGAAGCACTGGGGAGGCTTCCCCACCGTGTTTGTTTCTTTGTTTTCTTATTGTGCTGGCAGAAAATTTTATGTTGGGATTCTCCTTATCCTCTTTTACCTGTTAACACTTTAAGATCTACATGACAGGGAATGTCCTCAATAAGTAGCCAATGTGCTTTGGTTTCAGTATAGTTTTATTTACTTGTCTCTGTTTCGGCTGTGCTGGGTTTTGTTGGCCCCTGGGCTTTCTCTAGCTGTGCTGAGCAGGCCTCCTCTTGAGAACTGGGGCACAGGCTTCTCACTGCGGTGGTCCCTCCTGTCCCACACATGGCTCCACAGCGCTGGCTCAAGAGCTGTGGCATGTGGCCTTTGTTGTTCCCTGGCATGTGGGGTCTTCCTGGATCAGGGATTGAACCCAAGTCTCCTGCACTGGCAGACAGATTCTTTACCAGTGAGCCACCAGGAAAGCCTGCCAGTGTGTTTTTGTTTGGAGAGTTTTTTATTCTACTGATGGTGAAAAGATTCAATGAGGCTTGCTTGGCAACTGGACTGGTTGTCGAAAGTAGAACAGAAGCAGAGTATTAACTTCCCATTGTACTCTAGCATGTGAACAACTCTATCATCAACAGGGGAAGAAAAAAAAAAACAAAACTTTAGATGCCATTCAAATATGAAAACCTAATATCCAGCACAATAAGAATATTCAAAGTCTTAATTTCTGCTCCCTAGTAAAACAAAGCAAACCCCAACAAAGCATACATTTTAAAAAGAAGCCATTTTAACCACTACATCAATCCCAGGTTTGGGGGATTTAATGTGGAGAAAGAGAAGGAGAAAGGGGAGAAGGGCAGCAGGGAGAAAAAGGAAAGGAGAGAGAGGTAACCCTCCAATCAAAACTCCTGATGAAGGAAGGATGAACACAAAAATTTCTTTTGCAAGTTGTGGTTCTTCTGGCTACAGCAAGATCTTGAAATTCACATCATCTTTACCCAGTTGTTTAGCTTTGTGGCACAAAATATTAGCTGTGAAGAAATTAGCTTTCTGTATTTTGTTTTGTTTTATTATAGTCATGACCATTAGAAAACTTTCATTTCTTTGAAGCTGTTGACTACTTTATGAAATTAAAAAAGACATGTGGAACAAAATCGTGTTGATAATGGTTGCTCCTTTTTTGAGTGGAATCTTTAAAAACTTAAACTGCATAGACTTACATAATACCTGGTAAGGAAAAATAGACTAATATGTTAAATTCTCAAATAAGTTTAATATCTATAACCATTACATTAGATACAGATAAACGTCAAAACTCCCTTAACCTTTTTTTCTTGTCATTGAAAAAAAAAATCCTGAGCCTTTTTTAAAACTAGGTTATTTTTCTACATTTCTCTGGTACAGTTGGAGTATATATATATTTTTTAAGGAAGACAATTGCTTTATAATACCGTGGACTTCCCTGGTGGCTCAGACGGTAAACCGTCTGCCTATAATGCGGGAGACCCAGGTTTGATCCCTGGGTCAGGAAGATTCTCTGGAGAAGGAAATGGCAACCCACTCCAGTACTCTTGCCTGGAAAATCCCAGTCCACGGGGTCACAAAGAGTCGGACATGACTGAACGACTTCACTGTTGTGTTGACTTCTGTCATTCAACGTGAATCAGCCCCAAGTACACACGCGTCCCCTCCCTCCTGAACCTCCCCCGTCTTCCCCTACCCCACCCCCTAGGTCATCTTAGAGCACAGGGCTGGGCTGCCTGTGTTATACAGCGGCTTCCCACTGGCTGGCTGTTTTACACTTGGTCGTGTGTATATGTCAAGGCTGCTCTCCCAGCTTGTCCCACCCTCTGCTTCCCCTTCTGTGTCTAGTGTCTGTTTTCTATAACTGTATCTCTATCCCTGCCCTGCAAATAGGTCCATCCATACCATTTTTCTAGGTTCCATATATATATATTTGGAATAAATATAAATTTCATATATTAACATATATATGTTAATATATATATACATGTTAATATATATATATGTTAATATATGAAATTTGTTTTTCTCTTTCTGACTTATTTCACTCTGTACAACAGGCTCTAGGTTCAAACACCTCACTAGATCTGACTCAAATGCATTTCTTTTTATGGCTGAGTAATATTCCATTGTATAGTACTTACTTTATTGATAAAAATATAAATTTTATGACTTAATTTACACTGATGCCTTTCAATGAAATACCAATTAAGAATTAATGGATGAATCTTTGACAGAGTAGACTTACTCTTCAATAATCAACAAATTGGTACTGAGTGCATAGTGACAGCACAGTTGCTGAATGATCACATAATTAAATAACTAAGACGCAAATAAAATAAATACAATTATAAATATACTGGCTAGCCTACAGTTAGCTGGGATATGATTGCTATAAATGCATCAACTTGCCTATATCTTTAAGCAGCATATCCACTAGATGGCAACTAAACCAAAATGGTCAGGTAAGAATTGTTTAAATGAGTTAAGACCAGGTAATACAATATGGTATTACCAAGGTGAATACTTAGACAACTTTCAGTCTAATCTTTAAAGCATAAAATGCTGATTTGCAAAATAACAATAAACAATATTTAAAGATAATTAGTATTCCTTAAAAAACAAGCATGATGCTATTGTATTCAATATAGTTTAAAATATACTTAAATATAATTTTTTTATGTTCTAGTCTGTTTCACAGTTGTAGGAAGTTTCTGTTTTACTTTGAGTAAATTACTTCATACTCAAATATAATATACTCCTTTCACTTAAGAATATTTGCCTTTAAATTGTATGTTTTTCATTTTGCTTTTTTCGTTTTAAAAATGAGTTTTAACTGTTACCCATGTACCTAGATTCACTCTGCCGCAGATACTTTCCACAGTGCTTTGGACCTTTACTTATATAATTTATGTTGCTGAGAATCTGTATGTAATTATTTTGTAGGATAATACTGGCTCAACTAACACTCCTTAATTAGTTTTGAATATTAAGTCTCTCTTTTCTCAGCATTTATCCTCACTCAGATTGAATATGGTTTTCACTTATTGCTTTGTATATCATTATACTGCATCACAGCATTTCTTCAGATGAGAACAGTAGCTTTCTCATACTCAAACTGTGGCCCCTGAACTGAGGTAAACAATGACTAATACAATATTTTAGAGGAATTTAGCAACCTCTAGGAATAAATATGGGGATATTATCATATTTAATTATAATATACTATGAAAGTGATCTCTAGTTCCTCTGCCTTTTCTAAAACCAGCTTGAATATCTGGAAGTTCATGGTTGACGTATTGCTGAAGCCTGGCTTGGAGAATTTGAACCAGAGATCAGATTGCCAGCATCTGCTGGATCATCGAAAAAGCAAGAGAGTTCCAGAAAAACATCTATTTCTGCTTTATTGACTATGCCAAAGCCTTTCACTGTGTGGATCACAATAAACTGTGGAAAATTCTGAAAGAGATGGACATACCAGACCACCTGACCTGCTTCTTGAGAAACCTGTATGCAGGTCAGGAAGCAACAGTTAGAACTGGACATGGAACAACAGACTAGTTCCAAATAGGAAAAGGAGTACGTCAAGGTTGTATATTGTCACCCTGCTTATTTAACTTCTATGCAGAGTACATCATGAGGAATGCTGGGCTGGAAGAAGAACAAGCTGAAATCAAGATTGCGGGGAGAAATATCAATAACCTCAGATATGCAGATGACACCACCCTTATGGCAGAAAGTGAAGAAGAACTAAAAAGCCTCTTCATGGAAGTGAAAGAGGAGAGTGAAAAAGTTGGCTTAAAGCTCAACATTAAGTAAACAAAGATCATGGCATCTGGTCCCATCACTTCTTGGGAAATAGATGGGGAAACAGTGGAAATAGTGTCAGATTTTATTTTTTTGGGCTCCAAAATCACTGCAGATGCTGATTGCAGCCATGAAATTAAAAGACGCTTACTCCTTGGAAGGAAAGTTATGACCAACCTAGATAGCATATTGAAAAGCAGAGACATTACTTTGCCAACAAAGTTCCGTCTAGTCAAGGCTATGGTTTTTTCTGTGATCAAGTATGGATGTGAGAGTTGGACTGAGAAGAAAGCTGATCACCGAAGAATTGATGCTTTTGAACTGTGGTGTTGGAGAAGACTCTTGAGAGTCCCTTGGACTGCAAGGAGATCCTACCAGTCCATCCTAAAGGAGATCAATTCTGGGTGTTCATTGGAAGGACTGATGCTAAAGCTGAAACTCCAATACTCTGGCCACCTGTTGCGAAGAGTTGACTCATTGGAAAAGACCCTGATGCAGTTGGCACAGGCACACGCACATGAAGGACTTCAGATTGTGTGCTTTAGGACCACTAAAGGTTAAAAGACACGATTTTTCCCTTCACAAAGGTCATATTGCTGGCATTCTGAAAGTGAGTAAAATTGGAAATGAGGCCAGCACACGGCAGCTGCAGTAATCCAGAACTGAGTGATGACAATCTGGCAGCGTGCAAGAAAAATGGCAGGATTTTAGAAACAGACATCCTCGAGACTTGATTATTTGGATGAGGGCACTGAGTGATATGAACTGACTGGCAGTTTCTGCTAGAGCTGGTCTATTTCTGATTCTCTCTTACTCGGAAGCATAGTCACTGGGGTCCTAACCCATGGTGACTTCAGTGAGTCAGGGACATGCCTATTTGACAGGGCTTGAACTACAATATTTCCTCCTCTGGGCCATTGTGGCTGTCAAAGGTAGGGCCCAGATAAAGTTACACTTAAAATTTCAGGAAAAATGTTAACCTTCCATTTCTTAGAGACCGAAGCTCCTTTTTTGATATTTATCAGTTATATAAACCTTGAAGATTGTTCAACAGCTTAATAGACTCTAAAACAATTGACAAACCTGAAGAATCTCCAGGTGCTCTTCCTGCTTATGGCTATATTTCAATGATGGCTCTGACAGGGCAAGGGCGGAGACAGGGAATGATATTGAGATTTTTTAACCTCTGCTTTGCATCCATGGGGTCGCACAGAGTCAGACACGACTGAAGCGACTTAGCAGCAGCAGCAGCAGCAGTTGTATCCATGGGGTCGCAAAGAGTTGGACATGACTGAGGGACTTTTGCTTCACTTTCCATAAAGAGGGTTTCCCAGGTGGCGCTACTGGTAAAGAACTCACCTGCCAATGCAGGAGACAGAAGAGACGCAGGTTCAGTAAAGAAGGTTCTTCTAATGAAGAATATGAAAGGGCTCACCTTGCTATCCATCGTCCTTTCAGTAGCATTGTTTGCTATACTGGGATTAAAATGAAAGGAACTGGATCCAACCAGAAGATAAAATGCTTCCCTGGTGGCTCATAGGCCTAAACAACGGAAGATAGAATAATTGAGTTGGTTGATATTTCTTTAATTATTGATAAAGAGGTCAAGTTAAGCATTTTGAATATTTGTCATACTGGTTATCTTCTTCAATGATTACTTGGGCTTTTTTTCTTTTAATTTTTATTTGTGGTGCTTTTTCCTGGCAGAGGAAATGGCAGCCCACTTCAGGATTCTTGCCTGGAGAATCCCATGGACAGAGGAGCCTGGAGGGCTAGAGTCCACGGGGTCACAAAGAGTCAGACATGACGGAGTTACTGAGTACAATTGCACGTGGTGCTTTCTTCTTATACATTTTCTTTTTCAAAAATTTTTTGGGGTGGACTCACCTCAAGGTGACCTTCAATAGGTCATGTCCTTAAACATTCCCCTCCTAATAGAATCTGAGGAAGGTGATGGGATTACACTGCATTATGTAAGACTATCTTAGCAGACGGAAGTGAAATTCCCCATGGCATTGAAAAAGCAAGTCACCATGTTGCGAGAGGGCCTTTAAGAGGGTTGTGTGTGAAGGAATTGCTGGTGGCATCTGGGAGCTGAGATTGTTTCCTAGTTGACAGTCTGCGAGAAAATAGGGATTTACATCCTATAACCAAATGGAATTGAATTTTGCCAGCAACTATATCAGCTCCAGAACAAAGCAATATGACACCTTGATGGCAGGCTTGTGAGAGTCAGAGTGAGGGGAGAATGTTTTATGCCTGGACTCCTAAACCACGAAACCCAGATGGCAAATGTACATTGCATTAAGCTGCAAAGTCTGTGGTAATTTATTTCCCTGTAATAGGTAACTAATGACAACTATAATTACGATAGTTGTCATTTGATCAAATCTACTTTTTTCCTGTGATTTTCCCACTGCTTTAATTATGCAGAAATATGGGCCCATATAAAGGTCATGAAATAGTCACCTACTAGCATGTTCAAGTTCAGAATAAATGACTAGTATTTGCTCAAAAAGAAAAGTAAAGAAGCCTCTTCATTACCAATTCATCCATTTTTTTTAATTCATTCATTCATCCCAATAAAACTACCAACCTCCTTAACATCAATTAAATACAAAGTACATCATAGTTCAGTTCAGTTCAGTTGCTCAGTCGTGTCCGACTCTTTGCGACCCCATGAATCACAGCACGCCAGGCCCCTCTGTCCATCACCAACTCCCGGAGTTCACTCAAACTCATGTCCATCAAGCCGGTGATGCCATCCAGCCATCTCATTCTCTGTCGTCCCCGTCTCCTCCCGTCTCCTCCCGCCTCCAATCCCTCCCAGCATCAGAGTCTTTTCCAGTGAGTCAACTCGTCACATGAGGTGGCCAAAGTATTGGAGTTTCAGCTTTAGCATCAGTCCTTCCAATGAACACCCAGGATTGATCTCCTCTAGAATTGACTGGTTGGATCTCCTTGCAGTCCAAGGGACTCTCAAGAGTCTTCTCCAGCACCACAGTTCAAAAGCATCAATTCTTCGGCGATCAGCTTTCTTCTCAGTCCAACTCTCACATCCATACATGACCATGGGAAAAACCATAGCCTTGACTAGACGGACCTTGGTTGGCAAAGTAATGTCTCTGCTTTTCAATATGCTATCTAGGTTGGTCATAGCTTTCCCTCCAATGAGTAAGCGTCTTTTAATTTCATGGCTGCAATCAGCATCTGCAGTGATTTTGGAGCCCAAAAAAATAAAGTCTGACACTGCTTCCACTGTTTCCCCATCTATTTCCCATGAAGTGATGGGACCAGATGCCATGATCTTTGTTTACTTAATGTTGAGCTTCAAGCCAATCTTTTCACTTTCCTCTTTCACTTTCATCAAGAAGTTTTCTAGTTCCTCTTCACTTTCTGCCATAAGGGTGGTGTCATCTGCATATCTGAGGTTATTGATATTTCTCTCAGCAATCTTGATTCCAGCTTGTGCTTCTTCCAGCCCAACGTTCCTCATGATGTACTCTGCATAGAAGTTAAATAAGCAGGGTGACAATATACAACCTTGATGTACTCCTTTTCCTACTTGGAACCAGTCTGTTGTTCCATGTCCAGTTCTAACTGTTGCTTCCTGACCTGCATACAGGTTTCTCAAGAGGCAGGTCAGATGGTCTGGTATGTCCATCTCTTTCAGAATTTTCCACAGTTTATTGTGATCCACACAGTAAGCCACAATTCTGTCTTTGAGAGGTTGTGGTCAGCTGCAGATAGAGACTGTCCATAAACAAATATTTTCTCTACAATGGTATAAAAACTTCAGCAGAAGCATATATAATAATTAATATCAATATCTAAGACAAAATTATTTTTCTGAGTGTTACATAATGCAAAAAGATTTCAGGAAGAGATATTTTTGACCTAAATCTCAAAATATGAATATGAGTTTTTCAAGCATTAAAGAAGAGTGGAAGATATTCCTGGAAGAAGGAAGAAAAAAATGTGTACAAAGGTATGAAAACACTTCAACTAGGTTTTAAGCTCCATGAGGGTGAATCCATTTCTGACTTTACCACTTCTACTACCCCAGCACCTGCGCTTCTCCTTACGCTAATAAATCACTATGTTCTGAATACATGAAAAAATGAAGACACGCAATCATGTAAGAAATAATCATGAATGTTCAAGAAACAGAAGCAGGTTAGCTGTGACCGGACCGTGATGGGGGCTGGTGACCAGTGTGAGTGACGATGGTGTGGGGAACAGTCCAGTTTATGAAGAGGCCTTATTATTTCCTGGTGGCTCAGGTGATAAGGAATCCACGCAATGCAAGAGATTCAATCCCTGGGTTGGGAAGGTACCGTGGAAAAGGGAATGGCTACCCACTCCTGTATTCTTGCCTGGAGAATTCAATGGACAGAGGAGTCTGGTGGGCTTTAGTCCATGTTGTCGCAAAGAGCCGTACATGACTGAGTGACTAATTTTTTTTCCAAATTTGATAGGTATTCTTATTGTATGTTAAATGGAATGACTGGCCACTTTTTATTTGATAATATAGTAGTTACTCATTTAGTACAAGAGCTTTTTAATGTGACCATAGATACTTAAAAATAATGATTTCTTTTTCAAGTAAAAATTCACTTTATTAAATTTTCCTTCTGACAATAAGCCATACATACAGTCAAGATGACATGGTTTTAAAAGCATTGGCAGGGGTGTCAATATAGGTATACTGTAATAAACAATGTAAGACTGCTGTCCCGGCACCAAGGGAGTTTATTACCTGGATTCCTGCACTGTGAGGCTTTGTCCTTTCTAGATTCTGTTGACTTTAGCAATGCCAACAAGCTTAATCTGTGGTCCTGACCTTGTTCTATAAAACCTTCAGGATAACGTGGGATCTATGTCGGGTGTTAGTGTTCCAAATGGTGGCCATACAGTTTGCAGGCCATTTTTTAAAACTGTTGACGTGGTTCCCTGTGATTTGGAAGAAGCTTGTAATGATACAGGTCCTCTCTTCTGTGTTCCCTAGGAATTGAGTTGAGACCAGAAATTTCCTATCAAGGTAAAATTTACTGAACAAAATATCTAAGGTTGCTTCCTGCCCTAATCGCTCATAATGAGGTAAAATTGTCTGTCTTAGGTCTAGAAGAAAACAATATCTCCAAATGACACACAAATGAATACACACATCCTGTAAATATGGTAGCTTTAAAGAGATAAAGAGATTTTGCTGAGCTGATATCATTTAAAAAAGCCCAATGATCATCTGTGCCTCCCTTAGCACCCGCGATGCAATCCTGGGCCTTTAGCATTTGACAGTGATGAAAGTCTGTTTTCATTTCCATTCTCATTATTGGAGGCATTCTACCATTGGAAAAGATTTAAATTTCCATTAAAAAAAAGTGCAAAGACTCTAGAGTTGATGTAAACATGCTTCTAAGATGACAAGTTCTGACCAGTGCCTCCTTGGATGTGGTGGTCTCCAGTTACTATTCTAGCAGGAGGTCAGCGCATCAGCTGCTCATTTTTCACTTCCCTTTCAATGAAATGCCTTTTAAAATGTAACAGTACACAAATGTGACTGGGGTTCCACAGCAAGCTTGTTAAATACTTGTCTTGGGGGACTCAAATTAACCCATGTTTGGTGGTAGGTTTGCATTGGTGCTTTGTCTCCTTGTTCTCCAGTTTGACTCTGCTGGTGTTTCCTGGCATTTGAGAAACTGACAAACAGTTAAGTTCATGATTATGAGGCGCCTCGTTTAGGTCTGATGAGTTAAGGGGAAATGTTCTGGAAATTAATGTGATCTATGTGCAATGCCATGAAAATCCGATCAATTAAATACCAACATGCCCACAAGAATTACCTGGCTGTTGGTAAATAAGGCTAAGCTATATTCATGCTTCATAAAATTTACAAATATAAGCACCAACTGGCTTCTTCTGAGTTACTTATGTTTTTGGTTCTTTGTACCAAATTCTGTATTTGTTGTTTGCTTTCATGAACTAGTAAATAATAGGCAGTGAGTTCCAAAGACTCAAGAAAAAATGTATGAGTTTCATAAATGATATAGTATAATATGAGACTTCCCTGATAGCTCTGTTGGTAAAGAATCTGCCTGTAATGCAGGAGACCCCTGTTAGATTCCTAGGTCCGGAAGATACTTTGGAGAAGGGATAGGCTACCCATGCGAGTATTCTTGGGCTTCCCTTGTGGCTCAGCTAGTAAAGAATACACCTGCAATGTGAGAGACCTGCGTTTGATCCCTGGGTTGGGAAGATACTCTGGAGAAGGGAAAGGCTACCCACTCCAGTATCCTGACCTGGAGAATTCCATGGACTAGTCCACTGGGTTGCAAAGAGTCAGATATGACTGAATGACTTTCACCTTCATCAGTTCAGTTCAGTCACTCAGTCATGTCGGACTTTTTGAGACCCCATGAATTGCAGCATGCCAGGCCTCCCTGTCCATCACCAACTCCTGGAGCTCACTAAAATTCACATCCATCGAGTCGGTAATAGCATCCAGCCATCTCATCCTCTGTCGTCCCCTTCTCTTCCTGCCCCCAATCCCTCTGATGCTGGGAGGGCACAGGAACATGAAGGCACAGTTGCTTAGAGGTATTATGTATGCCAGCTGTTTTTTGTTTATATTTTGTTTTTCACCGTGTCCTGAGAGTTCTGTGTGGGACAATGCTGTTTTCCATGACTTTGCTTCTCCAACCCAGGGTTTACCATTTCACATATATTTTTTTTAATTTTTTTTTTTTATTTATATTTTATTGGAGGCTAATTATTTTACAATATTATATTGGTTGGTTTTGCCATACACTGACATGAATCCGCCCCGGGTGTACATAAGTTCCCCCTCCTGAACCCCCCTCCCACCTCCCTCCTCTCTTTATCCTCCCTCTGGGTCATCCCCGTGCACCAGCCCCGAGCATCCTGTAATATGCATCGACCCTGAACTGGTGATTCTTTTCACATATGACAACATACATGTTTCAATGCCATTCTCCCAAATCATCCCACCCTCACCCTCTCCCACAGAGTCCCAAAGACTGTTCTACACATCTGTGTCTCTTTTGCTGTCTCGTATACAGGGCTATCATTACCATCTTTCTAAATTCCATATATATGCGTTAGTATACTGTATTGGTGTTTTTCTTTCTGGCTTATTTCACTCTGTGTAATAGGCTCCAGTTTCATCCACTTCATTAGAACTGATTCAAATGCCTTCTTTTTAATGGCTGAGTAATACACCATTGTGTATATGTACCACAGCTTTCTTATCCATTCGTCTGCAGATGGACATCTAGGTTGCTTCCATGTCCTGGCTATTATAAACAGTCCTGCATGAACATTGGAGTACATGTGTCTCTTTCAATTCTGGTTTCCTTGGTATGTATGCCCAGGGGTGTGATTGCTGAATCATCTGCCTCTTGAGAAACCTGTATGCACATCAGGAAGCAACAGTTAGAACTGGACATGGAACAACAGACTGGTTCCAAATAGGAAAAGGAGTACGTCAAGGTTGTATATTGTCACCCTGCTTATTCAACTTATATGCAGAGTATATCATGAGGAACGTTGGGCTGGAAGAAGCACAAGCTGGAATCAAGATTGCTGGGAGAAATATCAATAACCTCAGATATGCAGATGACCCCACTCTTATGGCAGAAAGTGAAGAGGAACTCAAAGGCCTCTTGATGAAAGTGAAAGAGGAGAGTGAAAAGGTTGGCTTGAAGCTCAACATTCAGAAAATGAAGATCATGGCATCTGGTCCCATCACTTCATGGGAAATAGATGGGGAAACAGTGGAAACAGTGTCAGACTTTATTTTTTTGGGCTCCAAAATCACTGCAGATGCTGATTGTAGCCAGGAAATTAAAAGACGCTTACTCCTTGGAAGGAAAGTTATGACCAGCCTAGATAGCATATTAAAAAGCAGAGACATTAATTTGCCAACCAAGGTCAGTCTAGTCAAGGCTATGGTTTTTCCCGTATGGATATATGGATGTGAGAGTTGGACTGAGAAGAAAGCTGATCACCGAAGAATTGATGCCTTTGAACTGTGGTGCTGGAGAAGACTCTTGAGAGTCCCTTGGACTGCAAGGAGATCCAACCAGTCCATTCTAAAGGAGATCAATCCTGGGTTTTCATTGGAAGGACTGATGCTAAAACTGAAACTCCAATACTTTGGCCACCTCATGTGACGAGTTGACTCACTGGAAAAGAGTCTGATGCTGGGAGGGATTGGGGGCGGGAGCAGACGGGGAGGACAGAGAATGAGATGGCTGGATTGGCATCACCGACTCGATGGACATGAGTTTGAGCGAACTCCGGGAGTTGGTGATGGACAGGGAGGCCTGGCGTGCTGTGATTCATGGGGTCGCAAAGAGTCAGACACGACTGAGCGACTGAACTGAACTGAACTGAAGGCAGTTCTATTTTCAGTTTTTTGAGGAATCTCCACACTGTTCTCCATAGTGGCTGTACTAGTTTGCATTCCCACCAACAGTGTAAGAGGGTTCCCTTCTCTCCACACCCTCTCCAGCATTTATTGCATTTAGACTTTTGGATAGCAGCCATTCTGACTGGTGTAAAATGGTATCTCATTGTGGTTTTGATTTGTATTTCTCTGATTATGAGGGATGTTGAGCATTTTTTCATGTGTTTGTTAGCCATCTTTGTGTCTTCTTTGGAGAAATGTCTGTTTAGTTCTTTGGCCCATTTTTTGATTGGGTCATTTATTTTTCTGGAATTGAGCTGCAGGAGCTGCTTGTATATTTTGGAGATTAATCCTTTATCAGTTGCTTCATTTGCTATTATTTTCTCCCATTCTGAAGGCTGTCTTTTCACGTTACTTATAGTTTCCTTTGCTGTGCAGAAGCTTTTGATTTTAATTAGGTCCCATTTGTTTATTTTTGCTTTTATTTCCAATATTCTTGGAGGTGGGTCTTGGAGGATCCTGCTGTGATTTATGTCGGAGAGTGTTTTGCCTACGTTCTCCTCTAGGAGTTTTATTTTTAATATATACATGGCAAATGAAAAAAGAAAGACCGAAATACTCAGATGTCATCCCTGAAGTCTTAGCAGTCAGAGGATCACCCTGTAATTGTTTATAGAATTCTAGACCTCAGGACAGAGTTGATGCCTCTTCCTGAGCAGCTCTCTGGATACTTCGTTTGACAGATTCAAAGTGGGCACTGAAACTTCTTGAGTGGCCTGAGCTGCAGAGCTGGGAGGGACAAGGAAGACCCGGGGCATGTGTCAGCTAAGACGTGAGAGCTCGGTCTGTCACAGATGGCCTGTGAAGACACACCTCTATGGGCTTTTGTGTTTAGTTTTTGCCATCCATAAAATGATCGTCCTGTCTTTATGGCTGTCTCCCCAGGGGAAGCCTGTAAGGGTTCATGCATTCATTTTTATTTTTTTTTTGCAAAACATGGATTGCTATTCCTTGAATACAGACACTCTATAGATACAAAGCATGCTTGTCGTTAGTCCAGATGCCCTACCCGAGTGCAACCTATTTGCTTCTGTGCTACCAAACAGCTGCCAGCACCCAGCAAGAGCATCTGGTTCCATTTCATGTTGGCAAGGGCCCCATTAGCAGTAAAACAGCTAATGCCTTTTAGATGGCCTCACGATTATAGCTTTTATCGGTACCCCAGGTAATTGAGTTAATAAATTTAATTGCAGTGCTGACACATCTTCCCCCTGCCTCTACTCCCCCGACTTCTTCCCCACCAGTTCTTCTTCATCTCCTCTCAAAAAAAATTTAAAAAGGCAGAGAACCCATTAATAAGAATATGCATCTAACAGGACAGGTGACCTCACAAAACACTTCTGAATGACTTCGAAATGTCACTGAGCCCACCCCAGTTTGTTTATGGCAGCGTGTGGTGCCATGACTCAGAGTTACTACCCTTTTCCTTTCAAGGTAATTTATAGAACCGTCCACACTACATCCAGCAATACCCAGAGTATAGAGTGTGTATTGCCACAAAGATTTCCAAGGAAATATTTATAGTTGCATAGGAGAATATGGGCACAGATTTCTGGATTCCTCAGCTAATAACTCATATACCACGTTGTAAATCATGTTGAAATGTTGCACAATACACAATAACACAACAATGGAGAGGACACAACTGAAAACCGAACCTTCTCTTGGGAGGCATTTTTAGGATCTTGCTGAAAGAATAACAGATCCTGAATTACAATATATATTTCTCTCAGGAAGACAGTCTCCTGGATGGTTCTCATCTGTTTCTTTGTTCGTTGCTCTTAGAAACTCAACAGTGTTAATCATTGACGAATGCCATATATCCAGATTGCCTCTGTCCTCCCAAATCAAATCATTTGCCCCCTTCTCAAACAAGAACACTCCTCTCTCCCTGCCTAATTAAAAGAGGCTGGCAGAGATATCAGTAATTCAAATGTTCAGCAAGACTCTATAATCTCTGCCCCCAACATCTATCATCAAGATTGCTTTCATGCCTGACTCCAGCTCAGTGACCCCTTATATCCTTCTTACGATCACCGAGCTCTTGGCTCCTAAGTCATTGATCTGTGTAGTTTTATTCTAAGTACCCCAAATACTAACTCAAATCAGAGTTGAAAATGACATCCAAGAGGGTGCCAGTTAATAACTAGTTATTTCCATATATGAAGCACTTCACAAATATTATTTTTAATCATCATGTTTTGTAGGGCACTGTTTGTCAACCAGAGGTAATTTCTAATGCTGGGTCCACTGGGCAAAGTCTGGAGAGGTTTTTGGTCATCACAACTGGAGACATACTACTGGTGTCTAGTGGGGAGAAGGGCTAAGGGTGCAGCCACATACCCTGCAGTGCACAGGACCGCTCGCACCACAAAGAAGTGTAGGAGTGCCCAGGCTAAGAAATCCTACTCTAAGGCCGCATTCCCATCACGGGGAAAAGGAAGCAGGAGCTCAGAAAGGTGAGAAAGCTTGCTTAGCATCCCTCAGACTGTAAACAGTGGAACATGAACTCAAATCTAGGTTTATCTAATTCCAGGGTTCTCTCTCCTTCTTTCTGCAGAACAATCTAGCCTCTAGGAGGATCTAGGAACCTGGACGTTACAGGAAGTGTTCAGGCTTTAACTGCCAAGTCCCCAAACCATGTGACATAAAGAGAACTTTTGTTCTAAAAGTCATCCACTAAAAAGCTGCATTGCTGTGATCATTGCAGAATTCTGCCACAATCTGCAGTGCAGGCGGGGTGTGTGAGTCTTCTGGCTATGAAACTCCACTCAGGGCTGGCCTGGTCAACAGCAGTCATAGCAGATGGATGAAACATGACTTGTGCAAAGCAATTTATGTTTTGAAAATAGCAAACATTTATACAAAAAAAAAGGTCAGTTACTGCTGAGAAAGTGATGCCCAAAACTAAAAACTGAAAGACAAGAGGTACCAAGATGTAGCAAGAGCCAGACAAGGGCACACAGTCTTCGCAAAGCTTTCTACACGTTTCTTGCAGGGACTCCTGAGGATGAGTGGTTTTCATTCTCAATATCAAGGGCTTGGAGATAAACGTGTATGTATTTTTTCTTATTTCTTAACTTTTTGCATTCTTGGATTAAAGTGTGTATTGCAAAATCTAATATTGGATATGAAAATTAAATTACCTCTGTTTAAATTCAAATATTTGAACTTAAATTCAAACACATAAATATGTATAGTATAAAGTGACGGGAGGGGGACCTTTTCACTTTTCGAGTTATCTCCAATTTTTTTTGTTTGTTTTTTTAGTCACATTGCTTGGCTTATGGGATTTGTATTTCCCCAACCAGGGATCGAACCGAGGGCCCTTGCAGCAAGTGTACCAAGTCCGAACCACTGAACTGTCAGGCAATTCCCCTAAACCCCAGGTGATTTTGCTGTTGCTACTAAGTCGCTTCAGTCGTGTCTGACTCTGTGCGACCCCATAGACGGCAGCCCACCAGGCTCCCCCGTCTCTGGGATTCTCCAGGCAAGAACGCTGGAGTGGGCTGCCATTTCCTTCTCCAATGCATGAAAGTGAAAAGTGAAAGTGAAGTCCCTCAGTCGTGTCCAACTCTTAGCTACCCCATGAACTGCAGCCTACCAGGCTCCTCCGCCCATGGGATTTCCCAGGCAGGAGTACTGGAGTGGGATGCCATTGCCTTCTCCAGGGGATCTTCCCACGCCAGGGATTGAACCCAGGTCTCCCACATTGTAGGCAGATGCTTTACCATCTGAGCCACCAGGGAAGTTACGATAGGTCAGTTCAGTTCAGTCGCTCAGTCGTGTCCGACTCTCCGCGACCCCATGAATCACAGCACGCCAGGCCTCCCTGTCCATCACCAACTCCCGGAGTTCACTCAAACTCATGTCCACAGAGTCGGTGATGCCATCCAGCCATCTCATTCTCTGTCGTCCCCTTCTCCTCCCGCCCCCAACCTTTCCCAGCATCAGAGTCTTTTCCAGTGAGTCAACTCGTTGCATGAGGTGGCCAAAGTATTGGAGTTTCAGTTTTAGCATCAGTCCTTCCAATGAACAGAATAGACTGGTTGGATCTCCTTGCAGTCCAAGGGACTCTCAAGAGTCTTCTTCAACACCACAGTTCAAAAGCATCAATTCTTCAGTACTCAGCTTTCTTCACAGTCCAACTCTCACATCCATACATGACAACGGGAACAACCATAGCCTTGACTAGACGGACCTTTGTTGGCAAAGTAATGTCTCTGCTTTTTAATATGCTATCTGCTACTGCTGCTATGTCACTTCAGTCATGTCCGACACTGTGTGACCCCGTAGACGGAAGCCCACCAGGCTCCCCTGTCCCTAGGATTCTGGAGTGGGTTGCCATTTCCTTCTCCAATGTGTGAAAGTGAAGTCGCTTAGTCGTGTCCGACCATTAGCGACCCCACGGACTGCAACCTACCAGGCTCCTCCATCCATGGGATTTTCTGGGCAAGAGTACTGGAGTGGCTTGCCATTGCTAGGTTGGTCATAACTTTCCTTCCAAGGAGTAAGCGTCTTCTAATTTCATGTCTCCAATCAGCATCTGCAGTGATTTTGGAGCCCAAAAAATAAACTCTGTTAATTCCCATGGCTTGGGAAGACGGGAAGGGGACTGAGGGGAAGACGGGAAGGGGACTGAGTGGAAGACAAGACAGAAGTCAATCCGGAGAGAGACCCAGGTTAGGAAGTAAAGCGAGAGAGAGAAAGCAATGCCCACTGCCATCGAAGACCAAGGATGCGCCACCGGTGAGGTGGCAAGAGAGGACCAGAAAGCCCGTCAGATGGGGACGTGGACCCTGAGGTGGAGACTGGGAATGAAGCTCTACAAAGCGGGTCGAGCCCTGTCACGGGGGGAGAAACATCAGAAGGGGAGCAGGTACAGGCCAGAGGCCGCAGGCCCGGGGGAATCCTAGACGCTGCGGCTGGGAGAACAGTTGAGGTACCCTTGTTCTAAACAGGAAAACAGCCCCATGCTGCTCCACCCTGCGCTAGGAAGGAGTGTCAGCGGGGAGCTTGAGTCACATCGCCTTCATCCCAGTCCAGGGTCCGAGACAGAGGAGGAAAGATTCTCTCAAAGCTCAAGGCTTCTAAGTGGTCTTTTAAGTGGGTACTCAGAGACCTGTGATGTCTCCTTCTCTT
This sequence comes from Moschus berezovskii, assembly GCF_049115385.1. NCBI lineage: Eukaryota > Metazoa > Chordata > Mammalia > Artiodactyla > Moschidae > Moschus > Moschus berezovskii. The sequence continues at coordinate 9,878,266 of NC_142467.1, read as the reverse complement.
CATCACTGCAGAATATATTGCAGTCTGGCCTCCGTTTTCCTAACGGTATGTGTGCGACTGACTTGCAGCTGAGGCTCTTTTAATTAACTATAGCTGTTCATCTCTTGGTTTCCACAGATTACCCTTGTGGTTTTGAGCAGCAGCAGCAGTTCATACCCTTCTCTCTGAAATCTCTAATTCCCCTTGGGTCACATGCCGCGGGCTCTGCTGGCCCAGGGGTCCTCTGCTGTCACCTGCAGGCAGAAAGCAGTACTGCGCCGGGACGCTCCCCATTGCCGATTAGTGCCTAGGTCTTTATGAGATCCTTGGATTTCCCACCAATTATTCCTCACCTTCAAAGCAACTAAATGTGTCACTTTCTATTGATAGAATTTGCGGTCATTAATGATGGTCCTTGGCCCTTCAGTGTCCAAAGTGTCCTGATATTCTTATCTTGTCATTAGTTATATTTATAGTCATCAAATCCAAAGATGCTATAAGTCCAAAATAGCTTCCTATGTTCTGTATAGGGCCTCCCTGGTGGCTCAGACAGTAAAGAATCTGCCTGCAATGCAGGACACCTGGGTTCAATCCCTGGGTCGGTAAGATCCCCTGGAGAAGGAAATGGCAACCCACCCCAGTATTCTCGTCTGGAAAATCCCATGGATGGAGGAGCCTGGTAGGCTACAGTCCATGCAGCCACAAAGAGTCAGACACGACTGAGTGACTTCACTTTCTTTCTTTCATGTTCGGTACTCATAACTATAATTAAAGTGAATGTGAAAGAAACCCCCAAACAAATATCTATCCCATGTCTTCCAATAGCTCTCTGCATTTATTGGAAAAATAGTATAAATATGCTTGCTATTCTCCCACACCCATGAAGCTTATTGGCTAATAAGAAGATAATGGGAGCAGAGAATGCCACTAGATCTGACTAGGTCATCTTCATATTAAGCTAGCATATTACTTTTGGGATAGTCGAAGTAGGGTGTTAAAGTTCCAGGAACAACAACAAAATATATGTATGTGTAACTCTCTCCCTCTTTTGCATGTACTTTGCTGTGTTCCTGGAACTTTAATGACCTGCCTCAGTGAACTCCCTCCTTTTCTTTGTATGCGTTATACATGCATAATACACACAAACAGATATTAGAAGCAGAGCATGCGTGGCGGAGGAGGAGAAAATTGCCAGCTGGTCTGGTGCATATACACACCTGTCTACTTCTATTCCTTGAAATATGACAGAATCAAGAAGCAGACAGATAGGGGGAAAAGTATTGAGGAATTTCCAAATGATTTGAAGTGGCAGAAAAATATTTGAAAACATATTGTATCTGAAAATTAGATAAAAACATAAAGTAATTTCAAACTTCCACCCTATCAAGACCTCTGAGTCCTCTGGAGTGCTGGGAATATTTAAAAGTAAAGGTGGAAAACCATTGGTGGAATAGAAAGCCCAGGCCCTAAGCTCAGACATATGTGCAGATGAGTCTAAGTGATTAGTTATGTGGCCCTGAGGAGGTGCCCTCTCTTTGGGGGAGTCTTCTATGATAGATCTAGCACAGGAGAGCCACATCTTATGTTCCCGTCTGTGCTCAGCTCTCACTGAGACAGATTCCCCTTACAAAATTTCTCAGTACCTGTAGGGTACTGTTGCTGTTCAGTCACTTGGTTGTGTCCAACTCTTTGCAACCCCATGTTCTGCAGCACACCAGGCTTCCCCTGTCTTTCACTATCTCCCAGAGTTTGCTCAAACTCATGTCCGTTGAGTGAATGATGCCATGCAACCATCTCATTCTCTGCTGTCCCCTTCTCCTCCTGCCCTCAATGAGTCATCTCTTTGCATCAGGTGGTCAAAGTAGTGGAGCTTCAGCTATAGACCTTATTCCTTTGAATTTCCAAACTTTCATACACGGGGGAAATGGAGAATCGAACACACAGACCATCTTCCTAAACTAACCTCTGACTTGAGGGAGGTTAGGGAAGGTCCTACAGCAAATAAAGCTTGAGCAGATATTCCTAATTCAGCCTCAGGACTTTGGCTTTGAGGACAGTTGCCCGGGCATTACTTCTTTGGCCGCTCCCATTCCAGTGGAGGGTTCTTAACACACCCGAGAATCTCACCCACTCTTAATTGAAAAACCTCATTTATTTTTGTCAAGAATGGTGGTATCAATATTAGGGAATATGGAATCTATCAGCCTGATGACAACAGGGAAGATGAACCACAGACCCAAATGTACAGAGGCAGAGACTTTGCAGCGGGAATTTAGACTGCATGGGATCTGCATTTCTACAGGTGCAATACTAATAGAAATGATGATAACTGTACCTTTTCAATTAGGGTAAGAAGAAAATATATTTCAAGTGTCCAACAGTAATAGTTTTCTTTGTACATGGTTTTAAAAAAGGGCTTACTTTTGATTGAAAATATATCTGTGCCCTCTAAAAGCAAAGTGCGCTCCAAAGAGAGACATGGAAGACTATCACAATTTCATTGTAATCTCTGGCTTTTTGGCCAGTTCCTCCTGTGAATCATTGAGGTAGGAGGAAATTTGTATTGCTACTCAGAGAAAAATAATTGCTCTTTGGAAAGCACCTGAGTTATTCTTTGGGACGAATCAGAAAAATCCCTGTGACTAGCTGAATTCTCAAAAAGCATAGCACTTGTGTGTGTGTGTGTGTGTGTGTGTGTGTGTGAAAGGGCATGCTGTGGATGCTAATAAGCTTGGTGACAGTCTATGGTACTTAACGGGCTCATAAGAAAATCTCCAATTTCATGGAAGCCTTTTGTTTAGAATATTTAAGATACAGAAAGATAACAGATAGGCAGATAATATCTACAAAGCTCTGTCCTGCAGACAACTCTACCATCACTGACAGCAACACTTAACTACTCCCATTCAATGCCAAAATAGAAAAAAAATATTTTTTCCACATACGAAGTATTAGGAGACACAGAAAACTCAATTATATTCTAGAAGTCCAAATATACTTTAAGATCTTGAGTATAACCTTAGTATTGGCATATGTAGCTGAAAATGCATCTGTACGATGATGTAAAATATGTCAAGAGTTACAGAGTGGATCACCCCTTTGATGTATTTTGCCCTTTAGGTATAAAACTATCAAGAGTTACTTGATATAAAGCCCAGTGGCTACCAAAAGCTACACATACATTCTTCCTCGTTTCTAAAAATATGAAAGAGCGCAGTATTTATTAGAGCTGTGACACAATGTGCAGCTTAGGTTTGAAACCTCCAGTGAAGCAGCAAAGTGAAGAAGCCTGTAGGAGGGTTATGCAGTGTTTTAGTGAAAGAAACCTAGTCATCTGCATTTCTCATTTTACAGGTGAATACGCTGAGATCCCAAGGTCATCATGTAGTCAGTAGTGGGAGTGGACAAGAACTAAAGTCTCCTGTCCCTCACCCCAAATATCCCCACGATCCTTCAACAATTCTGTCTCCCCACAAAGCTTCCGTCTTTCTTTAATGCCTTGATCTTATGAAACTGTGGATTATGAAATTATAACTAATTTCCCCTAGCTCCTAGAATTAGGAGATTGGAACTAAAACTCCTGTAAAGAAAGAAAAACTTTTTTTTTTTTTAAAGCAGTCAACAATGAAATTGTGAAAGCATCAATTTCTTACAAACTTCCAGCCCCAGCCACTGCTATTTTTCTACAGAGCGCTTTGCGCAACTTTGGAGGAGAAAGAGAAGTGGGAAGGAGGTTCAGGTAAATTGCAAAGAGCCATCATCAAAGGCCGACTCATTGGAAAAGACCCTGATGCTGGGAAAGATTGAAGGCAGGAGGAGAAGGGGACAGCAGAGGATGAGATGGTTGGACGGCATCAGTGGCTCAGTGGACATGAGTCTGAGCAAGCTGCTGGAAATAGTGAAGGACAGGAAGCCTGGTGTTGCTGTCCATGGGGTCGCAAAGAGTTGGACATGACCTATTGACTGATTAACAACAATAATCATCAAAGGCACTGCACTGTCCATCCATCCGATCCTGCTCATTCATCCTGTCCGTGGGAGTGTTTGGGTCAGCACACTGAAAGCCAGTGCTGAGGACACAGGCATGCTTCATCAGCAAAGCTGCTTTAAAGGCTGGCTGTGGGCAAAACCAAGGCCATCCTACAGACCTGGTCATGGACTTTCTCCACATGCCTGCGCCTCTGGGATGCTGAAAATGCTTAATGGGTGTCAGCAAGGGCCCTCAATCCCTTGGTTAGAAATTACATCATCAGAAGAATGCTTCGGGCAGTGACTGAAGCATAGCACATCAGTTGTTTACTTAAGACACAACTGAGAAAAGGGAAGTCCCAAATTTTAAGGAACTCAGTGCTATCTTCACGGTCCGTTGTTTCTTCTGCTCTGTTCTTCTCACCTGTGATGAAGTCTTCCTCCTTCCACTATGGAAAGAGGCCTGCCTAGCTACAAGCATCGACACTTCGCACATTCCTGTTTTTATGACATACTTTAACAAACAGCAAAAGAATTGCACCAAATTAAAGGCTGTGGGGATAATGTCCTGCAGTATTGGAAGTGTACAACTTGGAAATACTGGAAGCATTAACATTCGTAAAGAACACTATCAATATCAGGCAATCCATACAAAATCAAAATCTAATTTTTTAATTCATGATGAAACATAAAATTTTTTTCCATGGCAATTTCTAGTCCTTTTAAACTCTCATTTAAGAAAGAAGAAACAAGTTCTCTTTGAAGTTTATTCAGTGAAGTTGGAAGCTTATTGTTATGCTGATCTTTTGCACTCAAATAGTTTTCAGTATTTGTCTAAACAAAAACATTGTCTTCACATGGATCCATCTGATTTGACAGCATAATCCTTCTCACTATAACAATCAAGCTGGAGCTTGATTTCACCAGTTAAGTGAAAATTAGTTTTCTAATGGAAAAATGCATCATAATTGTGTCGATAAAATTCCTGAGCAAAGCCACTAAATGATGCAAGATTCAACATCAACTTTTCATGTTTCAGGATACCTCTGAAAATTGCTTCCTAGGAAACCAACTGTTCCAGTGTTTTTTTCACTTAAACCAAATCTATTGTTATTAGAGCACTCAATTTTTATAAACTGACTATTGAATTCAACTACTAACAAAAATTGGTGCATAATAATACAAAACCACTCATTTATTTTTAATCTTCTCTTTTAGAGGATAACAGTTTCTTTTTGTAATATGGAAAAAAAAATTACCTCTGTCTAAGCCACAGATGTGGTAACCAAATGCCAAGGTCTTTGGTATGTCCAAAGAGTACTTAGGGAATCATTTTTCCATCTCTTTCTCTTTTAAACATTAATTAACTTGTTAGTCTCTATATTTCAATTATTTGACCATTTGAACAGTGAATGAAAAGCATTATAACAACACATTGCGTTATGGATTCTCCTAATCTCAAACTACATTAAAGATGCATGTTATATGTCCTTCTGTCTCAACTGTCATGAGAAATACTGAAGATAAAATACCTTATTAACCAACTAAGAATTTAAGTATTATTAAGCAACTGAATAACAAGTTAAATCCTTTTCAGAAACAAAGAATGTAGATCAGCACTTCAATAGAAATATGCGAGCCACAAATGAGGACCATATACATAATTTTAAATTCTTCAGTAGCCACATATAAATCGTGAAAAGAAACTGTTGAAATTATGTTTAATAGTATATATTTACCTAATATATCCAAAATATTATCTTTTCAATATATAATCAAATTAAAACTTAGCAAGGTATTTCATTTTTTTTTTCAAATTAAGCCTTCAAAATCCAGTGTGCTTCTTTTACATTCGCAACATATTTCAATTTAAACTAGCTAAATTTCAAATGCTTAATGGTCTCACCTGGCTACCATAGTGGGCAATGTGCTCCTGAGATGTATGGCAAAGAAGACCTGTTCTGACAAAGACCCATTGCATGGGCTATATATACTTACTCCCATAAGTATATGGGAGTTCAGAAGTTCCTAGTAAAATTCCATAAAGCTCAGTACATTCTAAAAGCCTAAGAAATTTAACAACCTCTAGATTGTATTTCCTAAGGTACAAAGGTCCATGGGGTCCCAAAGCGTAGGACACGACTGAGCGACTGATTTGACTGACTGAAGGTACAGAGGGTTCAGGGCCAAAATACAAATAAGACCCAATATATTATATATGTATGAATATTAAAATTGTATGAATCAGTACAGCAAAGTTATTTAAAATATGTTCTATTCTCCAACTTTAATCTTTCCTTTTTGTTGGAAAAGTAAAAAAATTCATAATTAATGATTTTTATATGACCAACAGTAAAGAAGTTATCAAAGAGGACTGAATTAATTAAAAAACAAAAAGCCTAAGTAAGGGAAATTGCGGAGAAGGCAATGGCAAGCCACTCCAGTACTCCTGCCTGGAAAATCCCATGGACAGAGGAGCCTGGTAGGCTACAGTCCATGGGGTCGCTACTAGTCGGGCAAGACTGAGCGACTTCACTTTCACTTTTCACTTTCACACATTGGAGAAGGAAATGGCAACCCACTCCAGTGTTCTTGCCTGGAGAATCCCAGGGATGGTGGAGCCTGGTGGGCTGCCATCTATGGGGTCGCACAGAGTCGGACACGACTGAAGTGACTTAGCAGCAGTAGCAGCAAGGGAAATTGCATTTTTACTTTTAGGGAATTTCCATGAGCCATGAGCATTAACAGTAGATAGATTGAAAAGTCACATCGTGCCCTTCTGTTCTTGCTTATTTAACACTAATAATATGGGTAGGTATTGAAAAGAATTCTGCTAGATTACTTAATATTTAAGACACCTACTATCTCAGTCACTTTTTTCTCACTTCACCTGCCTAGCTTATACCAAGTGCTTAAGATTCTCTTTCTTACTGCTTCTATTGAACCCAGATTACAGAGCGATTCAGATTGCGATATGTACTCACGTATAGTACTATTTACATTTTTTACAATAAAATTAAAATGATGGCTGGTCAGCATTCCAAAGTCTAATAAGAGATTTTACTGAGAAAAATATGTGCAGTGCTTGTCTACTCTACCTGCCGTTTCCCCCACCTTAAAGGATAAACGGCCTCTCAGGAGAGATGAAACCGCCATTTCACGGCTTTGTGTTTGCGTCTGCCCAGGCTTCATGCTGTGCCCATCTCCACACACTGCAAAGAGAGTGATCATTTCCAAGTAATTTATTTGTGGTTGCCTTGCGGTGATCTGAATCTCAGAAAAGTAGAGGTAACTAATTATAAATAAATGTGAATTTACAAGTTAAATGTTTGTTTCCCTCATGTCACTAATAAATAAGAAGAGGTAAACATTTTGGGGGGAATAGGCTGACTTTTGTTTCCAAGAATGGCATAATTTAGCAAAATGTCTTCAAGAAAACAGGAGTCAGGAAGCACAGATATTGGTCGTTAATAGAAGAAAAACCTTAGAAGTAAACCAATTTAGCCTTTATCCATTTACTATTTATTTATGATAAGGGACAAATGAATGTCACATTTCCGGCAATTTTAGCCACACAGACTTGGTTCTGCAAAGCTATCCATGTATCTTGGTAAATTGCACCATAAGAAGAGCCAAAGTCACTTTAGCCTTGTGATCACAATTGAGTAACAAGACACTCCGGGGCATTTTATGAGCTGCCATGGAAAAATGCAGTGCAACTGCTAGTAATGGCCAAAATGAAAACTTTCTGACAGTAATGTCACATTAACACAGAGCAGGCACAGCAGCACAGCAACAAAGACACAGGAAAAAAGAACAGTGAATGGTTTTGACATCCCTTGTCTGAGTATCTGGGATGATCCAGACAATAGCAGAGGAAACAACTGCCCATCAAGTGACTTGCACAAAGTCTGAGCAAGGACTGTGAATAAAATAATATCCACTGGTTCTTCTAGTTATGTCTGCATAAACTATAAAATAATCTAAAATAAAAAACCATTAAAGGGTAAAATGGGATACAGAGTTAAATTAAAACTTATTTAGGGAAGAGAATTGATAGGCATTAAAATCCTGTGAGAAAATCTCATCACCTATTCTCACTTTGAAGGATCTGGAAACCTGGAGAGCTGCAGTCCATGGGGTCGTGAAGGGTTGGACTAAGTTAGTAGCTGAACAACAGCTCTCACTTTGCATTCGAATTATTTCTACGGTGACATGAGAGCCTTCAGAGCAAAGTATCAGACATGTTGCTACCCCTTGGCCATTAAGTTGCGCCTAGAAACCTGAGGATGTGAGTAGGAAAAGGTTCAGTTCAGTTCAGTTCAGTTCAGTCGCTCAGTCGTGTCCGACTCTTTGCGACCCCATGAATCACAGCACGCCTGGCCTCCCTGTCCATCACCAGTAACATAAACTGGCAGAGAGTACAGATGGAGAGATCAGTTATGGAAGTAGTCCTCTCCAGATGTGTCGGTAAGTGATATGAAAAAAAAATCTATCACGCACACAGATCACCTAGGGAGAGTTCGGATTGCCAATTCTCATTTAGAATCTCCAATTCTCTAGCATAGGCCTGGCAATTCTGCATTTATCCTGGAAATCCCAGGCGATGTCCAGGCTATCGCCTCGCACACCAACCACACTAAGAAGCTGTAGTGAACTGTGATGCCCATTATCCCTATCTATCCTTCGGGCATTTTGCTCCCCTTCCTTTATCCTCTTTCTTCGGAAGAACCCCTCTTTGTGTTGGGCTTGTCTGTAACCTGTACGTGCCAGCACACTCCACCCATACAGGTGGAAACAGTTCCCAGACCCACCAGATTCCTCATTCTCTACACTCTGGTTTAGGGGCAGGCACAGGACACAAGCCAGGCCCATTAGCCCTGCTTGATCCTTTGAGGAAACTTCTAGAAGAGACATTCCATTTCACTCCTTTTTCTAGCTTGGAATATAATTCAGTCTGTCTGATGGTGGCTGTTATTTATCACTGCTGAGAATGTAGCCAATGTGGATGGGAGTAGAGTTAAAAGATGGAGAAAGAGATTCCTGATCATGTAGTTTTATTTTCTTTTTTTAAACCGACAGTTTTTTAATATAGAGTAAATTTTTTTTAATTTTTTTTTTTATTGAAGGATAATTGCTTTACAGAATTTTGTTGTTGTCTGTCAAACCTCAACCTGAATCAGTCATAGGTATACACACATCCCCTCCCTTTGAGAGTAACATGGAAACTTACACTACCATATGTAAAATACGTAGCCAAGGGGAATTTGCTGTATGGCTAAGAAATCCGATCATGTATTTTAAATACTGAGATCCAGCCCTGTCCCAAGCCCACTTATTCCTTTGAGGTTTCCAGTTACTAAGCCAAATACATCATCCCCTTTTCCTGCTTAAGTTAATCTGAGTCAGTTTCCTTGATGAAGGAAGGAAGGACTAATCTTCTCCCCCTCATGTATCCAATATTCTCCTACTGAACCTACAGTTTTAGCTTTTACTTTGCCTTCCATAGTCCTCTAGTTTCCAATAGGAAAGCCTTAAACCTGGGGCCGCTCTCCTTGCCCACGTGTTGGGAACAGTCTTGATTTGGCAGGCACTTTATTTTGACCTTTAGCAGAATTCAGGGGCCACCTTGGTGATTCTGGTAGAATCACAGATCAAAAAACAAAACAAAACAAAAAACAACAACAACAACCAAAAAACCCAACAAACAACATATCTATTTTTAAAACAGATACTTTCATTTCTTTTCTTAATGCAGAGGCGAAGAAACATTTATATACAGGCAGAACCCCTAGATGAATGTATTAGGTGCCAGGCCCTCCGGGGGATGGAATGCAGGTGAACCTCTTTCACTTGCTGTCTGGACACAATTCGTCAGCGTCTGCTGGCCCTTGTTGTAGGTGAGTTTCATGAGCTCTTTGTTTTTCGTATTATTACGTGCAGTTTTGTGGGTCTCCGGAAGCGAGACCTGTTGGTTTTCAAAGTTAGATGTTTTGGGCACTTGTTTCTCGCGTACAAATCTTAAAAAAAAAATTAATAAATCGAGGCGCCCCATGTAGGGTTCGAACCCTTTGCGCCTCAGAGAAGGTCCTGGTTTTGAATTTTCTCTTTGCTGTGGGTGGTGTCAAGCAGGGATGTGGTTTACAGCGCGATTGTGTTCCAGTCTCTCTTACCCTGATTTGATGTGGTTTGTCTTTTGTTTATCCGATGTGGCGTTGTCATTCAGCCATCCTTCAGGTTTTGTTTTTTTAAGAGGAAATTGTTGCTTCTGTAGCTGCAGACTTGCGTGTCCGTGGGGGCAGGTGAGTTCAGGATATAATTAGGTTGCAGTCTTGAACTCCATGGCTGTTTGTTTAGACACCTGTCTTTTGCGTCATGACCCGTCCCCCCCATATTTATATTCTTCTTTCTGGCATGTTTATTTGACTTGGTACTGGCATGCTGTTCTTACAGCTTTACAGTTGAAAACACTTTTAGCAATTAATTCTAATACTGAACATTCAAGCAGAGCTTAAACTTCTCCTGTGTTTATCCACTTCCTGTCTCTTGATATACTTTCATTTCACTTATTTAATGCAGAAAAGACTAAAGAGTCATCTAGCATAGAGGCAGAACTTTTCCAAACAAAAATTCAGCAGATGTCATGCAGAGATGGCATTATTGTCATTCAGCATTTATACTGCTTTCCATATTCATAAAACGCCACCATTCTTTTCACTCTCCTTAAGTTAATGTTTTCTGTATCAGATGAGCCAAGAGTTCAACAAGGTGCCTTTCTGAAATCAAAGTAGTTTCAAAGCCAGTTAGTCCCTAAAATGCTAATCTGACAATTAAATTATACATAAAGCCTGATTTCTTCCAGAAGCAGCTTTTTTTTTTTTTTTTTTAGTAAATGTTAGTTTCCATCCTTGGTTTCATTTCACTTTAAGGCAATTGGTAATATTGTGATATTATTCGTGAATTTACATTTCTCACATTCAGAAATAGTTTCACCCTAGACCTACCACAGAGTAAAAAATACTGGAAAGCTATACTTCATAGTTTTTAATTCTCTACATTAGGAATTGCTTTGTTCCAGTGGTCCCTAGGGTCAACATGTGGATTTTTATGAAGAAACATAATTTAGGGAAGCGTGGTCAACCCAACAGGCTGTGGAACCATAGTCTTATCAAATGAGGCTAGAGCATCTTTCAAATTTCCAGCATTCCTCTTCTGATTTCTCACCGCGTTATTCATTTTCAGGACTTATTTCTCTAAATTCCTTTCATCTCACCCCTCCCCTTTGCCCAATGGTGCATTACCCTCATGTCATTTCCTTTCTGAAACTCTTCACAGAGGCACTTCACTTTTTCACTGTCTACAACAAATCCAAATTTATTTTATTTCAAAAAGAGTTCTTTTCTAGTTTTTGATCTGCAGAGCCTCAATGAGGTCTCTGCCATAAATATTTCCTCAATGCTGTTTCTGATGCCTAAAATTTTACCCATAGTAATATTTCCTTGGTCCATAATGCACTTACCTAATTCAACTAATTCTTGCGAACAAATTATTGACTATAAGTGATTTCCTATGTTAGCTTTGCCATGTAAAACATTGTATTTTAATACAAACTTTATCAACTAAAAGAAGCTTAGTGATGATCTTAAGTATTGTAATGGATTTGCTGTGAAAACAAATTCCAAAACAGAAAATGTGGTCATTCTTTGTAGGTAGCATGGTTTTCTGTGTTTCCTCCCATGAGTGCGTAATACCTAACACAGTGCCTGGCACCCAGTAAGCCCTTAGTAAATTACTGACAACAGTAAGCTAGAAACTGTTTGCACTGAGTTCCTTGTGTAGTTCCACCCAAGGTTCTTATGTCTGGGTCTAGAGCTGCCTGAATAGGATGGCTTCTGGCAGGCCATTAATTTGCCAATTACATCCATCATTTTTCATTTCTTCTTTATAAAGTAATACATTGGGCACCCATTGACCCTTAAATCTCCTTGTCACAGCTGCTGAATCTTTCAGTCACTTCACTGAAGTTAAAGTTGCTAAATCATCAATGACTTGATATCAAATATAAATTGTTTCTAAATACATCCTCAAAGTAATACTGGCCCTAAAATGAGTTGGAGAAAAAAAGACTCATCTGATTTGCCCCTGCAGATCATTCTCGAAATGTTGTTTTAGTCAAGCATGCAGAGCAAAAGCTAAGAACTGACAGGGATTTAGTCAAATTTCTGTAAAAGCTAGGACTGACCCAGATTCAAGTCACCTCAAGACAAAAGCAGTGTTTCACTGATAAAATACATGCAATTGAACACAGAGAACTGTCAGAAGCTGTGCTGACTTTCAGGGCCTGGATGGCGTCTGTGGCTCTTCTGGTTGGTTCTCCTTCCTCTATCACTCCTCTGCTTGCTAATTGGTCCTGCTTCCCCATCCTGTTTGATTGCTCAGGAGTCAATTCATCCCTATTCTAGATCAATAATCTCTAAATTAGATCAGTTTCTGGACCAAATGCCAGCAGCCTTAGTCACTGAATATTTAATTCAGTGACTACTGAATTCAGTATCTACTCAGGTGGCAAGTTACTAGCCAATGATATGTTTAATCCCTAAATATCCGAAGTCGCTCAGTCGCGTCCGACTCTTAGTGACCCCATGGACTGCAGCCTACCGGGCTCCTCCTTCCATGGGATTTTCCAGGCAAGAGTACTGGAGTGGGGTGCCATCGCCTTCTCCAAGTTTGGTCCAGAATGGAAAATAATAAGTAGTGAATATGGCAACTTAGGTAGCAGGACTTGTGGGCAGAAATTTGCCCCAAAGTCAGTATAGCCCGGTATAGGTATAAATTTGAGCACTAATATAATAATTGCATACCTGTTAATAGGGGTACTAGAAGAATTGATGCTTTTGAACTGTGGTGTTGGATAAGACTCTTGAGAGACCCTTGGACTGAAAGGTGATCCAACCAGTCCATCCTAAAGGGAATCAGTCCTGAATATTCATTGGAAGGACTGATGTTGAAGCTGAAACTCCAATACTTTGACCACCTGATGCAAAGAACTGACTCATTTGGAAAGACCCTGATGCTGGGAAAGATTGAAGGCAGGAGGAGACAAGGATGACAGAGTATGAGATGCTTGGATGGCATCACCAACTCAATGGACATGAGTTTGGGTAGACTCTGGGAGTTGGTGATGGACAGGGAGGCCTGGCGTGCTGTGGTTCATGGGGTCACAAAGAGTCAGACACAACTGAGCAACCCGAACTGAACTGAACTAATAGGGGTATAGGGAATTATTCTACCAAAAAAAAAGAGGGGGGGGGGAATAAATTCCAAAAGTGCAAATCTTCAAAGTATTAGCACTTAACAGTTATTAGCTTTAAAACACCAAGGAGTTCTCATTTTCTATCCTGCTTCTTTTAAAGAAATGACCTTACTGTTACTATATGTGTCTGTCTTCGAATTTTGTTGCTTAGTTGCTCAGTCATGTCTGACTCTTTGTGACCCCATGAATTGCAGCACTTCAGGCTTCCCTGTCCTTCACTGTCTCCCAGAGCTTGCTCAAACTCATGTCCGTCGAGTCGATTATGCCATCCAACCATCTTGTCCTCTGTTGCCCCCTTCTCCTCTTGCTTTCTATCTTTCCCAGGGTCTTTTCCAATGAGTTGGCTCTTCACCTCAGGTGGCCAAAGTATTGAAGCTTCAACATCAGTCCTTTCAATGAATGTTCAGGATTGATCTCCTTTAGGATTGACTGGTTTGATCTCCTTGCAGTACCAGGTACTCTCAAAGTCTTCTCCAACACCACAGTTCAAAAGCATCAGTTCTTTGGCTCTTAGCCTTCTTTATGGTCCAACTCTCACATCTTTACATGACTACTAGAAAAACCATAGCTTTGACTATGTAGACCTTTGTTGACAAAATAATGTCTGTGCATTTTAATACTCTGTCTAGGTTTGTCATAGCTTTTCTTCCAAGGAGCAAGCCTCTTTAAATTTCACAGCTACAGTCATTGTCTGCGGTGATTTTGGAACCCAAGAAAATAAAGTCTGTCAGTGTTTCCATTGTTTCCCCCATCTGTCATGAAGTGATGGGACCAGATGTCATGATCTTAGTCTTTTGAATGTTGAGTTTTAAGCCAGCTTTTTCACTCTCCTCTTTCACTTTCATCAAGAGGCTCTTTAGTTCTTCTTTGGTTTCTGCCATGAGAGTGTCGTCATCTTCTTATCTGAGGTTGTTGATATTTCTCCCTGCAGTCTGGATTCCAGCTTGTGCTTCATTCAGCCCAGCATTTCACATTATGTACTCTGCATTTAAGTTAGTAAGCAGGGTGACCGGAGAAGGCAATGGCAAGCCACTCCAGTACTCTTGCCTAGAAAATCCCATGGATGGAGGAGCCTGGTAGGCTGCATGTAGTCCATGGGGTCGCTACGAGTCAGACATGACTGAGCGACTTCACTTTCCCTTTTCACTTTCACACATTGGAGAAGGAAATGGCAACCCACTCCAGTGTTCTTGCCTGGAGAATCCCAGGGACGGGGGAGCCTGATGGGCTGCCGTCTATGGGGTCGCACAGAGTCGGACACGACTGAAGTGACTTAGCAGCAGCAGCAGCAGCAAGCAGGGTGACAATACACAGCCTTGATGTACTCCTTTCCCAATTTGGAACTAGTCCATTGTTCCATGTCTGGATTTAACTGTTGCTTCTTGACCTGCATACATGTTTCTCAGGAGGCTGGCAAGATGGTCTGGCCCATCTCACACATTTTGTTGTGATCCACACAATCAAAGACTTTAGCTGTAGAAAAATGTGGTTAATACATGATATTAGGACATGGTTTGCTGCTTGAAATTTTCTCTGCCACAAAGCCAAATACAGGTAATAGGGAAACAGGAAAAAGGAATAAACCTCTGATTCAGTAGAGAATTTAAAATCTGACTACAGGAGAAAGTGTTCACATGTGATTACTATGAAACAGAGAATTTGCCTCATGGCAGAAGGCCTTTAAGGAACCCAATGAAACTTTTTTTTTTTTGTATGTAAGATATGATCACAATGCGACAGAAATTCTGTGAAATAATCCAGGATCTCCTGAAGACAGGGGAAAAGGTCATTTGTCCCCAAGACTCATATTTCCAAGAAAATTAAAATTTAGGTTATTAATGACATAAGTAAAGATACTATATAGAGTCATCATATCAATGTGTTAAAAGAATAAATCCTTTCACATTTAAAAAGACATTCTTTATAATTCAACTTTTATAATTTTGTTTGGATTCCTCCATTATTTGATAGTGTTTTAGACATTTTTGTTTTAGTTTTAGACTTCTTATGCTGCTGTAAGAAATTTCCATAAACTGGGGGCTTAAAAACAAACATTTATTTCTCACAGCTCTGGAGGCTAGAAAGTCTATGATCAAAGTTTTGGCAGAGCCAATGTCTGGTGAGGGCCTGCTTCCTGGTTTAAAGATAACCAACTTCTCCTTGTATCTGAACAGGGCAGAGAGAGAGCGAGGTGTCTCTTAACTCTCTGGCCTTTTCTTTTAAGTGCACTAATCCTATTCACAAGGGCTCCACCTTTATGACCTAATTACCTTCCAGAAAGACTACTTCCAAATACCATCACATTAGAAATAGGATTTCCACCATGTGAAATTTAGGGGACCATAAACACTAAGTTTATTGCACTTTCTCAAACTCTAAAAAACTCTAAAACACCCCTTCTAATCCAGGCTATTCAGATTTTTGTATTGTAATTCATGTTCCTTCTCTTACTCCCTGACTCTCTAAGTCTTAACTTATCTCCAGTTCTACATGGGACTGACTACCAAAGGAAATGTCTATTTTTCTTGGTTTATAGTGTTAAAAGGGAAGGTGAAGCTCCTGAGAGTTTACCAATGACAGCAGCAATCAGAGAGGAAACCTAAAAGAAGCTGATCTGTAACCACTTGGATGCAGCTGCTCCTTCATTGTAAGAGATTCACCTATAGTTCTAATTCTTGGTGACATAAGATCTATATTGCTCAGAGATTTTTGTCATCTTCTCAAATTTTGTCAGATGACTTCTCAGCTTAACACGTTTTGGGGGGATTTAGAAGTTTGTCCTCAAAAACTTGATCAACTTGCTTATAAAGAAGCTGGTATTTAGAATGTAATTTGCTGAATTATAAGTTATATTTGTCTCCTGACCTTTTTATAAGTAATTCACAGGATATAAACAATTTCAGTTTTTACTTTCAGTCAACTGAGCTCTCCCTTTGCATGAAAAAGAAAAACGAATAAAAAAATTATTTCACCACTGCTAAGATTACCAATTTGAAAAGTTAAGAGACTGCATTAGCCTTCATTATTAATGCATTTGTCAACCTAAATAAACTTCAGTGACAATAGTCAAGCAAAAAGCATTTATTCAGAATCAGAGAATTTCAATTCAGGACACATAAAATCTTTGGGTAACAACCCAAACAGTATTCCCCACTAGGGAATAAAATGCGATTTTAAAGGTAAAGATGGGTGATTTACATTACAGTAGGGCTTCCCTGATAGCTCAGTTGGTAAAGAATCCACCTGCAATGCAGGAGACCCCAGTTCAATTCCTGGGTCACGAAGATCCCCTGGAGAAGGAATAGGCTACCCATTCCAGTATTCTTGGGCTTCCGAGGAGCTCAGCTGGTAAATAATCCAGCAATGTGGGAAATCTGGGTTCGATACCTAGATTGGGAAGATCCCCTGGAGAAGGGAAAGACTACCCACTCCAGTATCCTGGCCTGGAGAATGCCATGAACTTTGCGTTCATGGGGTCGCAAAGAATCTGACATGACTGAGCGACTTTCACTTTCATTTGGAGTTCCAGGTGAGGCAGAAGCTAGTCTTGGCAAAGCCTGAGTGCTAAGGCTACCTCTGCTGCTAAGTCGCTTCAGTCGTGTCCAACTCTGTGCGACCCCATAGATGGCAGCCCTCCAGGCTCCCCCGTCCCTGGGATTCTCCAGGCAAGAACATTGGAGTGGGTTGCCATTTCCTTCTCCAAGGCTATCTCTAGAGGGAAGTGAGAGTTGTTGTTACTGTGAAAAGTTGCAGGTGTCTTTGCAGAGTCATAGGCCTCTTTGTGGCTTCAGTTCAGTTCAGTTCAGTTCAGTCGCTCAGTCGTGTCCGACTCTCCGTGACCCCATGAATCACAGCACGCCAGGCCTCCCTGTCCATCACCAACTCCCGGAGCTCACTCAAACTCATGTCCACAGAGTTGGTGATGCCATCCAGCCATCTCATTCTTGGTCGTCCCCTTCTCCTCCCGCCCCCAACCTTTCCCAGCATCAGAGTCTTTTCCAGTGAGTCAACTCGTCGCATGAGGTGGCCAAAGTATTGCAGTTTCAGCTTTAGCTTTGTGGCTTAGCCTGGTTAAAAAGTTGTTGCTTCTGTTTGGTGAGGATATGCCTAAGGTCCACCATCTCCTTAATGGTCTCCCAGCTCCATTGTAAAGCCCCCTGACATAGGAAACTCCATTTTATTTCACACTTCACACATTACATAATATAAAATTCAGAACTCTTTTAGTTGAGACAGTTGAGACAAAAAGTACTACAATAAGCTATTCAATCATCCAATGTTGACATCTGCTAAAATTTGATTTTATCAAGTGATTGTACCTGCTTATAGATTTAATGATCCCATTTTCCTTTATAACCTTAAAGAAGACAAAGTTAAAAGTAATAGTAAAGAAAAAAGGAGACTTTCTTGAACACTTACTCTGACCCTTGAAAATCATGTGGTACACATTTTTTTCTTGTGCATTTTTTGCTTTATAACTTTTTGATGCTGAGTTCTTATGCTATTTAGTTTGATTTAACTGCTTCTCTGGTAGCTCAGACAGTAAAGAAATTGCCTGCAATTCAGGAGACCTGGGTTTGATCCCTGGGTTGGGAAGATCCCCTGGAGTAGGAAATGGCAACCCACTCCAGTTTCTTGCCTGGAGAATCCCATGGACAGAGAAGCCTGGTGAGCTAAGTCCATGGGGTCGCAAAGAGTCGGACATGACTGAGCTACTGAGCGTACATACAGAGCAGCACTGCAGAAATTAAAAAGTGATTGTTATATTTTTAGTATTTAAATTGTTGTACAACTGATTTCTGTTAAATAAGGGCTGCTGCTGCTAAGTCACGTCAGTTGTGTCCGACTCTGTGCAACCCCTGGCAGCCCACCAGGCTGGGATTCTCCAGGCAAGAAAATTGGAGTGAGTTGCCATTTCCTTCTCCAGTGCATGAAAGTGAAAATGAAGTCTCTCAGTCGTATCCAACTCTTTGTGACCCCCATCAGGCTCCTCCATCCATGGGATTTCCCAGGCAAAAGTACTGGAGTGGGTTGCCATTGCCTTCTCCGCAAATAAGGGCATTCTCACTTAAAAATAAGAATAATAATTACAGCTATGTTAATTACCTACATCTCATTAAATCTGCTCATGATGTCAGGAAGAATCACTATATGCATAAAGACATTATTAAGTGTTTAATATTATTCATGATTTTGCTATATTCTGGTCTCTTCAGCTTTAATGGCCCTTTCCTGTCCTGATAGGAATGTACCCAGTTGCACAGAGAATATGTTTCAGCTCATTAAAAGGAAGAAGCACTTACTCTAGCAAATTTTAATGTGTTCTACACTCCTTTTGCAAGTGCAGCTAATTTTCTTCTTTATATGAGAATTTTATTATTATTATAATTATTAAATTCTCTAGTTATGCAAAATGGCATACTGCCCTTTTTCCTCTCTCTTGAAAGTTAGTGAGAGTACTGAGCAGTAGATGATTTTCAGTAACTGTGTGTTGTGTATAAGAGGGTGGGTATTATTTCCCTAACATTTTTATGAAATGTATAGTAGAACTCTACCATTTCTAATGTTAAAATATCAGTTTCATAAAATCAATGCTGTGAAAAGCATGTCAGGTAGTACAAGTGTAAGCATATCTGTTTAATTTTGTTACACTTCACTGTTCTTCAGAGATTGCTTTGTTTTACCCATTGAAAGTTTCTGTCTGTTATCCTACAATAAGCAAGGATACTAAGATCATGGCATCCAGTCCCATCATTTCATGGCAAATAGATGGGGAAACAGTGGAAACAATGGCTAACTTTATTTTGGGGGGCTGCAAAATCACTACAGATGGTGATTGCAGCCATGAAATTAAAAGACGCTTACTCCCTGGAAGGAAAGTTATGATCAACCTAGACAGCATATTAAAAAGCACAGACATCACTTTGTCAACAAAGATCCGTCTAGTCAAGGCTATGGTTTATCCAGTGGTCATGTGTGGATGTGAGAGTTGGACTGTGAAGAAAGCTGATCGCCGAAGAATTGATGCTTTTGAACTGTGGTGCTGGAGAAGACTCTTGAGAGTCCCTTGGACTTCAAGGAGATCCAACCAGTCCATCCTAAAGGAAATCAGTCCTGAATATTCATTGGACAGACTGATGCTGAAGCTGAAACTCCAATACTTTGGCCACCTGATGTGAAGAGCTGACTCATTTGAAAAGACACTGATGCTGGAAAAGATTGAAGGCGGGAGGAGAAGGGGACGACAGAGGATGAGATGATTGGATGGCATCACCGACTCAGTGGACATGGGTTTGGGTGAACTCCAGGAGTTGGTGATGGTCAGGGAGGCCTGGCGTGCTGCGATTCATGGGGTCACAAAGAGTTGGACACGACTGAGTGACTGAACTGAACAGGTAAATGTATGGTTTTTCCAAAAGCATTTACTCACTTCCTGTGTCAGTTTGGTATTTGTCACACTATTTAGTCAACTGTCACAATATTTCAAAAATAGTTCAGTTCAGTTCATTTCAGCCGCTCAGTCGTGTCCTACTCTCTGTGACCCCATGAACCACAGCACGCCAGGCCTCCCTGTCCATCACCAACTCCCGGAGTTCACTCAAACTCATGTCCATCAAGTCGGTGATGCCATCCAGCCATTCTCTGTCATCCCCTTCTCCTCCTGCCCCCAATCCCTCCCAGCATCAGAGTCTTTTCCAGTGAGTCAACTCATCACATGAGGTGGCCAAAGTATTGGAGTTTCAGCTTCAGCATCAGTCCTTCCAATGAACACTCAGGATTGATCTCCTTTAGGATGGACTGGTTGGATCTCCTTGCAGTCCAAGGGACTCTCAAGAGTCTTCTCCAGCACCACAGTTCAAAAGCATCAATTCTTCGGCGATCAGCTTTCTTCACAGTCCAACTCTCACATCCACACATGACCACAGGAAAAAATATAGCCTGAATGGCCCTTTTCCCGTCTCTCTGCCTGTCCTCCGGCCCCCCTATTCCCTGAAATGTAACAATATTGAAATTAGGCCAATTAATTAACCTTACCACAGTCTTTATTTAAGTGAAAGCAATAGTTACACATCTCTTAGTCTAAAACAAAAGCTGGACATGATTAAGCTCAGTGCGGAAGGTATGTCAAAAGCCAAGATGGGCCAAAAGCTGGGCCTCTTGAGCCAGCCAAGTAATGGGTGCAAAGGAAATGTTCTTGAAGGAAATTAAAAGTTTCGTCTCTGGTGAACCCAGGAATGATAAGAAAGAAAAACAGCCTTATTAATGATATGGACACAGTTTTAGTGGTCTGAGCAGAAGAGCAAGTCAACCATGGTATTTTCTTAAACCTCAGCCTAGACCAGATCAAGGCCCTAACTATCTTGAATGCCATCAAGGAAGAGACAGGTGAGGATACTGCAGAAGAAAATTTCAATGCTGGTGGAGATAGGTTTGTGAGGTTTAAGGAAAGAAGCTGTCTTCATAACATAAAAGTGCCAGGTGAAGCAGCAAGGACTGCCGTAGAAGTATAGCTAAGATAATGAAGGTGCCTGTACTAAAAGGAAAAAAAAAACAAAAAACAGACAATCCAGTGTAATGAAACAGCCTTCTATTGAAGAAGATGCTATCTAGGACTTTCATAGCTGGGGAGAAGTCACTGCCTGCCTTCCCAGCTTCAAACGATAGGCAGACTCTCTTGATAGGGGCTAATGCAACTGGTGGCTCAGAGGTAAAGCCCATGCCTGCAACACAGGAGACCCGGATTTGATCCCTAGGTCAGGAAGATCCCCTGGAGAAGGAAATGGCAACCCACTCCAGTACACTTGCCTGGAGAATTCTGTGGGCTACAGTCGGTGGGGTTGCAAAGAGTCAAACACCACTAAGTGACTTCACTTTCACTTTCAGTGCAACTGATGACTTGAAGTCTGTAATTATTTACTACTTCTCATTCCAAAAAATCCTTAAACTCTTAAGAATTAGCTAAATCTACTCTGCCTGTGTTTTATAGACAGAGCAAGAAGCCTGAATGACAGCTCGGTTTCGCTGTTGTTCTGTCACTAAGCCATGTCTGACTCTTTGTGCCTCTTTATGGCTTGTCGCATACTAGGCTCCTCTGTCCTCCACTGTTCCCTGGAGTTTGCTCAAATTCATGTGCATTACGTCAGTGATGCTATCTAACCATCTCATCCTCTGCCACCCCCTTCTCCTTTTGCCTTCAATCCTTTGGGTCTTTTCTAGTGAGTTGGCTCTTCACATCAGGTGGCCAAAGTATTGGAGCTTCAGCTTCAGCAACAGACCTTCCAATGACTATTCAGGGTTCATTTCATTTAGGACTGTTTGTTTTGATCTCCTTGTATACAGCATGATTTACTATTTTAAGCCCATTGTTGTGACTTACTGCTCAGAAAAAAAAAATTATTTAATAATTCTTTATGCTTTCCTGATGCGAACTATATACATACATGCTAAAATTTCTTTTATGTGCAGTAGTTACTGCTCCTGAAATTTCATATGAAAACAAACACTCTTTAACAGGGACTGTTTGCTTATAGACAGCTTGAGTTCAGCTATCTACAATGGCATACACTTGGCAAGCCACCTGTTCTTACTAAAACCTAATAGGGGAATAAAAGGTGCTCCACTATGGCTTGTGTGATGTGCCTACACTAGCAGACTTCACCACCCATGCTTCTGCATCCATAATTCACCAACCGAAAGAAAACCATCCGCATCTTTGTTCAGTTCAGTTCATTTCAGTTGCTCAGTCGTGTCCAACTCTTTGCAGCCCCATGAATCACAGCATGCCAGGCCTCCCTGTCCATCACCAACTCCTGGAGTTCACTCAAACTCATGTCCATCGAGTCGGTGATGCCATCCAGCCGTCTCATTCTCTGTTGTCCCCTTCTCCTCTAAAGTACAACCATAAATTCCAGAGGGTATACCAGTTCTCTCAAGAACACTTCACATTACAATCTAATGTTTCCCAATCATTTGAGCCTTTTTCCTTGTGTGTTTTTTTTTTGTAAGCTTTGTAACTTCAGTTAAAGCCCTAACCTATAAACCCTAATACCTAAACCACCTATGGGTCTTTTTCAGTTGTCTATTTTTTTTCTCTGGAAATCTCTAAAAAGATTAATAGAAAATGATGTTTGATCTAAAATTATTAGACATTCTGAGTCAGGGTAATAAAATCCTAAACCATGGGGAAAAGTACATTTGTGCATGCATGAATAAAGAATAGATACACACAGATGTACATAAAGATGGGATTCCCAGGTGGCCCTAGTGGTAAAGAACCCACCTGCCAATGCAGGAAACATAAGAGACAAACGGGTTTGATTCCTGGGTCAGGAAGATCTCCTGGAGGAGGGCATGGCTATCCACTCCAGTATTCTTGCCTGGAGAAACGCATGGACAGAGGAGCCTGGAGAGCTACAGTCCATGGGGTCGCAAGGAGTTGGACACAACTGAAGCTTCTTAGTTTTTTGGCTGTACATATAGATAACAATGCATATTTTCAAGAAAAATGTTGCTATTGAAAATACAGGTCTTAAACATTGTTATTAATGACAGGAATTTGGTTAGTACTGTAAAATAATGAATTACATATATTTCTACTATTACAAATGGTCTTTGTAATAGATTTTCTAAAGGGTTTTAGTTACAATAAAACCAAAAAACTAGATTTGTGGTCCAATTTTTGAAATGTGAATCTTTTGTTTGCTTGGGTTTTTGCTTGATGTGTTCCCAGTTGAAGGATCTGTTTTCCAAAAAATATTCTGGACATGAAGAGCTGAGTCTCTGTATTGAATATGAACGCAGGATTTAAGCTTCACTAACAAGAAAATGGACTGTGGTTCATAACGTGGAAATATTTCTTATTCTTTCCCCTGTATTAGCCATGATTCATGATTGTGCTGCTTCAGTTGTGCTGAAAATTGGTATTCATAGTACAAATGGCCGTTAATCTGTGAAGTTCTAACTCAGGTCAACCTTACACAGCATTTATTTACTAATAAAGTATAGAAGCCTTGTACATTCACTGTAAGCAAGCATGTCAAGCCCTTGGGTCAAGGTTAGTCTCGTAAGAACATTCAGCATATTTTTTGTACCAAGAGACGTTAAATTATATTTTTGTTTCACCTCGTCAACCAATCTGTGTTTATTATGAACATTTGATCATCTTGACATGGCTCTAAGAATCACCCATTAATTAAGGGTCCAATACATCTCTCCACTTTTATGATCTCTTTTTAAAGCTGCTGCGAAGTCACAAGTCAAGATGGAACGCATGTAGGTTTGCCAAACGGTAACTGACAGGTGGGCCGTGTGGAGATGAGCATGATCTATCTACTTCTTCACGGGGACCTACATTTAAACTCCTTGGGAAAGTTGGTGATGAAAGAGAACGGGTTGGTGGAAGAAGAAGAGTCTCCGATGAATGAGAGTAAATACTTCTTTAAGGTGACACAGAAAACACCTTCTTCAGACATTTATTCTATAGACTGAAAGGCCCTTGAAGGCACAGAAGCCAGGGGTTTGTTCATCATTATTTAAACAATATCTACCATAATATCTCATATATAGCAGAAAGCTAAAAATAAATATAATTAATAGCTTTTGGTGTTTATAAAACTAAATCTGCAACTCTGTAGGATTCTACATCCTGAAAACATTGCAGTGATCTGCCAGTGAGTTTGAATTTGTTTTGTTTTTCTCTCAAAACCTTGAATTCCATTGTAATATGTGTAATCACTTCTCCTCCCATAAGCTCTAAAATGCCAACATCATTATTCAGAATAATTATTCATTTGAGCTGCTGCTGCTGCTGCTAAGTCACTTCAGTCGTGTCCGACTCTGTGTGACCCCATAGACGGAAGCCCACCAGGCTCCCCCTTCCCTGGGATTCTCCAGGCAAGAACACTGGAGTGGGTTGCCATTTCCTTCTCCAATGCGTGAAAGTGAAAAGTGAAAGTAAAGTTGCTCAGTGGTGTCTGACCCTTAGCGACCCCACAGACTGCAGCCTACCAGGCTCCTCCATCCATGGGATTTTCTAGGCAAGAGTACTGGAGTGGCTTGCCATTGCCTTCTCCATTCATTTGAGCTACAGGTATTTATTAAGTCTCCATTAAGTGGTAGGTGCTGTGTTAGATGCTGTCTATAAAATGGTGAATAAGTCAAACACAACCTTATACTTCTGGAGCTCACAGTCTATTAAACAGTCAAGTTCAATACAATAGAATTAGTCCCATAATGGGAAAACTAGCAGGTGCATCCTAAATAGGAAGGCACCTAAGTAGAATATAGTGGGTCAGGAAAAGCTTTAAGGAGAAAGAGGTTTAGACTGAGAAGTTTAGACTGAGAAGTGGAAAAGGAGCAGTTGAGATCTGGGAAATGAATGTTCCAGGAAGAAGGTGCTGTATATAAAAGAAAGATTTCAGCTGAGTGAAATGCTGGCTCCAGTGAGAAAATGGGAAGAAATTTTGTTTCTCAGGCAAACTGTTGGGGAGAGACCAGGGCAAGACATTGTGCAGGATCAGGGAAGAGAGGTTAAAAAAACAGCCAGGTTATTAAGGACCTAGTTGGAGAAGACTCTTGAGAGTCCCTTATACTGCAAGGAGATCCAACCAGTCCATTCTAAAGGAGATCAATCCTGGGTGTTCATTGGAAGGACTGATGCTAAAGCTGAAGCTGCAATACTTTGGCCACCTCATACGACGAGTTGACTCACTGGAAAAGACTCTGATGCTGGGAAAGGTTGGGGGCGGGAGGAGAAGGGGACGATGGAGAATGAGATGGCTGGATGGCATCACCGACTCTGTGGACATGAGTTTGAGTGTACTCCGGGAGTTGGTGTTGGACAGGGAGGCCTGGTGTGCTGTGATTCATGGGGTCGCGGAGAGTCGGACACGACTGAGCGACTGAACTGAACTGAAGTTTTCATAACTGGTCTTTCGTGCCACCTTCTAAATTATTTGCAAATCAGTTTCATCTCCTTTGAATAATTCCATTTTGTCTTATTATTAGATTTATAATTGATTTTTTTTATATTCTTTAAAGAAATTACTTGATCAGGTAAATCTGAAGTTACTTCCAGTTACTTCTAATAAAGTTCAAAATATTCTTTAGATTTTTGTTCATTTTTTAATAATTTTCATTGATTGAGATATGAAACTGTAGATAATGGCCAGAGAAAATTCAGAAAGAAATAATCTGATTTTTCAAGGTGTGGTTGGAAATAAATCATATATACTTGGGAAATCTGAAACTAGTTGAGGTATTTTATGTTCTTCATTGATTGTAATTTGAATTTGAGAAATAAATAGGAGGATGAATAATTTATTAACCAAATTAAGTACTGCTAGTCTCAGAATCTCCAAACAAGAACACATAGAGCAAATTATAGATCAATGGACATGAATAAACCCCAGGAGTTGGTGATGGACAGGGAGGCCTGCCCTGGCATGCTGCGGTCCATGGGGGGTTGCAGAGTTGGACATGCCTGAGCCACTGAACTGAACTGAACTGAACTTCTTTCACTGTAGTTTTCATGCACTTGCATACTGTAACAAATAGGATGTAAATTAGCTACTGGTAGCAATGTGTTATTCAAAATAAGTTTAATTAAAATTTTAATGTCACATACTGAGAAAGACTAAGATAGTATAACTTTACAAGTGATTATTTCGGCAGCTAAAAATACCACCTGGAACTTTGGACATGCCACCTTTTCTTGATGACATCCTCAGTGCTTTGGTCTTGACCCTTTCCCAGTTATCCTGCTATCATACAACAGTGCTGTCATTCCCTTGCTACAGAAAGATAGAATAATGTACAGGGGGCTTAAGATGCTGTCTATTCCAATTTAATTATTTTAAAAATAAAAAATCCCTTCCAAGAAGCCTCAGAATCAATGTTCCTTCACATCCCACTGAACAAAACTGTGTCACATCCTAGATTAATCATATATGAGAGGTCTGGCATTTCCACAATTACTTTTCATTAAAGCACGTTTGTTCATAAATCTTGAACAGGGTTATTGTCATTTTGAAGTAAATAGTTGAACAAAATCAGATTCTGATTTTGTTAATAAGGAAGGAAGAAGGGAAGAAATATCTTTTGGGTAGATGCTATGCTATGCTAAGTCGCTTCAGTCATGTCTGACTTTTTGCGACCACATGGACTGTAGCGCACCAGGTTCCTCTGTCCGTGGATTCTCCAGGCAAGAATACTGGAATGGGTTGCCATGTTCTTCTCCAGCTTTTGGGTAGAAATAGATATCAAATACTGTCTTATCTATTCACTCCCACATCAGTCAGTTCAGTTCAGTTCAGTCGCTCAGTCGTGTCCGACTCTCCGCGACCCAATGAATCACAGCACGCCAGGCCTCCCTGTCCATCACCAACTCCCGGAGTTCACTCAAACTCATGTTCACAGAGTCGGTGATGCCATCCAGCCATCTCATTCTCTGTCGTCCCCGTCTCCTCCCGTCCCCAATCCTTCCCAGCATCAGAGTCTTTTCCAGAGAGTCAATTCGCCGCATGAGGTGGCCAAAGTATTGGAGTTTCAGCTTCAGCATCAGTCCTTCCAATGAACACCCAGGATTGATCTCCTTTAGGATGGACTGGTTGGATCTCCTTGCAGTCCAAGGGACTCTCAAGAGTCTTCTCCAGCACCACAGTTCAAAAGCATCAATTCTTCGGCGACCAGCTTTCTTCACAGTCCAACTCTCACATCCATACGTGACCAATGGAAAAACCATAGCCTTGACTAGATGGACCTTGGTTGGCAAAAATTATCTCTGCTTTTTAATATACTATCTAGGTTAGTCATAACTTTCCTTCCAAGGAGTAAGCGTCTTTTAATTTCCTGGCTGCGATCAGCATCTGCAGTGATTTTGGAGCCCAAACAAATAAAGTCTGACATTGTTTCCACTCTTTCCCAATCTATTTCCCATTAAGTGATGGGACCAGACGCCATGATCTTCATTTTCTGAATGTTGAGCTTCAAGCCAACTTTTTCACTCTCCTCTTTCACTTTCATCAAGAGGCTTTTGAGTTCCTCTTCACTTTCTGCCAAAAGGCTGGTGTCATCTGCATATCTGAGGTTATTGATATTTCTCCCGGCAATCTTGATTCCAGCTTGTGCTTCTTCCAGCCCAGCGTTCCTCATGATGTACTCTCCATATAAGTTAAATAAGCAGGGTGACAATATACAACCTTGATGTACTCCTTTTCCTATTTGGAACCAGTCTGTTGTTCCATGTCCAGTTCTAACTGTTGCTTCCTCTTCCTCAAGAGGCAGGTCAGGTGGTCTGGGATTCCTATCTCTTGAAGAATGTTCCACAGTTTATTGTGATCCACACAGTCAAAGGCTTTAGCATAGTCAGTGAAGCAGAAATAGATGTTTTTCTGGAACTCTCTTGCTTTTTCCATGATCCAACAGATGTTGTCAATTTGATCTCTGGTGCCTCTGCCTTTTCTAAAACCTGCTTGAACATCTGGGAGTTCACGGTTCACATATTGCTGAAGCCTGGCTTGGAGAATTTTGAGCATGACTTTACTAGCGTGTGAAATGAGTGCAATTGTGCAGTAGTTTGAGCATTCTTTGGCATTGCCTTTCTTTGGGATTGGAATGAAGA
Organism: Moschus berezovskii; assembly: GCF_049115385.1. Lineage (NCBI taxonomy): Eukaryota > Metazoa > Chordata > Mammalia > Artiodactyla > Moschidae > Moschus > Moschus berezovskii. The sequence continues at coordinate 9,850,385 of NC_142467.1, read as the reverse complement.
CTGACCTTTTCCAGTCGTGTGGCTACTGCTGAGTTTTCCAAATTTGCTGGCATATGGAGTGTAGCACTTTCACAGCAGCATCTTTCAGGATTTGAAATAGCTCAACTGGAGTTCCATCACCTCCACTAGCTTTGTTCGTAGTGATGCTTTCTAAGGCCTACTTGACTTCAAATTCAATACACAGAAGAACTGTACAAAAAAGATCTTCACGACCAAGATATTCACGATAACGTGATCACTGACCTAGAGCCAGACATCTTGGAATTCACTCCCACGTAACTGGTAAAACAAGAAGCACCAAAATTGCAATTCCTATTATATTACTATCTGCATCTTGATCTTTTCCATGTTATGAATGTTCTGACATACTTTGGAGACATCAGTAAATAGGTATTATCAGCTTTACTAGTTTTATCCTAGGGTTTAGTTGTCATCAATAAAAGTGCATTTTCAAATAGTTGTAATGGAATAGAATAATATCCTGTAATATAATTTGATTATAAATAAAATTTTTGAAGTTGCTTGATAAGGTAAGAAAATATTTAGCCTGAAGTCTGATTGTGAAAGTGAAGGATAATCTAGAAGGTACCAAGCACAATATCAGGCATACAGCACATGCTCAGGAAGTGTCAGGCAAATAGATTTACTATAACTGGCATGAAAAATCAATCATATAGAAATAAAGGCTGAAGAAACTTGCTTGAAATCCGAAAACAAATTCTAAAATTGCAAACAGTAGCCTAGAAAATTTAAAATTTGGGAAAATAATCCTATGGTAGAGGGATTCAGTTCAGTCATTCAGTCATATCTGACTCTTTGCGACTCCATGGACTGCAGCAGGCTAGGCCTCCCTGTCCATCACCAACTCCCGGAGCTTACTCAAACTCATGTCCATTGAGTCGGTGATGCCATCCAACCATCTCATCCTCTGTCGTCCCCTTTTCCTCCTGCCTTCAATCTTTCCCAGCATCAGAATCTTTTCCAGTGAGTCAGTTCTTCACATCAGGTGGCCAAAGTATTGGAGTTTCAGCTTGAGCATCAGTCTTTCCAATGAATATTCAGGACTGAGTTTCTTTAGGATTGACTGGTTTGAGTGTTCTTAATACTCGCTTACTTAAGGATATATGACAAAATACATCTCAAATCTCTTTAAATTTTCTTTAAAATCTAAGAAAAACTTTTATTTCATAAGTGTTTTATAGTTTTGAGTAGAAAGTGTTTCCCCTCCTTGGATAAGATTATTTCTAAGTGTTTTAATGTTTTGGTGCAGCTGTAAATAGGACTTAAAATTTTTTGTATAGTTCATTGTTAGTATATAGAAATGCAACAGATTCTTATATGTTGACTTTGTATCCTACAACTTTACCAAGCTAGTTTATTAGTTCTAACATTTTTTGTTAAATTCTTAAAGTTTTCTTTGAGATTATGTAATTTGCAAAGAGATAATTTGACTTCTTCCATTCTGATGGGCTTGGCTTTTATTTCTTTTTCTTGACTTATTGCTCTGGTTAGGACTTCCAGTACTGTGTTGAACTGAAGTGGTGGAAATGAGCATCCTTGCCTTGTTTCTGATTAAGAAAGACTTTGTATTTCATCACTGAGTATGATGTTAGCTGTCAGATTTTCATATATTATAACAATTTCATTACTGCTTCATATATTATGTTGAGGTAAATTCCTTCAATGTCAGAGGCTTTGCAAATTTGACTGGGAGACATATTAGCTTTGTGTTCAACATCAGTATTTGACAGATAACTTGATATCAGTGAAAGTAACAGCTGGTTACTTACTTAGAAGAAAAATAACAACTGTAATGCCACTGGAATCAATAATTTCTATAGAAGATGGCTAAGATGCCAATCTATAGTTTGATGACTCTGGTGAAAATAGTCCATTTGTTTTCCTGTCTTTTGAATGGACAGGAGATGGAAACTGATCTCATATTGATTTTGTTACAAAGGTGGCCATAACTTGTATTCATGTGGCAGAAAGTCCAGGCTTGAGCAGTTAAAAACACTCATTTCTCTAATTAATATTAAACCATTTCTTCCATTTAAATAAACTATTTAACCCATCATTTAACTATGTTTTCTTCAGGGTTTTCTGGCTGTTCATGTTACTTATAATGATGCAACTGTGCTATAAACTTTCCTAATGGAGTTCAATGAAGTTGTGAGTGAATATACAATAATAACCATTAATCAGTGATGCCTGTACGAACTCATTGTGGTAATCGAAATACCAGTGGGCTATCTTTCACCATGACCTCCTGTGGTTAACATCATTATGGAATGTCTGCTTTTATACAGCCATTGGGGAAACAAATTAAGTTGCAGTTTTCTTTCTTTCTCAATTACAAGAGCAATCTAGATTGACATGAACTACTATTTTTGTAAAACTACAGCCTGAAAATATGGTGATTGGAATATTAAAAACCCTAGTACTAAATCTTCTCACTGTAATCTATGCTGCAATTTTCCAGGCATCTGTGAAACAAAAGAATAACCAGAGTTTCAGAAGTTCTGCTTTAAGATTTTGCCACAGAATTTCTCTTTTCAATTAGGAATTCTGTGGTTCTCTTACAAATAGCAGAGAAAGTGAACACAATACTTCCTAGAAATATCAAACTATGTTTGCCTTAACAGCCTATCAGGAAAAAGCGTCAATAGCAATAAATATTGAGAAATATTCTGAAGTTTTATATAATACATTTTAACCAATTTAAGGTCAAAGGCCAAAAGCGGTGGGCTCTAAGGTATAATCCCCCATTTGCTAATATTAGCTAATCAGAAACCTTCATGCTGATGTCCAATAATCTGTGTGCTATCACACAAATCTCCTATTAGCAATTTTTGTGACCTTGAGCAAGATAAGTCAGTGATCACAAAAACAGTCCCAATGTGAAATTGCATGTCTTGCATTCGATTGTACTCTGTATTGCAACCCTTGAGTGGATTGTTTCTGATACTTTAGTAAAGGGGGTTTATCCTGTCAGTAGAATGAGAATAATAATATAATTGTTACAAGAACAATGTAATGGTTACAAGACTCAAATATAATATGTAGAGAGCTTAGAATAGTATCTGCTGCTCAAAGTCCATGCTTCAAAAAAGAGCTTTTCAGTCCATATTCTGTGATATTCAAATCTCTGTTTCCACTATTGTTGCCTAATAAAATAACACAAAAAGTCAATGGCTCAACGCTAATAGGTCCCCTGCGCAGTTCTTCTGCAGAGGAAACCACTCTCAGAGGAGACAGGTCATGCATCTCTGGTCAGTTGAGGGCCATCTGCTGGCCATCTTTATGTTTATGGCTGGGATCTCATACATGCTGTCAGGCATCCTGCAGTCTCAGCTGGGATGCTTCAGTTCTGGCTCTCATGATTTCTCATCCTCCAACAAACTAACCCCTGCTGGTGTACATGGCAGTAGGCAGAACTCTGAGAAAGTTTGGAAGGTCTCCCAAGGACTAGGCTCAGCTCAGGTACAGCATCACGGCCACCACAATTTATTTCCCAAAGCAAGTTATGAGAAAGCCAAGAAAAGTAGAAAAACAGACTCCTCTGTTGAAGTGAAGCACTGTGAAAGCTCGAACCCAAGGGGCAGACACTTGTGGAACATGGAGGATTATGTCAATGAAACCATGCTCTTTGATGGCACACTTGAACCCAGCCACACCCCAGACTGGGACTTGAACCCACAGTCCCTTGCACAGGAGGAGACTTGAAACCACTGCCCTTTAGTAACACTACTGACGTCGTGTCAGGACTTACTGAAGCTCAGTTCCTTTTGTCTCCGTGCGGAAAGAATTCAGCGCGAGGCAAAGTGATAGGTAAAGAGTGAGTCTGTAAGCACAGGACGCTTGTGAGAGATACAGGCAGGCAGGCGGGCAGTGGAGTGTAGCTCTGAGAACAGAGGGGTACGTTTTTATAGTGGAAGAAAGAATGGGGAAGGGAGGAGACCACCTTCTTCCTCGTTCTTGGGTAGATGTCAAGGCCTGCATCTTTAGTTCCCCCTTTGCCCCTGTACGGTCTAAAGGGACTACCACGGTGCTATTGAAATCCTGTAGTATATAAGCAGAGGGGCTTCTTCAGTGGCTCAGTGGTAAATAATCCACCTGCCAATGTAGGAGACTTGGGTTGGAGCCCTGGGTCAGGAAGACCCCCTGGAGAAGGAAATGGCAGCTCACCCCAGTATTCTTGCCTGGAAAACCCCATGGACAGAGGAGCCTGGCGGGCTACAGTCCTTGGGGTCGCAGAGTGGGACACGACTGAGCGGCTGGGCACACACACTTTATCAGAAGGGTGGTGACACATACTCAAATGTGGCAATTCATCTCAAGTTTCAGTGTGATGTCTCCTTCCCCCTCCTTTCTTCCTTTTTTCACCTACGTTCCTATCTTGGCTACCCTCAGGGATGTCGTTTTCAGGGTCCATTATCTTAAAGCCCTCCCAAGGCCAAATACAGGTCTTGTAGACATTTTTCTGTGGCAGGGGCCTAAGTAAGTCTGTTTCTTTTCAAAATGTTCTGATTGTTGCTTAGCTGCCAGATGTTCTGGATAGTTTCTAGTTGGTGTCTAGCTTATGGTATCTCCTAAAGTCCCTCTGTCTTCCCCTTGTGGCATTTCTAGCTATGTAACCAGCTTATTTTATCCTTAGCATCAGTATTTGCAATCTACCGCAAGCTTAATTCTCATTTATGTGACATGACCATTATTTTCACATGGCACCTCTGCTCAAAATGAAACTCACTTGTGGGCCCAGGTTAACAGAAAAACCTGGCTCATTTTTTTGCAGGAAAAGAAAACTGGATAGGACTTGGCCCTGACTATAACTGCACCAGCCCAGGAGTGATACACATCACTTCCACTCACAATTAATTGCCCAGAACTAGTTATAGGATGAGCCACGTAGATTATGGGGCTTCTTAATGTGTAATTAAAAAATGTGGTATCTCTTATGCAAACAATTGTAGGACTTTAAAAATGGTGACATCAGAAAATTAAATCAAGCATAGGCACATTCTAACCAGGGCCCTGTGAGACTGCACAGATCGCATGCCCACAGATCAGTCCTGGGTAGCCTACAAGCCTGCATCCAGCAATAAATAGGCTAGAAAGTGAAAACTCACCATAAGCTCAGGAGGCACAAAATTTAGCATATTTGAAGAACATCAAACATTCTCATGCTTTTTTTAGTTATTATTTTTAGGGTAAGTCACTTAGGAAGTTTTGTTTTATCATCCTCTTTCCTATGACATCTCTAGTGCTCTGAGAAGCCTAGTTCTGTTATTGCTGCCTGAGCTGCACAGAAGCCCTCACTAACACATGGTACTCAAGCCTGACTTCACTGAGTTCAATCCAGATTTTCATGCTACCAAGTTATATCTTACTAAGTTCACCCATTAAAAATATACCTTAATCCCTTCATTCATATCAGGCTGTTAATATTAATAATGATTCAAAGTATTCAGCATTCACTGTATAACTACATAATTATGCTAATGAGAAATACTGTCTTAATCTACTGGAATAAATCTCTAATAATGGACATTTGAACATAAATAATTAGCCTGCAGGGCAATTTTTCTAAATCTGAGAATTCCTGATGTCCTCTTGAATCATACTGGATAGATGCAATGCCAGCCTATGTAGAAAGAGAGATGCACACCCGGTGTTCCATCTGTCTCCCCCAAAATCGAGCTCCCTTTTCATTTGTGTGAAGTCATAATTATTAATTAAGATGAATAGACAGTGCATTATCGAAAGCTGAAAGCAAAAAAGAGCCAGTACCAACCATCCCTTTTCCTTCCCCCATAATAGAAGGTCATATGTACACATGGTGACTCAATAGAATGCAAACATTCTATCATCCTGTGTCCCTAAATTAGAGCATAAAGCAAAGCTCCCCACGAACCTGCATTGTTCATGTATTAATAGTATGTGAGAAAAGTACCTTTCATTGTATTAAGTCACAGATTTGGGGATTGTTTTAAGGCATTGTAACTTTTATTCTTATAGCAGTAGGTACCCGAGACTTAGTCTTCTCATGAAAGGGCAGGAATACAAGTCACCAATATGAAGAGCATATTTCAGGCTTCCATTCATATCACAACTGCAAATAACCCTTGGTCAGTGTGGAGTCCTTGGTGAAACTCAATGTCAATGAGATGGAGAAATGTCCATCTGCGCTTATGTGGGGACGAGGGAGGTGTAAATATTTACTGAGCAGCAATCCAAAATATATAACTCAAGAAATTGCTGCTGCTTAGTCATAGATTCCTTTCAAAAGCCATACCGTCGGCAGATATCATTGGATTATATATCATAGAAGAGTATATATTTGGCAATATAATAGATCAGAGAGGGAGATTTTGTTATAGCTCAATGACCTTCCTTTTTGTGCTTAACCATGCTCACATTTTCAGTGAAAATTCGTAAAGACAGAATCAGTACATTTTTTATGTATAGGTTAGTTAGAAGAAACCTGATTTAAACTCTGATAGACCTTGCTTGTTATCCTTTGCTGCCACTTACAATCCAAGTGAATCTGAGCTAGTTACGTTTTTAATCTGAACCATAATTTCTTCATTTGTGAAATAATTTAAAAAATCTATGTTTTTGTAGTGAGGATTGATTATTTTAATATATGTAGGCCAATACTATGCCTAGAAGATTATATGTATTCCCATAAATAGTAGCTAATATGAATTAACATAATGGAGTATATAATTAGTCTGATGAATCAGTAGGTATGTCTCCACACTCAAAGAAAATTAAGCATTTAGTCAATTAACCTTATAACTTAAAAATACACACACACACACACACACACACACCAATTATTCAAGTCATTCTGTACAAAGCAGGATATTGGAGTGAAGTCTGGTGATAGGGTCTTAATTTATTTTATGATTGTAATTTGTCTGTATCTAACTTTCCTTTCACTGGGATACTTTGTTGGAACTGTTCATCCCTGAACTTAGAGAGCTGGGGACAATATTCAGTATGTACCACAGCCCTTTTTGTTCCAATCTGAGATACTACCTTTTTAATAGAAAAGGACTAGCCTACTTACTAACAGCCTGCAGTTATTTGGTTTGGCTTCAGTTTCTCTACTTAACAATTTATGCTTATAATACTTTCTTGTTAGTTTTATTTCCCCCTCTTTGGTTCAATATAGGACATATTCAGATTATGTTTACTCCTGTTATCATACGTAAGGCAAATATCCTTACAAATATTCTACAAACAAGTTTCAGTTTTACTAGAGATTATCTTAAAACATATATTTCACAAGTGTATATAATAAATCTATGTTAATGTGTACATTGATGAGAGCCTTATAAGAATGAAGTGCTATTTTACTTTCATTAAAGGCCATTAAAGAGAAATAATTTTGCTGTAAGATACAACAGAGAGATGTCTTAAGATACAGTGTATTGACCTTAAGTTTCCCTGACTTTTCTAACTCTTATATTTGCACCTATATTTTACGTAATTATTGATCTTTATTCCTAGAAAATAATCCCACCGTAATAGGAAAGTCATAAACCCATATCATCATAAAAATCTCTACCATCCATACTTCGTTCTCCTACAATGCTAGTGGAAATGTGAGTTTTTGCAATCTCAACTGAAAGGTATTGGGTATTAGCAACTTAAGTTGAACTTATGAATAATTCCTTTTTAGAAAAAGACAGATGTTATGTTTATAAACACATCAGACAATAAAAATGAAATAATGAACTCAGAATGTCAGGCTCGAGGATCTTAAGATATGCATTGATCAGCGTTTCTTGAGTTGCAGATCGTAGAAAAACCTTTGAAACTGTTAATAGTGAATATTCAGAAGAATGACATAACTGTGCATTAGTATGTAGGTATTAGGCACTCCACAGTGTTAACATCACAGTGTTTTTCTTAAATTATTCAATTTGTTATCCACTTACCTGGATTATTAATGATTATTATGTCTGTTTTCCTTCCCATATTTATTAAAGTGATTGAAGAGATTTTTAAAAAGATAATAATACATAATTATTTTTATAATATTAAAGTGTAACAGATACTGAAAGAGGAAATCCCCAGGCTGGTAGGTGCCCAGTATGCTGCTGGAGATCAGTGGAGAAATAACTCCAGAAAGAATGAAGGGATGGAGCCAAAGCAAAACCAGTACCCAGTTGTGGATGTGACTGGTGATAGAAGCAAGGTCCCATGCTAGAAAGATCAATATTTCATAGGAACCTGGAATGTTAGGTCCATGAATCAAGGCAAATTGGAAGTGGTCAAACAGGAGATGGAAAGAGTGAATGTTGACATTCTAGGAATCAGTGAAATAAAATGGACTGGAATGGGTGAATTTAACTCGGATGACCATTATATCTACTACTGTGGGCAGGAATCCCTTAGAAGAAATGGAGTAGTCATCATGGTCAACAAAAGAGTCTGAAATGCAGTACTTGGATGCAATCTCAAAAATGACAGAGAGATCTTTGTTTGTTTCCAAGGCAAATCATTCAGTTTCAGAGTAATCCAAGCCTATGCCCCAACCAGTAATGCTGAAAAAGCCAAAGTTGAATGGTTCTATGAAGACCTACAAGACCTTTTAGAACTAACACCCAAAAAAGATGTCCTTTTCATTACAGGGGACTGGAATGCAAAAGTAGGAAGTCAAGAAACACCTGGAGTGACAGGCAAATTTGGCCTTGGAGCATGAAATGAAGCAGGGCAAAGGCTAATAGAGTTTTGCCAAGAGAACGCACTGGTCATAGCAAACGCCCTCTTCCAACAACACAAGAGAAGACTCTACACATGGACGTCACCTGATAGCCAACACCAAAATCAGATTGATTATATTCTTTGCTACCAAAGATGGAGAAGCACTATACAGTTAGCAAAAACAACACCGGGAGCTGACTGTGGCTCAGATCATGAACTCCTTATTGCCAAATTCAGACTTAAATTGAAGAAAGTAGGGAAAACCACTAGACCACGCAGATATGACCTAAATCAAATCCCTTATGATTTTACAGTGGAAGTGAGAAATAGATTTAAGGGTCTAGATCTGATAGACAGAGTGTCTGATGAACTCTGGATGGAGGTTCGTGACATTGTACAGGAGACAGGGACCAAGACCATCCCCATGGAAAAGAAATGCAAAAAAGCAAAATGGCTGTCTGGGGAGGCCTTATAAATAGCTGTGAAAAGAAGAGAAGTGAAAAGCAAAGGAGTAAAGGAAAGATATAAGCATCTGAATGCAGAGTTCCAAAGAATAGCAAGGAGAGATAAGAAAGACTTCCTCAGTGATCAATGCAAAGAAACAGAATAAAACAACAGAATGGGAAAGACTACAGATCTCTTCAAGAAAATTAGAGATACCAAGGGAACATTTCATGCAAAATGGGCTCAATAAAGGACAGAAATGGTTTGGACCTAACAGAAGCAGAAGATGTTAAGAAGAGGTGGCAAGAATACACAAAAGAACTGTACAAAATAGATCTTCATGACCAAGATAATCACGATGGTGTCTTCACTCATCTAGAGCCAGAATGCCTTAGAAAGCATCACTATGAACAAAGCTAGTGGAGGTGATGGAATTCCAGTTGAGTTATTTCAAATCCTGAAAGATGATGCTGTGAAAGTGCTGCACTCAATATGCCAGCAAATTTGGAAAACTCAGCAGTGGCCACAGGACTGGAAAGTTTCAGTTTTCATTCCAATCCCAAAGAAAGGCAATGCCAAAGAATGCTCAAACTACCGCACAATTGCACTCATCTCACACGCTAGTAAAGTCATGCTCAAAATTCTCCAAGCCAGGCTTCAGCAATACATGAACCATGAACTCCCAGATGTTCAAGCAGGTTTTAGAAAAGGCAGAGGCACCAGAGATCAAATAGCCAACATCCGCTGGATCATGGAGAAAGCAAGAGAGTTCCAGAAAAACATCTATTTCTGCTTCATTGACTATGCCAAAGCCTTTGACTGTGTGGATCACAGTAAACTGTGGAAAATTCTAAAAGAGGTGGGAATACCAGACCACCTGCTGCCTCTTGAGAAACCTGTATGCAGGTCAGGAAGCAACAGTTAGAACTGGACATGGAACAACAGACTGGTTCCAAATAGGAAAAGGAGTACGTCAAGGCTGTATATTGTCACCCTGCTTATTTAACTTCTATGCAGAGTACATCATGAGAAACGCTGGGCTGGAAGAAGCACAAGCTGGAATCAAGATTGCTGGGAGAAATATCAATAACCTCAGATATGCAGATGACACCACCCTTTTGGCAGAAAGTGAAGAGGAACTCAAAAGCCTCTTGATGAAAGTGAAAAGAGGAGAGTGAAAAAGTTGACTTGAAGCTCAACATTCAGAAAACTAAGATCATGGCACTGGTCCCATCACTTCATGGCAAATAGAGAAACAGTATAAACAGTGTCAGACTTTATTTTTTTGGGCTCCAAAATCACTGCAGATGCTGATTGCAGCGGTGAAATTAAAAGACACTACTCCTTGGAAGGAAAGTTATGACCAACCTAGACAGCATATTAAAAAGCAGAGACATTACTTTGTCAACAAAGATCCGTCTAGTCAAGGCTATGGTTTTTCCAGTGGTCATGTATGGATGTGAGAGTTTGACTGTGAAGAAAGGTAATCGCCAAAGAATCGATGCTTTGAACTGTGGTGTTGGAGAAAACTCTGGAGAGTCCCTTGGACCGCAAGGAGATCCAACCAGTCCTTTCTAAAGGAGATCAGTCCTGGGTGTTCATTGGAAGGACTGATGCTAAAGCTGAAACTGCAATACTTTGGCCACCTCATGTGAAGAGTTGACTCACTGGAAAAGACCCTGATGCTGGGAGGGATTGGGGGCAGGAGGAGAAGGGGATGATAGAGAATGAGACGGTTGGATGGCATTATCGACTCAATGGACATGAGTTTGGGTGAACTCCGGGAGTTGTGATGGACAGGGAGGCCTGGCATGCTGTGATTCACGGGGTCACAAAGAGTCGGACATGACTGAGCAACTGAACTGTATTGACCTACTATTTAGAAGTCAATTTATTGGCATTTATTTTTAGACATAGAAAAAGATAATTGATCTATGTAAGACAGTAGTAAATACTCCCTATTTACATTCTCTTACCTGTAAAACCATTTATCTTTCTCTTTTTCTTACCTGCCATTAGCTCTCAAGAAAAGAGATAGAGTGAATATCATCTAAGAGAGTAAATGTTCTTTTGAAAAGTTCTATTATTCAAGAGTGTAGCAGAGCTATCCACTGAACCCCAGTGGACATTAGAAAGGAGATTAACGTATTCAAATGTGTGGTAAAGGTTAGGTATTCATGTCCTGATATTTCTCCTGCAGACAACCCCAGCTGGAGAAAGTGAATCTTTAAAACATCAGGAGGGAATAACCAGTGACATGATCATTGAGAATTTTAAGAAGGCTGAAGACTCTTGGGATAAGCCTGGCATGCAGGCATGTTCAACTTGGCATTTAAGAAATAATATGGCATGAGGAGATGCGAGTATTTAGAAAGATAAGCGTGAGGTAGTCCTAACTCCCTACTAGCTTTAGAGTGTGTATATAGGCATTAAACATTGCCCTCTTTGGGACTTTCTGGTGCTCCAGTGGTTTAGACTCTATACTCCCACTGCAGGAGGCATGAGTTCAATCCCTGGTCCAGGAACTAAGATTCTGTGCAGCACAGTCAAATATTTCTTTTTCCAATTTTTTTTAAGTGAAATTCTAGGGTAACATAACTTAAAAAAAAGAAAAGGGAATCTTGTCTTTGTCCTGGAAAAGGGCTTTCAGTGAGCCAGAGGTTGGAATAGGGTGGAACACGTTTTTAGAATGATATGCTTTAAGGTAGTTGCCCTCAGCATGTCTGTGAGCCATGGGACTCACAGCTTGGTGGTCATCTGTACAGGGAACAGAAGACCTGCTGTTCAGTGAAGGCCAGAATGATTCAGAGAAGATCATTTGGATCCCCCACCATATTTCCTGACATGTAAACACTATGGCCAGCACTCAAAATGTATCTTAGAGCCAGCAGAGTGAAGAAGTACGGCAGTCGATTGATCCGTTCAAGACAGATGAGTCTAAAGAAAGTTCAAGTTTCTGGATTCAAATGAATTTGCGGGATTATTCTAAATATAGTACGTGGGACTGTGATTCCTTTTCTACTTCACAGGTTGACAACAAAGAAATGATAGAAAGCCAAGCCAAACAAAAACTAGATTTTCTTTGTACACCTGCATGCCCATTAGCAAAATTACAAATCATTACATATAATTTCACTTATTGTAGAAGAAATGATGAAAATCCAGCATCTAGCCTCCAAAGTCTGCACTATTCTTATTTACCAGAAACAATTCCCAAGGCAACTGTCACCTGTAAAGAGAGATTCATGGCATGGATGGCAACAAGTAGCAGTTTCCAAAGAGCAGACAAACACATCTCTCAGTTCCACAAAATTCAAACATGCATTCAAATATCTGGTTTCATTATAAGGTTAGCGATAGCACTTTCCCTTAAAACTAGCTCTTCCACTTGCAAATGATAGTATTTATTACTTAAGGAGACTAAAAACAGCTTTAAAATTATTTTGTTTTGTGTGTGTATGTGTGTGTGTTTTATACTTATCAGTTAGTGTGCTAGACTTAGAAGGATTAGTTAAAATTTTTATCTTAATTCAGGTTGGAACTTACTTTACATTAAGACTTATCTGATTGTCATCCCTATGTCAATTTTATATTGCAATTATGGTATGAAAGAAACTGCCAAATAGGTCTACTTTAATACCAAGTACAATGATGTTCTAACAGCTCACAGATATAGTTTAATATGGTATTGCAACTGAAGAGTGAATCTAAGCTCCCAGAGGCCATTTGCACAAAATTACAGACAGAGATGGCCAACAAGGATCTACCATTATGGTAGTTCATTTTATAGCTAGAGTATTGGTTTTTGTTTTATAAATTCTGAAATTTATATTAAGATGCTCATTGAAAGTTAGAATTAATGTCTTCTGAGATACTTTGGGAAATACAGGTCCAATTATTTTGTGACTAGAGTAAAGCTTTACAAAGACTCCAAGGCTGTTTGTATTTTCAGGCAACATGAAGAGAATCTTTATTCTGGAAGTCACAGATATTGAGGAAGCATTTTTGTAATTCATTATTATGAAAATTTCAGAAATGAAGAGCTCCCTGCACCCCTGGGCCACATATAATTCAGTGTATATGTTAATTCAGGATTTAAGATTCAAGTATAAATTCTTTCTAAAAAAATCCTATAAAACTTTCTGTATTGATAATGTTACTTTAATTGCAGGGTAGGCTGGGTGATAGGCAAACATCCATGTCTTATCTGCTGCAGTTAGACTCCATTAAAGAATTTATAGTTAATTTTAGTAAAGAACATTTTTATTTAAGGGTATAGCTGAAGTTTTAGATGTAGCACTCCTAATTTGAATCTACATTTCTTAGAATTTTTTTCTTCATACAAATTTTAATTCTGCAGAATATTTTCGGCAAGTAGGATTTGTCTGTGAGAAAATTGAGAGAGATTATAAATCGATGAAAAAGATATATGCATATATTTAATACATCTCTTTGTCCTTCCTTCCAGTATTAGGATTTTCCAAATATCTTTGTTTAAAGAAAAAATAAAATACAAGCAGACACGTTTCTTTTCCATAGAACTGTTTTCTCCCTTTTACCCCTCCTCTCCCTGCTTCTCATTTCAAGCAGGTAATCGAATCCTTAGCATTTTTCTCCTTGCAAGGTAAAGCAAAAGCAAAATGAAACAAAAGCAAGCACACAAAAGACCTGTTTGAAGCCGAGTCTTGTGAATCTTTAAACAATCATGAATTTGTGGCAGTTTTATATCAAGATATTGAGACTGGTGTGTGGTGGGGAGGGTAGAGATAAAGAGCCAACGGTGCAGAGGCTGAAGGTGCCCTGTGGCAGAAGGAATAAATGGTGTTAGAGTTGGTGATGGACAGGGAGGCCTGGTGTGCTGCAGCCCAGGGGGTCGCAGGGAGTCGGACACAACTGGGCGGCTGAACTGAATTGAACTGTCAAAAGGCAGAGCCAGAGGGGAACACCATCTCCCTCTGCCAGACAGGAGAAGGACCTGCACACAGTGTGAAACTGCCCTCCCTTTCCCCTCCTCCCATGTACTAGCAGAAATGAAGGCCAAGAGAATAGGTAGGGTGAAAGTGAAAGTCATTCAGTCGTGTCCAGCTCTTTGTGACCCCATGGACTTGGTCCATGGAATTCTCCAGGCCAGAATACTGGAATGGGTAGCCTTTCCCTTCTCCAGGGGATCTTCCCAACCCAGGGATCGAACCCAGGTCTCTTGCATCACAGGCAGATTCTGTACCATCTGAGGTAGGGTGAGGCAGTGTAGAAAAGGAATCTAGAATTAGAATAAATGGCCAGGACATGGATTCACATAACTGTTACCAATTCTGAGTTTCTGGGACCTGTCACATTGCTCTCCATAGAGTGAGTAATGATAAAAATCTCAAGATTTGTCGGTTACACTAAAGGCAGTGCCATTTCGCTTAGCAGTTCACGAGAGCAAAAGGTCTGGCAATGAGTTTCACAGGCCTGGGGGAGGCCTGTATAAGCAAATGCCAGGATGAATTAGCACACTTAATTTCTCTAGGACCCTGTGCTCTTAATCATCAACCGTAGACTTGTACAACCTGTAGGGAAAACCATCAACCATAGACTTGTACAACCTGTAGGAGTTACTAAGAATTATTATTATTTGATTGTTTTTTTTTAAATAAAATGATAGGATGATAGCTGATTGTGATCAAAATGGTCAGGTGAATTCCTTCATTTTCCTGCAGCATTAGACCTATAAAGTCCAGTTTCTCTTCAGCCCGGAGAGCAGGTTAACCCTAGTTTGGATGATCTAGTATAGTTGGTAGTTAGATTGAATCCATTCTTTGAAAACATGTCTTATTGGCTCTTTTATGTACTTTGCTGTTATATTTCTTATGTGCACTAGTTAAAAGACATTTGAAGAAGCTTGCCGCATTTCTCCAAGTAAATTATTTTTTTTTGCCTAATTTGTAAAATTTTGATAACTTGAGAATAAAATATGAATGATACAATAAAATACACTATTAAATATTGTAGCTATATTAATATTTTATCTTAGCATAAATAAAAAGCCGTTATTGGAACAGATGTTGAGGTTTTCACAATAATATTTGAGTTTTATGTTTGCACAGATTTTGGTAATACTTAAATGATTTATGTAGGGACCTATTACATCAACACATTGAATAAAATATGCAGATCATTTATAATTTCTGTGTAAAAGCTTATAATTTCTTTGATACATGCAGGTTTATCGATATTGAGTTTTAAAACTGATAAAAATACATATTTTGAAGATACTGATATTATGTTTATACTTATCAATTATATTTGCCTTATAGAAGGATTTAGTGACTTTAGAGTGTGCAAAATTTGCATTTCATAAGTCAACTGTTGATTTATGAAAGCTTCAAGCAAAAACTTTTGAAAAGTCTGATAGAAAAATAAAAGAATGTCAAGGTGCTCCCAAAGTGCCCTCATAAAAATAATTTTTCTTCATTGTATAGCCTGCTTTATCAAAAAAGATTGTGGACATTTCTGCCTTAAATAAATCATAAATATTGCATCCTTGTCACACAAATCAAGTGAATAGGTACCCTATCCACCTAGTTCCTGCACCAGAATATCAGCACTCAGTCATTTTCTTCTTTGGCATATTTATTGTGGGGCTGCTACATTTTTTGTGGCTAATGTATGTCCTATTAGTAATTTTACTCTGTACAGTAAGGTTATGTCTCAGCTTGGGTGACAGTAGAAAGCCATATGGTGGAGAGAAGGGACTAGAAGGCAACTTGAGCTAGGCTGCGTGAGACAGATCGCTATTCCAGGCAAAGCTGCTATGAATATTCTGCAGTGGGTGCTGGGTCCAGACTGTACACTTTCCCAGCTCCTGGTAGAAATGATCCCAAAGGCCTGGCCAAAAGTACATAGTGCATTTCCCTCAAACCATAGTCAAGGAGAGAATGGTAGGATGTAACACATTTATTGGGTCATGCTTTCAGTTTTGCTGCACATCAGGTCAGAAACACACTTAGATATTTTAGGTGGCAGGTTCCATTAGAGAAGAGCACTACTGACATTTTGAACTGGATGATTCTGTCACGGGGAGCTGTTGTGAGTATCGTTTTGATATTTATTAATACCAGCTTTCCTGACTTTACCCTGAGGATGCTGGTCATACAATCTCTCCCAGTTGTGACAAGGGAAATACCTCCAGACATTGCTAATGTCCTCTGGTGGTGGTGGGATAGCAATCCTGGGTTGAGAACCACTGCTTAATGTAGGCAAGATGGCATATGTACCTTCACAGAAATTCAAATCATCTTCCCGATACACAGAAGGAGTCAATGAAGGTTGCATTTACTGAGAATCTGCTACTGCTACTACTGCTGCTAAGTCGCTTCAGTCGTGTCCGACTCTGTGTGACCCCATAGACAGCAGCTCACCAGGCTCCCCCATCCCTGGGATTCTCCAGGCAACAACACTGGAGTGGGTTGCATTTCCTTCTCCAATCTATTAGGTGTCAAAACTGAATTACGTGCCTGCACCTACATTTATGTATCCGTTCTTCCCAACAGGTAAGAGAGATTATAGGTGAGAAAATGGAGACACAGAGCAGTTGATTGACTTCTTAGGATTCGAAGTTAAATGCTCATGATACCAAGGGACATGAAATGGATAAAATAAGGAGTTTTAGACCTGCTTGGGTACAGTAATATCGCACAAGTTATCTAGCGCCAGACTAGCTTTGAATCTACTAACATAGTGTGAGGCACCTGAGTGTTTGTGTTGGACCTCTAGAACTGAGTCTAGGTCAGAAGCTTAGCATTTGAAGGAAAATCACATATAGCATAACGTTTCCTTTATTCTAAAGAATGCTCAAACTAAGAATAAAATCACAGGGAACTATACTTAATGACTTATAATGGAAAAGAATCTGAAAAAGAATATATATATATATGTGTATGTATGTATGATAACTAAATTGCTTTGGTATATACTTGAAACTAACAACATTGCAAGCTACCTATATTATCGTAAAATATCTATTCTTTGAAAAATGTAAATTTTTTAGTGAATAAAATCATAGGAGTTGTAAAAATTGTTATTAGAAAACAACATTTGATTCTCATGTTCGTATAAATTATAAAACACCTCCATGAGGCACGCCAATTGTAATCATCGTATTCTAGAACTTTTATTTCTCTTCACTAAGATGCATAGCCAAGCACTGCCACTTGAAGGGAATTGGCTTCGCTATGGGAATTAGAATCAAAATTTGTAATGTACTCCTTCCTGTTGGAGCTCTCTGTTTCTGGATTCTGTCTTTAGCTTGGTTACTCTACCGTTACCTTCTCCATCTCTTCCTGAAGGGTAGGTGAACAGAAACTTTAGAAACATTGTATAACTAAGAGCATTTGATCTTGTTCTTATTCTTAAAATTTTGTTATATTTCATATTGCCCATAATTTATTATTTTTTTTAAAAAAACCTTTAAATCAAATAGCCACAGAAGTGTCTTACTTTAACATATAAAGATAATTTGCTGTTGTTTAGTCACTCTGCTGCTGCTGCTGCTAAGTCGCTTCAGTCCTGTCCGACTCTGTGCGACCCCATAGACGGCAGCCCACTAGGCTCCCCGGTCCCTGGGATTCTCCAGGCAAGAACACTGGAGTGGGTTGCCATTTCCTTCTCCAATGCATGAGAGTGAAAAGAGAAAGTGAAGTCGCTCAGTCGTGCCTGACTCTTAGTGCCCCCATAGACTGCAGGCTACCAGGCTCCTCTGTCCATGGGATTTTCCAGGCAAGAGTACTGAAGTGGGTTGCCATTGCCTTCTCAGTCATGTCCAATTCTTTGCGACCCCATGAACTACAGCACGCCAGGCTTCCCTGTCCATCACCAACACCTGGAACTTGCTTAGACTCAGGTCCATTGAGTCAATGATGCCATCCAGCTATGTCATCCTCTGTCGTCCCCTGCTCCTCCTGCCTTCAAACTTTCCCAGCATCAGGGTCTTTTCTAGTGAACTGTCTCTTTGCATCAGTTAATTTACCCCCGCCCCAAACTAAAGAATCTGCATGCAGTGCAGGAGACCTGGGTTCAATCCCTTGGGTTGGGAAAAGATCCCCTGAAGAAGGAAATGGCAACCCATTCCAATACCGTTGTTTGGAAAATCTCATGGACAGAGGAGCCTGGTGGGCTGCAGTCCATGGGGTTGCAAAGAGTTGGGCACGACTGAGCGACCAACACTTACTTACTTACAAACTACAGTTAGTTGAGAAAACACTAAAAAAGTTTTTGACAAAAAGAATTTTAGAAATATACCTGGAATTACTATTATTGTTTCACAGTTTTTAGAAATTTTGACAAAAGCATTATTTTAGCTAAGAGATATGCAGTTATCTACGAGATGTAAGTGCTAAGTGGTAAAGAACCTACCCGACAGTGCAGGAGACTTAATAGATGTGGGTTTGATCCCTGGGCTGGGAAGATAACCTGGAGGAGGGCATGGCTACCCACTCCAGTGTTCTTGCAAGGGGAATCCTCATGGACAGAGGAGCCTGGTAGTCTACAGACCACAGGGTCGCAAAGAGTTGGACACAGCTGAGGTGATAGCATGCACGCACACAGGAGATATGAGGCTATCACACACCTATGCAAAGGTCTTACGCATTTTAACAAAGAAAGATGAACAACTCTATATGCCTTGATAATTCACAGAAAAGCAAATACATCCAAATAGCTAAATACACGTGAAAATATACTCAAATATAATATTAAGGGAATTCAAAGTAAATTGACAAAAATATTTTATCCATTTAATTGGTAAGTATTAAAATGCAAACATGTGAGAGAAAGTATAAATTTATTCATTGTTGATGGAAATGTCAAGTTTACAGCTTTGGGGGAACATAATTTCACTATTAAATTGAAAAGGTGGGTGTTTGGCTGCAATTAGAAAAATCGAATATGACAGTGGAGGGGCAAAATTGGTTTCTGTCTCACATAAATAAACCAAAGATGTACAATCTTGTTAGGACACTCCATAACTTACACCTCAGGATTTTCAAAGAATGCAGAAGTTCCAGCCACTGCGTTTGCACTTCAATTAGTATATGAAAGAAAAGCATTAAAGGGTTCATTGCTTCCACTTCAGGATGTTTTCTAGAAATAGTGCCTTTATTAATCACATAGCCAGTTTTAGCTAAAAGAAATAAATATGCTCATCTGAAAGTTAAGGGGTCTATTGCTAAGGAAGAAGATGAAAGGGTATTAAGAGAGGACTAGCCACACACTCTTTGATAGGGCAAAAGAAAAAAGCAATAGCATATAAGGATATGTCTTCTAGGATATGTGTCGTAGCGTTGTTTACAGCGGAGGAAAATAGGAAACTCGGTGACTGTCTCTCAGTAGGGGACTACGAAACAACTTAGGGTACGTTATATCATGTAATACTATGCAGTCAGTGAAATGTATGAATTAAAGGTATACAGATGCCTTAGACCTATTTCTATAGAGTATGGCTAAGTACGAGAAAAAACTGAGACTTGGACACCTGACCTTAGCCATTATAATCTTGTGTGATCAAATGCGTTAATGACTCCAAAGGCTTTGAAACCTGTCAAGTGCCAAAAAATGGAAGGGATCTTTGTGCAACACCCTTGGTATAAAATTACAGATGCTAGATTAACACATTCAACAGATAATCTAACTTCTTCAGTGTGTCCCCTAGGCATTTCCCAGACTCCCTTAGATCTGCAGTTCTGATGTGATTTATGTTCACCAGTCAGAAGCGTTGCTGGAAAACTAGAATTCAGACCTGGGCTAAGTGGAGAGGGAAATGGAGCGTCAAGAGCCCTTTTCCTGGTGGGGCTTGTGGTGGGATCTGCCCTGCCCTGGAGCAGACAGGTGAGCTTTAGAGAGCTCTTCACAAGGCAGCACTTGGTTGTCAAAGGAGCAGCGGCCGCTTTGACTGTTCAGGTCTGTCATGTGACCTAAGAAACTTTCTGAATACTTAGCCTGAAGTCTGTCTTACCAGCTTGGCTGATCATTCTTCAAGCTATTCAGTTCCCTGTAGCAAATCCTTCTCTGGTTAATCAGCAAGGGTAGATCTTGTTCTTGTGAAGTGAATCCTGTATGATGCTACGGTTTTTACTAATTTGAGAAGATCAGAAAACATGTCTGTGTTTCTCTAATAACCCTTCAAATATGAAATATGCCAGGACACCCACATCTTTAAGACCTATGATTTTGCTAAAATGACTAAAGCAGATCAAGGCATGATAACAAGAACTATGAAGCAAGAATTTAATCACTGCAGAAGCCTGTGTTATCTGACTGGTCTAACTTCCTAGTCTCTCCCTCCTCTTTTCTTACCATTAGCAGTGAAAACAAGGTTATCAGAGGTTATAACCATGCCCCATGCCCCTTTATTGGTTAAGTGCATATTCATTAAAACTTTGTGGATTCTAGCACAAGCTTCTTATCCAGGAAGAGAACACAGGGATCCAAAATGCTGCCTGACACGTGTGGCCTACTGCAACCTTGTCACAGGAATAATAAAGCATATTATTCACATTTATTAGTATATGGTAATGAGTTATTGAAAAAAAATGACTTTGCACCAAAATAGAGTCATCTAGGCAACTGAGGGCCGGACCTTCTGGGACTAGCAGTTCAATGAAAGTTGAAAAAATATGCTCTGACAGCACCGCCCTTTCATCAACTGAAGGATTATTAATGTATGAACCCAGCAGTTTTGTAACTGATGAAGAGGATGACATTGGGACAATCCTGCCTTCAGCTAGATAAGCGCAGCTCACAGCCTCTGTGTCCTTTGAGCTGTCATATGCCCGTAATTCTCTGCCATGAATCGAATTATCTGCACCATGAGGGGAAAGGATAAGGAAAGAAGGAGAGGCTGGGAAGACAGAAAGGAGTTACCCTGTATGCCGTTGACCACTGAGAAGTCTGTTTCTCTTTACAAATACTGGATTCAGAATCATTGTCAGTGAAGGTCATTCACTTTACCTAGAATAAAACACAACAGCAATGGAATTTTCTTAATCCCCGGTATGAATTTCCTCCCATGCGTTATGCTTCCATCTCTCATTTCTTTTGTCTCAATCCGTGTCTCCTATTATAGTGGCTGTAATACGCTTACTCCTCAGTCTCTTACTGGCCCTGCTTCAAATCACGTCCTGTAGGTAATTAGCTTTAGTGTGTCTGAGCCTGTGTTATCTCTGCCTGCTCTGTTCTCAGCAGAGCCTTTTATGAGCTCCTTTCTTCATTTGGAATGTAAAAGAGTCGGGACGGAACCAGTGTCTGCTGAGCACTGCGTGGTTTAGTTCGTTCATAATTTCAAGCAACTAATTGCTCTGCTTTGTTTCCTTGATTAAAAACACAAATCCAGTGGCAGAAACATTGTTTAATTAAAAAATAATGAGTGAAGTCAATCTAAAATTAAAGAGAGGAAGGGGCTGCCATGGAACTGAATCCCTAAAGATAAAAACAAATGTGAAGCAACAAGAGTATGCAGAATATAAAAACAAAATATTCTTAGAAAAACTGTAGGGCAGATTTCACCCAGATCACTGACTTGGCCTTTAACCAAAATTAATAATAATAATAAATACTTGCAAGGGCAATTTTTTGATGAGTCGCATTTGACCAAGAAAGGATGCATTTACAGCATTTTGTCATAAAATTTAAAAAGTGGTGGTTGAAAAGAGATCAGGCGGGACTGCTTGAGTCATGGTGTACGCTGTACCCAATCTGCCCGCAGGAAATGTACAGAGGACAGAAAACATGGTTAGTAGATCCTGAGACTGTTCCCTGGTATGGACAGATGAGAGGGATGGAGACTGCATCCAGGGTGAATAAGTCATGAAGGAAACTATCACAGTGGGATTTCAGTTGGAGCAGGAAAACGTTCCAGGAGGCAGCTCCCCACCCTTAGTCTGTATCTTCAAACTGAAACAATGGTGGAACTCATCATAGCTCTGTCCAGGTAATGAGCCCAAGCAATAAATAGGGAGCACAGAAGCTGCAACACTCTAAAGGAGCAGAATGCGGGGGGTGGATATCCACCCATGTGCAATTCTACCATGGCCTCCCAGATCATTTAGAATTAAATCCAGCTCTTTAATCACAGTTATTATGAACTCAATTATGTTTCCCAAAATTTGTGTCTTAAAACTCCAAAACTTTAACCACCTGATGCGAAGAACTGACTCATTTGAAAAGACCCTGGTGCTGCAAAGGATTGAAGGTGGGAGGGGAAGGGGACTACAGAGAATGAGATGACTGGATGGCATCGCCGACACAATGGTCATGAGTTTGAGGAAGTTTCAGGAGATGGTGATGGACAGGGAAGCCTGGCGTGCTGCAGTCCATGGGGTTGCAAAGTCAGACATGAATGAGCAGCTGAACGGAACTGACTGACCTGAAAGCTCTAAGCCCCAGTATTTTGGAATGTGACTCTGCTTTCGAAGGCAGATAGGATCTTTAAAGAAATAATGAAGGTTAAATGAGATCATAAAGTTGGGCCCCTAATACAGTATGACTGGTGTCCTTATAATGTAAGAGGCTCTGTTTTTGTGATTGTCTCTGCATTCTTGTTCATTATGTGAAGAATATGCAGAAAACTTCTGCCCGTGTCGGTACATTTCATGACTTCCCTGTGGAAAACAGCATGGTCAGTCTTCTGGGTGAGAGTGTAGCATCGCTGTCTGCACTTGCCGTGTAGGAACGCTGTGTTCAGTCTTGCAGCCCTCGGGTGCTATTTCTCGGCTTCAGTGGGTTCGTAGCGACAAAGGTCTGCATGTGGCCACGTGCTCTGCAGACCCTTAATGATAACCAGTTTGGGCACTGCTCTAAGCCTTATCTATTGTCTGGTTACACAGAAAGGAAAGGAAAAGCTGGTGGTTTTGTAGTCCTTGCCCATTTCTCAATTAACTCTGAGGGCAGGGGCATGCATAACAATATTTTCAAATCAGGACATGAAATACAAAACAAAACCTGTTTTTAATATTCATCTGTATTAACTTTATCCTGAATGAATGAGGTGTTTAGGATCAGAAATAGATTTATGAATGACTTTAAAATAAACAATAGATATATTGGACTCTTGTTCCCAGGTCTTCTCCATGGGGTCATGTGATCAAAGGAAGGTTAGATGTTTCCTGGAGGTAACAGGTCACTCTAATGTTGAGGGATAAGGAAAAGTGATTTTGCTCTGGTTATAAAGGGGAAGGAGGAAGCTGACTCCTCCCCTTCTGAAGGGGTCTTCTTCTTACTCCAATCATTTGATACGTAAATATCAAGAAAATCGATTTAAGAGCAAGCTGGTACCTCTTAAGCTTTAATTACCTAGAAGTGAGAAGTGAAGTTGCTCAGTCATGTGCGACTCTTTGCAATCCCATAGACTATAGCTTACCAGGCTCCTCCGTCTGTGGAATTTTTCAGGCAAGAGTACTGCAGTGGCTTGCCATTTCCTTCTCCAGGGGATCTTCCTGACCTGGGATTCAAACCCAGGTCTCCCACATTGTAAACAGATGCTTTACCCTCTGAGACACTGGGGAAGCCCTAATGACCTAAGATATCTTCCATTCCTGGGGCTTCCTTCTTTGTTCATCCTAGAGAGGAGATGCTCTAGTCTCCCCCTCATCTTGGGGCTTAACCTAGGGATCGCATCAGGGCTCTAACCACTTAGCCTTCCAGGATCAGAAAAATTAACTAGAGAAGAGGCTACAGATTTAATTCTCATGGTATATGAAAGGTGTTAAGAGACGAACTTTTATAGGAGCACCAAGGAATCCAGGAAAAGTTTATTTTTTCACAAAAGATAAATACTATTTTACACAAGGATCAAATGGACATAGAAAAAGTATTAACAGATTCCATCAATGAAAAATTTTACAACATGAAGATTTGAATCTACAGAACTAAAATACACATTTTGTTTTCAGAAAATTAATGTGAATATGTTTAGCTCTAAATAACTGGACTTAAAATAAATAAAATTATTTTGCTGTCTCGCATACAGGGTTATCGTTACCATCTTTCTAAATTCCAGTGTTAGTATACTGTATTGGTGTTTGTTTTTTTTTCTGGCTTACATCACTCTGTATAGGCTCCAGTTTCATCCACCTCATTAGAACTGATTCAAATGTATTCTTTTTAATGGCTGAGTAATTGTGTAATGGCATCACCGACTCAATGGACATGAGTTTGAGTGAACTCCGGGAGTTGGTGATGGACAGGGAGGCCTGGCGTGCTGTGGTTCATGGGGTCGCAAAGAGTCAGACACGACTAAGTGACTGAACTAAACTGAACTGTGTATATGTACCACAGCTTTCTTATCCATTCGTCTGCAAGGGTGGGATGATTAGGGAGAATGGCATTGAAACATGTATATTATCATATGTGAAACAAATCGCCAGTCCAGGTTCAATGCATTATACAGGATGCTCGGGGCTGGTGTACTGAGATGACCCAGAGGGATGGGATGGGGAGGGAGGCGGGAAGGGGGTTCAAAATGGGGAACACATGTACACCCAGGGCAGATTCATGTCAATGTATGGCAAAACCAATACAATAATGTAAAGTAATTAGCCTCCAATTAAAATTTTAAAAATAAATAAATAAATAAAATAAAATTCTTTATGTATCCAGGTAGGGAAAAATTCTACCTAAAAATTAAGAATGATCAACTCCCTCAGATGTCTGTACAACATTATGAACTGTCCAGAAATAATAGAAGAGTTTCCAAAACTTGGAAATAAAGTATGACTTAAGAGTGTTAAACCTAGGTAACCTGATTTTGAATTGAAAGTGTAACATACAGACATCTTTATACATAAAGTAACTCACTGTATATAACATGCACTACTCCTTCTTGAAAAACTAAAAAGCAAATCAAAATAAAAAATTACTCAATAATGAAATTCAGCTAAGATGATGCAAATACTAAAAATATGGTGAAAGGATTAATGTAACATTCAATTACAAACAACAAAGCAATGTCTCTGGGTCCTGGACAAAACTAAATATAACTCAAGAGTTGTATATACAGTCAGATCTTTCTTGAGTATAAAGGGAACAAATGAGGCTTCTGATGTGGCTCTGTGATAAAGAAACCGGCTGTCAATGCAGGAGGCATGGATTTCATCCCTGATCCATGAAGAAGCCACACGCTGCAGATCAACTAAGCTCGTGTGCCACAACTACTGAGCCCGTGCTCCAGAGCTCAGGATTCACAACTACTGCAGCCTGTGCACCCTAGCGCTTGTGCTCTGCAACAAGAGAACCCACCACAATGGGAAGCTCATACGCCGCAACTGGAGGGTTGCCCCTGCTCTCTGCAGAGAAAAAGCTGTGCAGCAACAAAGACCCAGCACAGGCAAAAACAAATCAATCAATACAATTATTTTAGAAAAAAAGAATAAATTTATCAAATATGGGTGAAGTCAAGGAATGGATCATCCGTAAGACTTTTCTGGAAAATACTATTGGAATTCATTCAATTAACAGATATCTAGTATGGAGACACCAAGTTAGATTTTTGAATATTGAAAATACTACAGGATAATGGGGAGTTTCACACTCCTTTAGTAGAAGTTTACATTTGTAATAAATTCTTAAAAAAATACATCTGAATATTTATACCCTCCTCTGTTTCAATAGTTAACTTATAGCCATTTATTCTAATGAAATTATTAAGGGTTTTTAAAAAGATATCTGATGAAAGACAGTGATGCCAGAACCACTTGTAAAAAGGTAAAATTTTCTTTTGATCTTCTAAGACAAGAACAGTTATGGAAGACCTATGAATATTATGTGTTAATTTTCTGCAAATGTATATCTTACAGTTTTTATTAGGGTAAATTGTGTTCTTTGTGGATATAAAAATATTCACACACTAGATAGCTAACTATCCAGACAGATAGAGGAAATCCAGACATGTCAATGGGAACCCCAAAACTATTACATACTCAACAATTATATATATATAAAGAAATAAAGTAGTATACTCTAAAATTTGAAGTAGGGAAATTAAAACATTTTCTATTCTGATAAACATAGATATTTGATATAAGTGATATATATCTGCCTGTGGTATAGATGTTAGCTGAATTATCTCTGCAGTTTGTGTTTCAGGAATGAAATATACAGATATCAAAATTATTGAATAAATTTACTTTTAGCATTTTATTTCCTAAAATACAGTTTTAAATTATTTTGTATTTATAAAATATTTCACAGGTCAATAAAGAAACTTGAGCATAAATTCAGTTGTGTGAACTGGTTGACTTAAAATTAAGGCTGACGAAAAATTTGGAAATAAAACTCTTCTTGAGCCAACTTTAAAGCTTCCGAAGCAACTTTTAAAATAAAATTTTGCTAATTATAGTGATAGTCTACTGTTTGGCCACAATTGTAAATATTAAGTTAAATATAAAGATCGTCATGTTTTAGGGTCTAGATTTTTCTGTTTTTTGTTCTGTAGCATGGTATACTTATTTATTCATTTGTAGTGATATGAATAAAACTTTCCGTTAAAGACTCATGTCCTTGTCATCCTCCTCTTATCATCAGAGTTAGTCAACAACATTTATTGATCATACTTTCATACACTGCACAATTCAGTTTTATCTAGCCCCAAGAGGAAGAGTACCCAGCAGGATGATTCTTAACTCTGTGGGATGTGTCGATTGGTTATGGAATTTGTTTCCCTTTAACTGACACAAAATGTGAATTTCCTAAAGTCATCTTGAAACCAAGACACTCACAGAAACCTGTATATCTCTTGTTTCTAAGATATTAAAAGTTTCCTTCATTTTTTTGTACTTTAGTTTGTTATAGTGCCAAACTAATTAGTTTTATTTCCAAGATCCAAACTACATATAGATGATGTAAGTCTATAATGTTTACTGTGACTTATCACTACCGTTTCTATGATTTTTTTTTTCTGGCAAATGGTTTAATATTCTGAGGAAGTCACTTCAGTTCCTGAACTTCTTTAAGCTAGGCAATATAAAAAAGAAATGAATTCCTTCTCAGATTCTGGTTTATTCCAACGGGCAGATCAACACTTTGGGTACTGAAATTTATAATTCATATGTTGCAAATATATGTGTATATTTGTAAATGTGTCTGTACGTATTCTACTTATAAGTATTATATATGTGCATTTAGTGTATACACACATATTTCTATACCTACACATGTCTATGTTGGTTGGTGAAGACGTTTGAGGTAATTGAGTAGGAGATTTCATTTAATATGTGTTTGCTAATGTGGAATATTTATTACCTTTCTATAAAAAAATGTTTTATCCTGTGACTCTTATATGTCATAGTACTCTGTCCTCTTGTTGTTGCTGTTCAGTCGCTAAGCTGTGTCCAACTATCTGTGACCCCATGAAATGCAGCACGCCAGGCTTCCCTGTCCTTCACCATGTCCTGGAGTTTGCTCAAACTCATGTCCATTGAGTCTGTGGTGCCAACCAACCATCTCGTCCTCTGTCACCCCCTTCTCCTCTTGCCTTCAGTCTTTCCTATCATCAAGGTATTTTTCAATTAGTTGGTTCTTTGCATCAGGTGGCCAAAGTATTAGAGCTTCAGTTTCAGCATCAGTCCTTCCAATGATCACCCAGGACTGATTTCCTTTAGGATGGACTGGTTGGGTCTCCTTGCAGTCCAAGGGACTCTCAAGAGTCTTCTCCAACACCGCAGCTCAAATGCAGCAATTCTTTGGCGCTCAGCCCTCTTTATGGTCCAGCTCTCACATCCATCGTTTTTCTCTCCGGCTCTCTTAATGGTAACGGTAACGTCTTATCTACAAAGGAGACTTGGTGAGTTGAAAAGCATTTGTTACAGAGCTCTTAAATTAAGAAAAAAATCCTTCAGTTTTAATGAAAGTATTATGAAATTCTAATGAGTTCTCTTATTGTTTAAATGTATTGAAAGAGAGAGCATCTGAGTAAAATTGATATGCATGTTGATCTACATTTAAAGGCAAAGCCATAACTGAGATTGAATCCATGAACTAGATAATAGATATTGTACATCATGGTGTGTCAGATAAGATAAACATTTATTAAGTGTGTATTACATGGACTGTGCTAAGAAAGAATAATGGCCACTGCCTTCAAGGAGTTTAAAATGTGATTGAGGAAAACAACAACAAAAAATGCTAAATAACATTCTACAACTCTAATGAAAGTGCTGTCTCACTGCACATGAGTAAGAGCCAAATAAATTATTCAACAATAACTGCATCTGGAGTGTGGAGGCCAGAGAGTCTATGTTGACGGGCGTGCTTTAAGGGCAGGCAGAGCATGGAAGAGCATCGTGTTGCTCCAGTAGAGTCCCAGAAGATCATAAGTATATGAAATCTGTTCTTCCTTAGAGTTGACATCATAATGGCAAGTTACTTGTGTATTTCTTTTTTGGGAACTAAATTTGTGAAACCCACAAACCAGGTAAAGAAACACTAAATTCTATCTCAAACAAAGAAAAGATAATGATATGTTCTCAAGTAGTGGTAATTATCATTATGAGATGTAGCCAGGTTTCCCAGTTCCTCTGCAAAGGAAACAAATGAAATAGAAACAAATTATCTATGATTTCTAATGAACAGTTCAGAAGCATCATTATATTTTAGCATTCATTCTTTTACTTACTCAATGAATATTTATTGAAGGAATAAGCAAAACAAACAAAATACTTCCCTTATTGATTTACTCTCTAAGGAGGGGTAAATGCATTTAAAAGATGTGTAACTTTTGAGAAAGACAACTTCTGTCAGTGATCAGAAAAATAAAAGAATAGAAGACCAAGAAGAGGGAGGCTGTGTAGACGCTGTATATACCATCTCTGTGAGGATGCAGCATTTGAGTCACACTCAAAGATCTCGGCTCTCATTAAGGTTAAATAATAAAATTCTATCTTAAAGTTCTTTT
Organism: Moschus berezovskii; assembly: GCF_049115385.1. Classification (NCBI taxonomy): domain Eukaryota; kingdom Metazoa; phylum Chordata; class Mammalia; order Artiodactyla; family Moschidae; genus Moschus; species Moschus berezovskii. Next base: position 9,821,299 of record NC_142467.1, on the reverse strand, counting down.
CAGACCATATAATTTGCACAAAGAAGCTAATTAAGCTTGTAGTAATCTGATCAGGGGCTTCCCAGGTGGCACCAGTGGTAAAGAACCCACCTGCCAATGCAGGAGACATAAGAGACACAGGTTCAATCCCTGGGTGGGGAAGATCCCCTGGAGGAGATCATGGCAATCCATTCCGGTATTCCTGCCTGGAGAATTCCATGGACAGAGGAGCCTGAGGGGCTACAGTCCATAAAGTCGCACAGAGTCAGACACGACTGAAGCGATTTAGCATGCACACATGCAAACTGGTCAAAGGGTCCATGTCCATGTGTTTAGTAGAGCTCTATTTCATCATGTTTAAATGTTGCAGAGATTTTTGTCCTCAACATAACAACAAACAATGTATATGTCACAACATTTTGCATTCCTTGACACCAGTGTTTAAAAGGACATTCCCCATATAAATACATCAAAAAATAAAGTTAGAATGAAAGGGGGGAAAAGTAGAAATGATAAGACAGGATTAAAGAGAAACAGAGAAAAAGAGAAAAGGATGGAAAAAGGAGAAATTAGAAGGGAAGTTCATATTTTATGAACTACAACTTTGTACAAGTTAGTGTTGCATAAGATAACTGACATTACAGAATTATTATCCTAATGCTGAAAAGTGAAAGTTGTTCAGTTGTGACCTAATGCTAGGAGCAGAGCTAATAAAGTTAAGAATAAAAACAAAACCAAAAGCAATGGCAGTGCGAGCACACTAGTAGTTTAATTGTAAGATTGGTGTGGGATCAAGGAAGGAATATTTATGTTTGTTTGAGATGGGAGAGAACTTTTCTAGTTACTGAATGATAATGAATTTTCCAACTTTCTTCCATTTCTATTCTATGCATTTAGTGACTGGTCTAAGATCAAATAGTCTCTGCCCTCAAACAACGTTCTCCCCTAAGAAATCTATAGGTATTCTTTATTCAGTAATTTTTAAATTAAAATGTTTCCATTTGTAATTATCATATTACTTGATAAGTGGTTTATTTATGTATTTATTTTGGGTAAGTGGGTTGTTGAGTGTATACTAATGTGTGACAGTAGGCTAGACCCAGGAAGAAGTAAAGATAGCCAACACATATTTCCTATTATTAAGGGATTGTCACTTTAGCCAAACCAAAGTTTCCATTCCTCATCGACTGTAATTAGATTGCTGCGGATAATTTCCAAAGTCATTGTTAATTCCACTTCTGCAACTTCCTCCTCCATAGTTGCCATGACCACCTCTGCAGCCTCAATCATGGTTGCCAGATGTGGGACTTTCACCACCAGACAGACCCTCTGTCTCTCCCTTTTCCAGCCCTAAATCTACGACCATTTCCATATGCATCAGATCCTCCCCAGAAGTTACTTTCTCATCCTGATGCTAGTCCCAAATCGCTACCACCACCAAGATAAACCCCCAAACCAAAGGGGCCTCCTCCTCCCCTTCTAGAACCCTGGACTTGCTGCATTTCCCATGTTAACAAAGCCTTGCGACTTTTGCATGATGACCACTCATGGTTTTTCGGCAACACAGTCTTCTCCACAGAATCAAGGTCATCAAAAGTCACAAACCCAAAGCCTCTTTTCTTGCCAGACTGCCTATCAGTAATGATATCAATGGTACCATTTTTCCATATTTCTCAAAGTCATCTCTAAGATGATGTTCCTCAGTATCTTGTTGAATACTAACAGTTTCTTCAGTGTCTAAAGGACACCCCGCTGTCCAGATGCTGCTTTTGGGACACATGTTTGGGTTCAAGCACTCTGCCGTCAATGGAATGGGGTCTGGTGGACATTTCATCCACCTTGATCATGGATGAAAAGGTGACAAAACCGCACTGTCTTGATCTCTGGCTGGATCCCTCAGGACCACACAGTGTGTAAGTTCTCCCCACTGCTGGTAACAGCTCCTCAGACTTTCTTCTGCTGTTTCAAAGTTCAAAACACCAAGAAAGAGTTTATTAATTTGTTCAGTTTCTCTCTTTTGCCTCTTCAAAGCAATTGATTTCTCGGTTTTCTCCATCAGACTGGGTTGCTTCAGTCAGATTTCCTAGAGCTCTAGGAGCACTTCGGCCATGACCCGGGCACTTTCACTGTAATCTGGGTGCACATTTGCCATAATCCGGGCACTGCCGCCGTGACCCGACAATGCTGCCATGGCCTCTCAGCTCCTGCCGCCCTTGACTCAATCCTCAGTACTTTTCCATCTTCGTTCGGCAGGAACTGGAGCTGGAGCCGCTCCAGTGGCAGCGGGGAGCGGGGCCGGCAGGGGGAGCGGGGTCGCCGGCGCTTGGGGGACCTGCCCCAAGGGGAACGCGACCTGCTCCTCCTCAGCCTGTGCCACGTAGGGGGGCGGTGGCAGCATTCTCTGGGGAGGGCTCAGTCGCCTGGGGGGTGGCTGGGGCCAGAGGACCAGCACGGCTATGGCCGTGACCTGCCGGCCGTCGATTTGCCCTCCGTCCATGTGCTTGAGCACCTTCGCAGCCTCTTAATACTCAATTTTTAAAGATATGCTTTTAAGTGCTGTGTAATTCAGAACAGTGTTGTGTCTAGAGTAAGTACTTAATAAAATCTGAATTAATATAGATAAAAGCATATACTATCTCCAAATATGACCTCTGTAGGAATGCATTAATCTTAAGGTTTTAGACTAAGTTGATAAGTCATTAAAACAAAAGTATCATTAAACCCACTTTATTAATTCATAGCCATCAAATCTTTCTGTAAACTATTGGATACTTGTGTTTAAATGGCTTTGCCCTGAGAACTGCAGAATTTTCATAACATAGTGACTGTTGGAGAACCCTTGCAGACTCTAGCAGGCGCCTGTTTGCTCAGGGTCATGGCCTAGGATGACCCCAGCCCCCTGTTTAGTGGCTTCCTGAGAAATCTCAGTGCTGCTAGAATTTTCTGTTTGTTTCAGCCAAAATCTGACGATAGGTAGATAGGCCCTGGAAGTCCCTTGTAGAGCAGCTCCTTTAGAAACTGACAATTACAAACTTTTTCTCTGCTCTTTGAGATGTAAAACTACCACACAAACATTTTTCTTGAAGACTTGAATGCAGACTCTTTGAAATGCACCTCTCACTCCAGTTCACAGTCCCTGAGGGAGCAGAAGAGCCTACCTTCATTGAGTTCAGTTCAGATCAGTCGCTCATCGTGTCCAACTATTTACGACCCCATTGACCACAGCACGCCAGGCCTCCCACTCCATCTCCAACTCCCAGAGTTTAGTCAAGCTCATGTTCATCAAGTCAGTGATGCCATCCAACCATCTCATCCTCTGCCATCCCCTTCTCCTCCCACCTTTGGTCTTTCCCAGCATCAGGGTCTTTTCTAATGAGTTGGTTCCTCCCATCAGGTGGCCAAAGTATTGTAGCCTTGAATTACACCTCCTGTCTTAAGATAGAAGCAAGTTTCACCTCCCCATTAGCACCACTTAACAAATCCAAGTAGGCTAGTCACATGGACCAACCCCCTTGAAAGCCTCTCCAGTTCTTCTAGCACCCCCAGTCTCTAAAAGGTCTTCCACCTCTTATTTTGGGAATTTGAGTTCAGGTCACGCTAGGTCCTTTTCCCTATTGTAAGCCCGTCAGGTTCCTCTGTCCATGGGGATTTTCCAGGCAAGAATACTGGAGTGGACTGCCATGCCCTCTTCCAGGGAATCTTCCCAACCCAGGTCTCCCACATTGCAGGCACATTCTTTACCACCTGAGCCACGAGGGAGCCTGAAATAATTACTAAATGGAGCCTTTCCTTAGCATTTAGCTAAGCTAGGATCTGGCTTTACATATCTTTCAGAGTGCCCTTCTAGAAATCTCACATCTTCACAACCTTCTCTTCTTTCACCCACTGCTTAAAGAGGTATATGGTCCTAAATCTCTTCTTCCTTACAGAGCATTTATGATATGTAGGTCACTTTGACTGTGTTGTCCCTTCTAGGGGCATTTTAATGTCCAGAGTAAGGAAGCTAACACTAAAGCTTTTGTATAGGAAGGTGGGGAGTATGAGTAATGCAGTAGTCTAATTCTTTTTCCTTGACATTTAAAAAATGGGGTGGGGGAGAATATGTACTTTTAGCTTTATGTTTATTATCAAGTAACATTAAGAATATTAATGTTCATAGAGTCAAAGTATGTTTTTTCCAGCAGTCATGTATGGATGTGAGAGTTGAACCACAAAGAAGGCTGAGCACCAAAGAATGATGCTTTTGAACTGTGGTGCTGGAGAGGCCTCTTGACAGTCCCTTGGACTACAAGGAGATCCAACCAGTTCATCCTAAAGGAAATCAGTCCTGAATATTCATTGGAAGGACTAATGCTGAAGTTCTAATCCATTGGCCATCTGATATGAAGAACTGATTCATTGGAAAAGACCCTGATGCTGGGAAAGATTGAAGGCAGGAGGAGAAGGGTATGATAGAGGATGAGATGGTTGGATGGCATCACCAACTCAATGAACATGGGTTTGAGCAAACTCCAGGAGATGGTGAAGGACAGAGGCTCCTGGTGGCTGCAGTCCATGGGGTCGCAAAGAGTCGGACATGACTGAGAGACTGAACAACAGCAATGTTAAGAAAACCACTAGACCTTTTCTCCCTCTCCCTGGTCCCCATGCCTCTGGAAAATTAATATCTCCTTCCTCACAGCTGTGCTACAGAGTGGCTCCAACACGCTCCCCACTTCCCTTGCTTCAAGGGCAAATTACTACCTAGGGGTTCTCCACCCGTGTCATTGTTTCTCAGGGTCGTGTCCCATGTGATAACTTGATATTATCTCATACTTTATTCTCTGCCATGAAAAGCAGGCAGAGAAAGAGCTTTGGAAAGGGAAAGGGTTCAGGTAAAATTTTGGGGTTAAAGCCAGGTCTGCCCATCTTATCTCTGCCTATTTTCAACACATTTATACATTTTTCTCCTTTGTCTTGACACACATAAACAAAATTGCATCCAAACAGGTTTCTGAACAAAACCTTCTTGTTCTTCATGTATCTCCTCTGCCTTCCCACTTTTCCCTTATTTTTATACCAAAAAATTATTTATTTAAAGAGTCATTTAAATTTAATTTTCTTTATTAGACCTAGAAAACTTTCCAGCAAAATGAAATAGGTAAACTTTTTCTTTTTAACTCCATTATATTTTTATTTTTCCTAGTACCTAATTTCATTCACTTTTATTTTCCACTCCCTTCAAGAGAAGGGTTTTGTCAGGTATCTATACAGAGTCAGTAGTCAATAAATGTTTTATCAATGTAAAAGAATGCAGAAACAAGAGTGACAATTAATCTATAAGGTGGAAGATTTTCAAGAAAAGTTCAATTCAGTTCAGTTCAGTCTCTCAGTTGTGTCCAACTCTTTGCAACCCCGTGGACTGCAGCACTCCCAGAGCTTGTTCAAACTCATGTCCATTGAGTCGGTGATGCCATCCAACCATCTCATCCTCTGTTGTCCCTTTCTCCTCTTGCCGTCAATCTTTCCCAGCATCAAAGTCTTTTCAAATGTGTCAGCTCTTTGCATCAGGTGGCCAAAGTATTGGAGTTTCAGCTTCAAGATCAGTCCTTCCAATGAACACCTAGGACTGATCTCCTTTAGGATGGACTGGTTGCTCAGTAGGTAAATAATTCACCTGCCAACGCAGAAGACGTGGATTCAATCTCTGGGTAGGGAAGATCCCCCAGGGGAGGAAATGGCAACCCACTGCAGTAATCTTGCCTGGAAAATTCCATGGACAGAGGAGCCTGGAGGGCTACAGTCTCTGGGGTCGCAGTGTCGGGCATGACTGAGCACAGCACAGCAGCAACAGTGCAAGAGGGTTCCCTTTTCTCCACCTTCTCCCTCGTGTTCTTTTGCTGGGAAGGTTCTATTTGGGGGAGACAGAGCCAGGATGGAGGGGATCTATAATATCTGAGGCAATCAGGCAGCGTGGGTACCCCTCACGGAGCAGGAGGGACTCTGCAGTAAAGGAGAGGATCCTGGGAGGCTGCTGCTGCTGCTGCTAAGTCACTTCAGTCGTGTCCGACTCTGTGTGACCCCATAGACGGAAGCCCACCAGGCTCCCCCGTCCCTGGGATTCTCCAGGCAAGAACACTGGAGTGGGTTGCCATTTCCTTCTCCAATGTGTGAAAGTGGAAAGTGAAAAGTGAAAGTGAAGTCGCTCAGTCGTGTCCGACCCTTAGCGACCCCATGGACTGCAGCCTACCAGGCTCCTCCATCCATGGGATTTTCTAGGCAATAGTACTGGAGTGGCTTGCCATTGCCTTCTCCGCCTGGGAGGCTGAGCTCCTGCTAAGTCAGTAGGTGTGCTGTGTGCTGCTGTGGGTGTGTGCACAGTCCTCCTCCTCGGGGCTCGGCTTTCTTTGTGGCTCAGCCTTCTAGTGCGTTGGAGGCGGAGGCTGCTAATTGCACTTGAGCTCAGTGATGTCACAGGTCCTTCTCTCTTCCTCGCAGGGAAATGAGGAAAAAACAGTCAATTACCTGACTGCTGCTTTGTCATTTTTGTAAAAGTGCTAATAAGCCCTGCCTGCACAGGACAGGAGGCAACCCCCTCCTCCAACACACACACACACCACACACAATTACACACTTGCTGCTGGAACAGTGCTGGCATACCCTGGGGAGACAGCAGCACCATAGGAGAAGTCAGATCACCCTCTGGGGTCTCCAGAGTCTTACTCCTCTGGACACAGGTCCTCTGAGAGAGTCTGTCCATTTCCGGGTCAAGAGGGCGCCTCATATGGGGACAGACTAGAGACGCTTCTTGATGGAGAAAGGCTTCAGATAGAACTGGAGCATCGCAAAAGGTGTAGATTCTGCTGCGTGCCCTTGCTAAGTACACACACGCGTGCTCACGCAAACTCACCCCCTCCCAAGTAAATGGAGGGGAGAGGGAGAAGGAGTCAGAGAATGTTTTATCTTTCATGCACTGCTCAGTGTGGAAAGTACACACACGCACGAGCTGATTAGCCCATCTCCACTGGGTGAGATGGCTGGATGCCATCACCGACTCAATGGACATGAGTTTGAGTAAACTCCGGGAGTTGGTGACGGACAGGGAGGCCTGGTGTGCTGCAGTCCATGGGGTAACAAAGAGTCGGACACGACTGAGAGACTGAACTGAACTGAACTGAACTGGGTGGGTGGCGGAGGACCATCCCGACTCAGTTTCCTGCAGGAAACAAGTGATGACAGGGGGTCATAAGAAACTATAAATTTGTATGTGAATCTCTTTCACTTCCTTCATGGAGACTCCTCTTGTGGAGGTTGAGAAAACTCTAATCCCACTTCAACTTCACAGAGAAGAGACAGGATTTGGAGGGAAAGCTGCCACCAAGGGCCTTCCTGCAGACATAAGGACAGCCGTCACCCTACCCCCACAGTACATATTCCCCACTTGGAGAAGAGAGACGGACAGAGAGAGGGAAAGAAACCAGAGAGAAAATTCTCTAAAGGTCTCAGCATGCAGTTTAGACCTTCCTTTCTTTTTTTTAATTTTATTTACTTAAAATCTGATAGCTAGAAGTTAGCTCAACCTGCATCTCACTATTTCTCCCAGAACCTGGTCCCATCTTTTGCCTGCATGCTGCTGCGGGAGGCATTAGTTTGGGGGAACGAAAGGATGCTCTCAAGGGAGAGGATGGGACGGGGCTTGTGGGAATGGAGGGAGGCCTGTAAGGATATTTGGAGATGAGCTTCTGGAGGTACAACCACCCCTACCCAACAGCCATCTGCACTCTCTGGTCTTCTCAAGCTGGGCAGTGACCATAGCCAGCCTTAACTTTGGCAGTTTACAAGTCCTCTCACGCAAAAAGAGGAGTGGTCCAAACCTTGATTCTCCACCCAGGCGAAAGGGATATCACTCCGCCTCCAAGATTTAGGAAGTTAAGAACCCTGAACCTAGAGCCTGTCTTTGCTAGAACATCATCTAAGGAATCAAATCAAAAACTGTCTAAAAATCAAATAATTTAAAATCTTTGACACTTCTAGTGGATCAGTGGGACAGTCTGTGGTTATTGTTAGCTCGTCACGTCTCCTTTCATTAATAAGTGGCTGTCACTGTGACTGTTTCTGAACAAAAACAGCAAAAATAAAATGGGTATATTTGGGCCTTTGTTGCAATGATGTTGGTTAGGATTTTGAATTATCTCCATTCATTTTTGACTTTTAAGATGGTAAATTAGTAAATTTTGAATTTAGAATAAATTCCAGTAACAGTCATCTGTGAAAAATATTCAGCACTTAATTAAATCCATCCAACTTTAAATGATCGTCTATGAACAGGGCAGGTTGGATGTGGTGTGTGGGAACATAGACAGAAATAAAATATCATACAGTCCCTAGGCAGCCAAGGAGTTCACACTCTCAGAGGGAGATCAGACATTAAAATAAATAAATTGCAATGTTGACAGGTCACTAACAGTAGCATTTGGAAGTATGCAGCTAGTTTAGGTAAGCTCTTAGAGTTACAGTTTTGGGTGTAAGTGAATTAGGAGAAAGAACAGTTTCTTGGAAGAGGAAGCTTCTAGATGACTAGGGAGTTAGGCAAACAGACAAAAGATGGAACATCTTGAGTCGTGCATGTGCAAAGTCAGGGGCTTTCCGAGTGTTTCAGGAAATGCCAGGCTGTTCACGACAGTCAGAGCACTAAGTGGAAGCGAAGTTAGTTGCTCAAGAGACAAGGTTGAGCATCTAAGTGGAAATATGTCATTGTAGAAACATTTATAAATGAAACTGTAGTGGGACATCATTCAACAGAGCTGTTGATTGGAGAGTAAACTTCTGACAAAAATCAAAAATCAAAACAGAGCACAAACTCACTACCAGGAAAGACAAATGCACCCAGTAAAGACTTGTTATAGAAAACACTTAGGCAAATTAGTCAAAGAAAAAGTGAGACTTTTCCATTTTATAATGCTGTTCTTTCTGAAAATTTTAGAGGATATATGTTTTATATGGACCTAATTAATGCCAGATCAATGAGAGTTCAGGAATTCTGTACCCTATGTTAGGACAATTTAGTGATTAGGAAATGTTTATTGCATTTGGTTAATACAATTTATGAAATATATATTCACTTCAGTTTATCAGTAAATCAATAAATATAAATTCTAATATTCAGGCCACATTGAAGATACTCTGCTCCTAATATTTAATATTATTAAATTAAAATATTAAATTATTACTAAATTATTAATATTATTAAATTAAAGTACATACAGATTGCATAAGCAGTACTGTTTACAAAATGGATTTTTACTTATGTCTTCCAGTTAGAACTATTTAAATAAATTTTTGATTACCAGATGTTATTTTTCAGGGTTACTTGAGCGCTTACTACTCAGATTATCTTTATAATGCAGAGAATTCTCTGGTAGTCTAGAGAGAGAGGAGTATAAGCGATAGGGATAGTCAATCAGTGTTGTCTGACTTTTGCAATTCATGGATTGTAGCCTGCCAAGCTCCTAGGTCCATGGAATTCTCCAGGCAAGAATACTGGACTGGGTAGTCATTCCCTTCTCCAGGGAATCTTCCTGACCCAGGAACTGAATCCGAGTCTTCTGCCTTGAAGGCAGATTCTTTAATGTCTGAGTCACCAGGGAAGTTGCTGTTCAGTCACTCACTCGTGTTTGACTCTGCGATCCCATGGACTGCAGCATGCCAGGCTTCCCTGTCCTTTACCGCCTCCCAGAGTTTGCTCAAACTTATGTCCATTGAGTCTGTGATGCCATCCAACCATCTCATCCTCTGTCATCCCCTTCTCCTCCTGCTTTCGATCTTTGCCAGCATCAGTTCTTTTCAAATGAGTCGGCTCTTCGCATCAGGTGGTCAAAGTATTGGAGCTTTAGCTTCAGCACCAGTCCTTCCAATGAATAATTGGGTTGATTTCCTTTAGGATAGACTAGTTTGATTTCCTTGCTGACCAGAGAAGAGAGGGATATAAACCAAGAAGTATTGTGTTTTCCTATATATTAAATGTTTAAAAATTAGATGCAAATATTTCAAAACCTTAAAATTACAAATTAAACCTCTAAAGATTTCAAGGTCCTTTTCAAAAAGAAGAGCTGACTAACATTCTGCTGTACTAACATTCCCATACAATAACAATCATTTTTGGTTGAGTAGAACCTGTCTCTTTTAATGAAGTGTTCCCTAGACCTGGCCCCTTTTGCATTTCTGGCACTAAATTCTGAAACATTTTCATTTTGTTTCTTACATTTTGTGCTATTTTTCTATACATGCTCTTCTTTGTTAGTGCATTTTACTGCCAGGTTGCTCTCTCTGCATTATAATGTAATACTTCCTCCTTCAGAATGTCTTCTGGTCTGAATCAGAATGCAAGAAAATAGCATAAGTGGTGACTTTCTCAACTAGTCTAAGGATGTATCAGCACTTTAGATGCACAAGAGAAGTCAACTCATTATATACAAGGAATGCCTCAAAGCATTAGGTCTTAAGTCTAATGAACCTCGGTTCAAAAAGTTTGGAGATAAACATTTTTTGATTTACTTGTTTTGTGAATATCCTTTTTTTCTCATAAACTGAGTTTATCTAAGGTGAAAAGTTGGGCGGATAATTAAACCAAGCATTTGTGACTTGAAAATGTGTATGCAGAGTTCAGGGAAAGTTGCACACGCTGAGGAAGAATCGCTAAGTACTTCCTCGTGAGGGCCCAAGGGGATAAGAAGAAATAATGACTCTGATTCACACCTGACCTGCTTCTGCCCAAAGTAATATAAATAATTGACCTCTACTCTGTACGCCACAATTACCTTTCTTCACATTCTCCTCAAAAGCTTTAAGTCAGGATGTATGGAAAACTGAGAGAAAATTGAGCTCTCCTGATGCGACAGCTTAGCCAAATTGCCTGTTAGTTAACAGTTGTGACCTGTGATGAGGAGAGTCACAAAATGCGTTTTAAAATTCTGTCAGGAGAACTGAAAATGCACCTGCTCATTGTCTTCGGTGAAGCCTACAATATAAACTGCTCGCCTTTCAGTGACGTGCCTGGATAACTACAAGGGACACTGCAGTGGAGGCCTGGGGTTAGAGGTAGGTGAATCCACTCATTTATGATAGAGAGATAGAGACAGAGGTAGAACCAGAGACGGAGACAGACGAAACGGAACAAGTGCGTGGAGAGTTCTCAGGAGCAAGTGAGCTCGTGAAACATACGCAAGGGGTAGAATTCCTGTGGAGAGGCGTCTCAAGTCTATGGGCGGCTTGGTTGCGTGTTTAGTTTACTAAAGATACCCTGTAGATTTATGCTGAGGTGACTTTCCACACAAAGAGGGTGCTTGGACTGCTGGTTGCTTTTCTTTTCTTTTCTGGTGTTAAAGCAAATAACCAACAAAAATAGGTAGCTGTTTCAAGATCCCGCTTGTAGCCTCTGTCCTCTGAGCAAACAGCAAAGAAAGCTTAGACACTTGCAGAGCACCAGCTAAGTCAACATCAAGGGGCTGGTGACGTGACTACAGTCACAGGAGAGACGTTGTGGCACCAGAAGCAAAGTAATTTCAAGTGACTTTTGTAATGTATCGTTCAGCCACTCATTTTCTCATTCATTCAACACGTATTTACTGTATGCCTCCCATATGCCAGGAGTATCAGGGGGCATACCAGACCACCTGACCTGCCTCTTGAGGAACCTGTATGCAAGTCAGGAAGCAACAGTTAGAACTAGACGTGGAACAACAGACTGGTTCCAGATAGGAACAGGAGTACGTCAAGGCTGTATATTGTCACCCTGCTTATTTAACTTATATGCAGAGTACATCATGAGAAACGCTGGGCTGCAGGAAGCACAAACTGGAATCCAGATCGCTCGGAGAAATATCAATAGCCTCAGATATGCAGATGACACTCCTCTTATGGCAGAAAGTGAAGAACTAAAGAACCTCTTGGTCAAAGTGAAAGAGGAGAGTAAAAAAGTTGGCTTAAAGCTCAACATTCAGAAAACTAAGATCACGGCATCCAGTCCTGTCACTTCATGGCAAATAGATGGGGAAACAGTGGCTGACTTTTATTTTTGGGGGCTCCAAAATCACTGCAGATGGTGACTGCAGCCATGAAATGAAAAGATGCTTACTCCCTGGAAGGAAAGTTATGACCAACCTAGACAGCATATTATAAAGCAGAGACATTGCTTTGTCAACAAAGGTCCATCTAGTCAAGGCTATGGTTTTTCCAGGAGTCATGTAAGGATGTGAGAGTTGGACTATAAAAAGGCTGAGAGTGGAAGAATTGATGCTTTTGAAATGTGGCATTGGAGAAGACTCTTGAGAGTCCCTTGGACTGAAAGGAGATCCAACCAGTCCATCCTAAAGGAGATCAGTCCTGCATGTTCATTGGAAGGACTGATGTTGAAGCTGAAACTCCAATACTTTGACCACCCTATGTGAAGAACTGACTCATTGGAAAAGACCCTGATGCTGGGAAAGATTGAAGGTGGGAGGAGAAGGGGACGACAGAGGATGAGATGGTTGAATGTCATCACCAACTCAATGGACATGGATTTGGGTGGACTCTGGGAGTTGGTGATGGACAGGGAGGCCTGGCAAGCTGCATTTCACCGGGTCGCAAATAGTTGGACATGCCTGAGCGACTGAACTGAACTGAACTGAACTGGGGATAAAGCAGAGAACACAGGAATCACATTCCCTCCCTTTTTTTTTTACTGTCTAAAATGGAGATAACAGTACAAATAAAATACTTGAGTTAGTTACTTAAACAAGCAACAGATTATATATGGGGGCATGTAATACGGAGTCCTCTTTAGATAGGGTAGTCAGAGACAGCCTCTCTGAGAAGATGATGTTGATTAAATGCTGAGGAATTAGAAGAAACTGCTTTTACACATGAGCAATAAGAATAGCAAATTTAGGGCTAGAAAGTATAAAATGGCCTGATTAAGTGGCTGAGAGAGAACATGAAAGAGATCATTATGGCTCGTGAAGCAAACTGGATGGCAGGAGAGAAGGTTCAGGGATATTTGAAAAATAAGCATCTTCTAGACTTGTATCACCCCTCACTGGTGACTCAGAGGGTAAAGAGTCTGCCCTCAATGTGGGAGACCTAAGTTCGATCCGTGGGTTGGGAAGATCCCCTGGAGAAGGAAATGGAAACTCACTCCAGTATTCGTGCCTGGAAAATTCTATTGACAGAGGAGCCTGGTGGGCTATAGTCTATAGGGTTGCAAAGTGTCAAACACGACTGAGCAACTGAACTGAACGGATTTAGGTTCTAGACACTGGGATAAACGTCATTTAGCTTACAAGATAATATGTCAACCAGTCAAATGGTCCAGATGTTCTTTGGGGAGAAGATTCCAGGTTAACCTCTGACTTAGTTTCCCTGATGCAGATATCTTGATTTTACATGAATAAGCATTATATGGCTCTAATCTTACCTCTTATTCTCAAAGTTACTTCTGTATTTATTGGGAGAATTATGTGAACAGATTCAAAGTATGCTGCTGTTTATTCTCTACTGTCAACTACACTGATATATGCCAGGTGTTTTACATGAACCATATCATGTTTTATCCCTATGAGGATTATAAAATGTTTCTTTAAAGATATATATAATAAAACTCTTTCCCATAGGTAAGCCTGTCACTCTAATACAAAATTTGGGCTATATGAAAATTGGGCGACCATATTAATTCCTGAAAGCCTATAAGGAGAATACACAGAAGAAAAAAGTATAAAACATGACCATATGTTTCATGTGATGTTCATCTTGCTGAGGTATGCCATTCTTTACCTTGGAATATTTTATCATTTGGCCTTTAAACTTTCAGGTCAGATTTAATGCCACAGAGATTTACAGTCTTACTGAGATAAAGACATGGCACGCACCTCAGTTTTATTCTTTCTTTGTAGCAAGACAAGAAGGCTCCAAGCTTCTGAGCCAGGTACCAGTGTAATGGCACCCTCTGGCTCATGGGGTAACATCCCAGTGATGATATGTTCGAACTCATATTAATGCTATATTAAATGATTTACAGTTAGTTATTGTAAAATTGGGAGGAGGCAATGGCAAGCCACTCCAGTACTCTTGCCTAGAGAATCCCATGGATGGAAGAGCCTGGTAGGCTGCAGTCCGTGGGGTCGCTAAGGGTCGGACACGACTGAGCGACTTCACTTTCACTTTTCCCTTTCACACATTGGAGAAGGAAACGGCAACCCACTCCAGTGTTCTTTCCTGGAGAATCCCAGGGACGGGGGAGCCTGGTGGGCTTCCGTCTATGGGGTCACACAGAGTCGGACACGACTGAAGTGACTCAGCAGCAGCAGCAGCAGCAGCATTGTAAAATTATGATTAAATAAAAATGTTTCTTTGCACAAGACTTTGCACATTCAAACAGACTGAATGTTCAATGTGGCATTTCATTGGAGGGATGATGGAAGCGGTAACCAAGCATTCATGAGTGATCACACAATTGCATATTAGGTTCAGAATACTTACTTGAATGTTTTTGCATTTTATGAGCTGTGATAATGCACAAAGCTATAAGCATATGTTAAGATACAGATTTAATAAAACATAAATCTCAACTGTATAGTAGAATAGGCATCATTTGTCTACATAACTTAATATATTGAGGGGTCCTTGGTGGCTTTCAAATATAAGAAAAAAAAATGTGGAATGAGTTTTATAAGAATGTTTATCAGGCTATCCCAAAGAATGAAACAACTGGAGATATACCAGGTACCATTATATTGAATCATTCATAGATTTAAGAACATTTACACAAATGAGTGTTTGGAAAGCTTGCTATAAATGGAAATGGCTTGAGTTCTTCTTGGGAACCTGGAGCAGAGCCAGTCATGTGTGCTCCTTAATCCCCAAAGGACGGATTCTATTTTCTGTCTGCTCTGTTTTTCTAGGTTGGGATTCTTGGCTGAAACAAACAAACAAAAAAAAATATTTTCTAGTCTCTAACCAAGGTGCCTTGCTGTGTCAGGCAGAAGGAACATGTGGCAATCAGGAAGTTGGTAAGAAAATAAAATCCTACTGGCAAGAGTGCCTCGTGGAATTGTTCCAGAACTCACCATATGACTCTTGTCTTGGGATCTAAAGTGATGGTCAGACAAACCTTGAAAGAAAGTAACCTGCTGCCTGTGGGTTGGAATGGAAATTAGGTACCAGAAGACAGGAAGTGGCCTTTTTTCCCTTCAGAAAGACTCAATGCAATCGATGTTGTGGTTGATCTTTGAAAATTTATACACTGATGGGTGAGAGGTTCTTATCCCCAGTTTGATTAAATCTGCTAATTGTTTACAATACTGATACAGTGCTTTAGCCTATGATATGGCACCATCCACTGGATCATGGAAAAAGCAAGAGAGTTCCAGAAAAACATCTATTTCTGCTTCATTGACTATGCCAAAGCCTGTGACTGTGTGGATCACAATAAACTGTGGAACATTCTGAAAGAGATGGGAATACAAGACCACCTGACCTGCCTCTTGAGAAACCTGTATGCAGGTCAGGAAGCAACAGTTAGAACTGGACATGGAACAACAGGCTGGTTCCAAATAGGAAAAGGAGTACGTCAGGATTGTATATTGTCACACTGCTTATTTAACTTCTATGCAGAGTACATCATGAGGAACTCTGGGCTGGAAGAAGCACAAGCTGGAATCAAGATTGCCAGGAGAAATATCAATAACCTCAGATATGCAGATGACACCACCCTTTTGGCAGAAAGTGAAGAGGAACTCCAAAACCTCTTGATGAAAGTGAAAGAGAGTGAAAAGGTTGACTTGAAGCTCAACATTCAGAAAACGAAGATCATGGCATCTGGTCCCATCACTTCATGGGAAATAGATGGGAAAACAGTGGAAACAGTGTCAGACTTTATTTGTTTGGGCTCCAAAATCACTGTGGATGCCGATTGCAGCCATGAAATTAAAAGACGCTTACTCCTTGGAAGGAAAGTTATGACCAACCTAGATAGCATATTAAATAGCAAAGACATCACTTTGCCAACAAAGGTCCATCTAGTCAAAGCTATGGTTTTTCCAGTGGTCATGTATGGATGTGAGAGTTGAACTGTGAAGAAAGCTGATCGCCGAAGAATTGATGCTTTTGAACTGTAGTGATGGAGAAGACTCTTGAGAGTCCCTTGGACTGCAAGGAGATCCAACCAGTCCATTCTAAAGGAGATCAGTTCTGGGTGTTCATTAGAAGGACTGATGTTGAAGCTGAAACTCCAATACTTTGGCCACCTCATGCGATGAGTTGACTCACTGGAAAGGACTCTGATGCTGGGAAGGATTGGGGGCGGGAGGAGAAGGGGATGACAGAGAATGAGATGGCTGGATGGCATCACTGACTCAATGGACATGAGTTTGAGTGAAGTCCAGGAGTTGGTGATAAACAGGGTGACCTGGAGTGCTGTGATTCATGGGGTCTCAAAGAGTTGGACATGACTGAGCAACTGAACCAAAGTGAACTGAACTGATGACACCGTCTCGGAAATAATTGTTGTTCATGGGTTGTCATAGTATCCTGTGGTTTCCCAGCAGGTGAGACTCTTGCAATTATATACTTGAGGGATTTAACAAAAGTATGAAAATATAACACCGGGGTTCTTTCTAATATCTTACTCACGCTGAGTTTTTCTCATTTCTGTACATTCCCCATAGCTTCCCCTTCTCTGTCCATTCTAAACCTTTATTAAATATTCCTAACATGTGGACATTGAAAGATACTGTGTAAAAAGCTTGAAGGAAGGGGACAAAATTTGACAAGGAAAATGATCATTTTAAACTGAAGCTAATGCAGTGAGTCTTTAGGACAAGGAAGAGGCGTGTTAGCTAGGTGGCTCATTTGATGAATTAAGATATTGTTGCAATTTAAACAATAAGAAAAATGTAGGGAAAAAAACAAAACAAGAAATTATTTAGAAATGGTGGAAAGAAAAATAATCTCATAATTTTGTCATGAGGTAATTTTGCCTAAATAAGTGGAATAAGCCATTCTCAGTTTTAAAATATATTAGGAAAACCTCTATATGGGTAAAGAAGTTTTATTGTTTGGTTTGGTTTCAATTCTTTGGTTGGTTGGTTTAGAAATTTGCTATAAGCCTTTATGAAGGAGACAATGGTAATAGTAAAATAAATACTCGGAAAATTTCAAAGGAATTTTGTTACATATATAAAGCAATCATGGTGGAGAGGTCTGACAGAATACGGTCCACTTGAGAAGGGAAGGGCAAACCATTTCAGTATTCTTGTCTTGAGAATGCCATGAACAGCATGAAAAGGCAAAAAGATAGGACACTGAAAGATGAACTCCCCAGGTCGGTAGGTATCAAATATGCTACTGGAGATCACTGGAGAAATAAGTCTAGAAAGAATGGAGAGATGGAACCAAAGCAAAAACAACACCCAGTTGTGAATGGGACTGGTAATAGAAGCAAGATTCTAAAGAGCAATATTGCATAGGAACCTGGAATGTTAGGTCCATGAATCAAGGCAAATTGGAAGTGGTCAAACCAGAGATGGCAAGAGTGCATGTAGACATTCTAGGAATCGGTGAACTAAGATGGACTGGAATGGGTAAATTTAACTCAGATGACTATTATATCCACTACTGTGGGCAGGAATCCCTTAGAAGAAATGGAGTAGCCATCATGGTCAACAAAAGAGTCCAAAATGCAGTAGTTGGATGCAAACTCAAAAACGACAGAATGATCTCTGTTCATTTCCAAGGCAAACCATTCAGTATCATGATAATTCAAGTCTATGCCTCAGCGGTAATGCTGAAGAAGCTGAAGTTGAACAGTTCTATGAACCTACAAGACCTTCTAGAACTAACACCCAAAAAAAGATGTCCTTTTCATTATAGGGGACTGGAATGCAAAATAGGAAATCAAGAAACATCTGGAGTAATAGGCAAATTTGGCCTTGGAGCACAGAATGAAGCAGGGCAAAGGTTAATAGAGTTCTGCCAAGAGAACGCACTGGTCACAGCAAACACCCTCTTCCAACAACACAAGAGAAGACTCTACACTGGACATCACCAGATGGTCAACACTGATTTCAGATTGAATATATTCTTTGCAGCCAAAGATGGAGAAGCTCTATACAGTACACAAAACAAGACCGGGAGCTGACTTGGGCTTGGATCATGTACTCCTTATTGCCAAATTCAGACTGAAATTGGAGAAAGTGGGGAAAACCACTAGACCACTCAGATATGACCTAAATCAAATCCCTTATGACTATACAATGGAAGTGAGAAATAGATTTAAGGGATGAGATCTGACAGACAGAGTGCCTGATGAACTATGGATGGAGGTTTATGACATTGTACAGGAAACAGGAATCAAGACCATCCCAAAGAAAAAGAAATGCAAAAAAATCAGACTGGCTTTCTGAGGAGGACTTACAAACAGCTGTGAAAAGATGGGAAGTGAAAGCAAAGAGGAAAGGAAAGATATGCCCATTTGAATGCAGAGTTTCAAAGAATAGCAAGGAAAGATGAGAAAGTCTTCCTCAGTGATCAATGCAAAGAAATAGAGGAAAACAATAGAATGGGAAAGACTAAAGATCTCTTCAAGAAAATTAGAGATACCAAGGGAACATTTCATGCAAAAATTGGCTCGATAAAGGACAGAAATGATAAAGACCTAACAGAAGCAGAAGATATTAAGAAGAGGTGGCAAGATTACACAGCAGAACTGTACAAAAAAGATCTTCACGACCAAGATAATCATGATGGTGTGATCACTCACCTAGAGTCAGACATCCTGGAATGTGTAGTCAAGTGGGAGGTCACTACAAAAAAAGCTAGTGGAGGTGATGGAATTCCAGTTGAGCTATTTCAAATCCTGAAAGATGATGCTATGAAAGTGCTGCACTCAGTATGCCAGCAAATATGGAAAACTCAGCAGTGGCCACAGGACTTGAAAAGGTCAGTTTTCATTCTAATCCCAAAGAAAGGCAATGCCAATAAATGCTCAAACTACCACACAATTGCACTCATCTCATATGCTAGTAAAGTAATGCTTAAAATTCTCCAAGCCAGGCTTCAGAAATATGAGAACCATGAACTTCCAGATTTTGAAACTGGTTTTAGAAAAGGCAGAGGAACCAGAGATCAAATTGCCAACATCTGCTGGGTCATCAAAAAAACAAGAGAGTTCCAGAAAAACATCTATTTCTGCTTTATTGATTATGCCAAAGCCTTTGACTGTGTGGATCACAATAAACTGTGGAAATATCTGAAAGAGATGGACATACCAGACCACCTGACCTGCCTCTTGAGAAACCTGTATGCAGGTCAGGAAGCAACAGTTAGAACTGGACATGGAACAACAGACTGGTTCCAATTAGGAAAAGGAGTACGTCAAGGTTGTGTATCGTCACCCTGCTTATTTAACTTCTATGCAGAGTACATCATGAGAAACACTGGGCTGGAAGAAGCACACACTGGAATAAAGATTGCCGGGAGAAATATCAATAACCTCAGATATGCAGATGACACCACCCTTTTGGCAGAAAGTGAAGAGGAACTAAAAAGCCTCTTGATGAAAGTGAAAGAGGAGAGTGAAAAAGTTGGCTTAAAACTCAACATTCAGAAAACTATGATCATGGCATTGGTCCCATCACTTCATGACAGATAGATGGGGAAACAGTGGACACGTTGGCTGACTTTATTTTTTCTGGGCTCCAAAATCACTGCCAATGGTGATTGCAGCCATGACACTAACAGACTCTTACTTCTTGGAAGGAAAGTTATGACCAACCTAGATAGCATATTAAAAAGCAGAGACATTACTTTGCCAACAAAGGTCCGTCTAGTCAAGGCTATGGTTTTTCCAGTGGTCATGTATGAATGTGAGTGTTGGACTATAAAGAAAGCTGAGTGCCAAAGAATTGATGCTTTTGAACTGTGGTGTTGGAGAAGACTCTTGAGAGTCCCTTGGACTGCAAGGAGATCCAACCAGTCCATCCTAAAGGAGATCATTCCTGGGTGTTCATTGGAAAGACTGATGTTGAAGCTGAAACTCCAGTACTTTGGCCACCTGATGCAAAGAGCTGACTTATTGGAAAAAACCCTGATGCTGGGAAAGATTGAGGTCAGGAGGAGAAGGGAACGACAGAGGATGAGATGGTTGGATGGCATCACTGACTCGATGGACATGGGTTTTGGTGGACTCTGGTAGTTGGTGATGGACAGGGAGGCCTGGCGTGCTGTGGTTCATGGGGTTGCAAATAGTGGGACATGACTAAGCGACTGAACTTAACTGAACTGAAGTGATAGAGTTGTTACCTAGCCATGTTTCTGTTTTAGAAATATGCAAGTTCATATTTGGTTTGTCAGCATGTATTTTAAGTATATATTTTACTATTGCAAATATTATTTCAGTTGAGAAAAATTTAGTTAAATATATAGAGAGGATATATAATATAAAATCAGAGATTTACAGACATAGTAAGTAATGATCTAAGTATAAAATCAATCTGAAATTTCATTTTTCATTTATACAATAGCATCCTTTTAAAATATGAGCTGAATTTAATAAAAAATAATGACTGTTTACAGAGTACATATTATAATATGTTGATTATATTTTAAATATACAAGGAATTGCAATATTTTTTAATAATCCAAAACTACATTTTTGACGGGAATTATATTCAGCAATCTTTCTTTCAAGTAACTCAGTTTTGGAAAGCTTGCAAGAATACTTCCATGTTTATGCTAAATACTTTTGCACAGGCAATCATAGAAAATAGCTACATACCAGCCATTTACATCTTTTCATATATTAATTTTCCTTTTCCCCCTTCAGTAAGTCTGTCTCAAAGTTTGAAATAAAAGGTAGTGTCAGAAACAATGCATATTTTGAGCACAAAAATTAATGTAATGGCTCTGTCCATATGGTTTCATAATAGGTTTTTTTCTTCTAAGATCAGAAGCATGTGCCATACTTTTTCCTTCTCACAGGTTTTCTCCTAATACTCTCTTCCAGAATCATCACATGAAAATTGGACTCAATATTTATATGTTTGGACACTCAGAACAGCCAAAAGTTTTCTTCTCCCCATTTAATATCTTTGAGCAAATGGATTAGTTTACAATGACCCTGCCTTGTGTGTGTATGTGTGTAGTTAGAGAAATGGACCACATTTTGACTAAACCTTTTAGTCCCAACTGCAGATAATTGAACAACTGAAGGGCAAATGTTTTATTTAAGGACTTCTGGAAGTACTGACCCTGGATTGATCCATCTAGCCAATAAGATCTGAAGTACACAGAAATATTTGAATATCTATGAAAAGATAAATCTGTGAGATGATGGCTGTATTAATTATATGGGGGGAATACTTTCACAATTTGAAAAAGAGAAAAATACAGATGTCTATAATGTGTTTACTTCTTTCTTGTTGGTTGTTTAGGATATCCTTATATCTTCACTATCTATCTCAATACCCAAGACATACACTACTATGCTTTTCTAAAGAGTATTTGCAAAGAGTCAGACACTGCTGAGTGACTGAGCACACATGGACACATACTCTTTTATAGATCAACAGATTCTTTGAAAGCAGTGACCTATACATGATTTATCCTGTATATTCAACCCCTTGCATGGTACCTAATCTGTGGACTTAAAAGTGGTTTTTAGATGACTGTGTGTGTGTGTGTGTGTGTGTTAGTCACTCAGTCATGTCTCACTCTTTGCAACCCCATGGACTGTAGCCTGCCAGGCTCCTCTGTCCATGGAATTCTCTGGGCAGGAATACTGAAGTGGGTTGCCATTACCTTCTCCAGGGGATCTTCCCAATACAGGGATTGAACCCAGGTCTCCTGCATTGCAGGTACATTCTTTACCGTTTAAGCTACCAGGGAAGCCTGGATGATTACATGCTGCTGCAGCTGCTCCTGCTAAGTCACTCCAGTCGTGTCCGACTCTGTGCGACCCCATAGATGGCAGCCCACCAGGCTCCCCCGTCCTTGGGATTCTCCAGGCAAGAACACTGGAGTGGGTTGCCATTTCCTTCTCCAATGCATGAAAGTGAAAAGTGAAAGTGAAGTTGCTCAGTTGTGTCCGACTCTTCGTGACCCCATGGACTGCAGTCCTCCAGGCTCCTCCATCCATGGGATTTTCCAGGCAAGAGTATACATAGTGAATGAAAAATTAGGAGACTGTTCCTTTGAGTGGCCACAGTTTGTCTTCCATTCCTTGAAATCTCTTAATCCTTCCATAGTATTTTTGTGTAGACCATCTTAACCCATTTAGGAGCTCCAAGTCAACGTATTACTGGGTTGTAGACATTTACATGAGTCTGGGTTTCTGCAATTCAAGTATACACTTCAGGTTCAGTTTTGTAATTTTTCTTCCAGATCTAGTTTGTGTGGAATGTTTTGCTCGTTTGCTATGCTGTCCTTGGGTTCTGCCACTCTTCCTAGCCTGGTTTGGTTCTTTGTTCCTGGTTACTGTATCTTAGATTACTCCTGTCTGTATATATTTAATGTCTATTTTAGACAATTGCAAAACATTTTTCTATATATCTATGTGTTTTGGGTTTTAGCATGTTTTATAAATTGAAATTTGGTAGTGTGCTCTCTTTTAGAAATACTTTATTCAAGTTGATTATTCACTGAAGATTCTTCGTACTTGATTTTTTAAGGGAAGCATATGGTTACAAATTTGATAAGTAAAAGAACACTAAATTATTTGACTCTTTTTATAGGTGCCATTTACAATACATAATTATACCTGAACTCCGGGAGTTGGTGATGGACAGGGAGGCCTGGCGTGCTGTGATTCATGGGGTCGCGGAGAGTCGGACACGACTGAGCGACTGAACTGAACTGAACTGAACCTAATGTAAAAATGTACACATTGTACAACATGTTTCAAAAAGAGAATAGTTTCAATTTCCAAACTGTTTATTTTATATATGTGTAGTTCCCTCTGAGTTAATGATATATACTGTATTGAATTGGACAAGTATATTCTTTTAAGAGGCTATGGCACAGCTGGAAAATGTAGTAGAAAAAAAAGTTGAACGACTTAAAACCTCTTCATGATATGTATATATTCTTGGTCCCTGGAAAAGGCTAAGAAGACTAGTCCTCCCTATACCAGCTGCTTCTCTTCTGAAATATAAAGGTCCACCTCCTTATACGCTCATGCTCCACAGTGAAGGAGTGGTCAAAACTGAAAGAGCTGGCATCTGGTCACTCTGGAATCATCATTATAGTTTTCCAACATGTGTCCACACAGATATTTACAAGGCTAGGTGGTCCAAGATGTCACAACCTGTGTACTGTCTCTTCCTTTGCGCCACAGTTGGGCCAACACTCTGGGAGCCTCCTAGATGTAATCTGAAACTGGCCTCCAAAGGGCAGGGATAGACTGAAGAAACACGCTCTGGTTGATAGGTGACTGGTTTAATAATAAGTGAGGGAACTTCTCCCTGGAGAAGGGAATGGCAACCCACTCCAGTCTTCTTGCCTGGAGAATCCCCATGGACAGAGGAGCCTCGTGGGCTGCAGTCCATGGGGTCACAAGTCGGACACGACTTAGAGACTAAGCACACACACGAGAAAACTTAATAATGAAGCTTGTCTTGAGTGCCTACAGAATTAATGTCTCTCCACCTGCCTGCCAGAAATCTTAAGAGCTTATCCAGAGGCCTTAACTAGGTTCAATCACATGCGCATAAAAAATTTAGAAAGAAAAGGACTGAAACTCTTCTTATCCAACTAAGATACCTGACTTCAGTATGAAACCTTTTAGCATTTGAGTAATAAAATAAGAGTCTGGAAATGCCTAATCTTATATTTCAAATATTATTGAGCAGGCTTTTTCTTTAAAAAGTTTATCCATGTCTCCGAATATAAACAAAAATCTGCAATGTCAATATAATTTGTCAGTTCAGTTCAGTTCAATTCAGTCGCTCAGTCGTGTCTGACTCTCCGCAACCCCATGAATCACAGCACGCCAGGCCTCCTTGTCCATCACCAACTCCCGGAGTTCACTCAAACTCATGTCCACAGAGTCGGTGATGCCATCCAGCCATCTCATTCTTGGTCGTCCTCTTCTCCTCCCGCCCCCAACATTTCCCAGCATCAGAGTCTTCCAGTGAGTCAACTCGTCGCATGAGGTGGCCAAAGTATTGAAGTTTCAGCTTTAGCATCAGTCCTTCCAATGAACACCCAGGATTGATCTCTTTTAGAATGGACTGGTTGGATCTCCTTGCAGTCCAAGGGACTCTCAAGAGTCTTCTCCAACACCACAGTTCAAAAGCATCCATTCTTCGGAGATCAGCTTTCTTCACAGTCCAACTCTCACATCCATACATGACCACGGGAAAAACCATAGCCTTGACTAGACGGACCTTGGCAAAGTAATGTCTCTGCTTTTTAATATGCTGTCTAGGTTACTCCTTCCAAGGAGTAAGTGCCTTTTAATTTCATGGCTGCAATCAGCATCTGCAGTGATTTTGGAGCCCCAAAAAATAAAGTCTGACACTGTTTCCACTGTTTTTCCATCTATTTCCCATGAAGTGATGGGACCAGATGCCATGATCTTCGTTTTCTGAATGTTGAGCTTCAAGCCAACCTTTTCACTCTCCTCTTTCACTTTCATCAAGAGGCTTTTGAGTTCCTCTTCACTTTCTGCCATAAGGGTAGTGTCATCTGCATATCTGAGATTATTGATATTTCTCCCAGCAATCTTGATTCCAGCTTGTGCTTCTTCCAGCCCAGCATTCCTCATGATGTACTCTGCATATAAGTTAAATAAGCAAGGTGACAATATACAGCCTTGACGTACTCCTTTTCCTATTTGGAACCAGTCTGTTGTTCCATGTCCAGTTCTGACCGTTGCTTCCTGACCTGCATACAGGTTTCTCAAGAGGCAGGTCAGGTGGTCTGGGTTTCCCATCTCTTGAAGAATTTTCCACAGTTTATTGTGATCCACACAGTCAAAGGCTTTGGCATAGTCAATGAAGCAGAAATAGATGCTCTTCTGGAACTCTCTTGCTTTCTCCATGATCCAGCGGATGTTGGCAATTTGATCTCTGGTGCCTCTGCCTTTTCTAAAACCTGCTTGAACATCTGGGAGTTCACAGTTCACATATTGCTGAAGCCTGGCTTGGAGAATTTTGAGCATGACTTTACTAGCCAACCAGTCCATTCTAGAGGAGATCAATCCTGGATGTTCATTGGAGGGACTGATGCTAAAGCTGAAACTCCAATACTTTGGCCACCTCATGCGACGAGTTGACTCACTGGAAAAGACTCTGATGCTGGGAAAGGTTGGGGGCGGGAGGAGAAGGGGACGACGGAGAATGAGATGGCTGGATGGCATCACCGACTCTGTGGACATGAGTTTGAGTGAACTCCGGGAGTTGGTGATGGACAGGGAGGCCTGGCGTGCTGTGATTCATGGGGTCGCGGAGAGTCGGACACGACTGAGCGACTGAACTGAACTGAACTGAACTGAACTGAGATGAGGGCAATTGTGCGGTAGTTTGAGCATTCTTTGGCATTGCCTTTCTTTGGGATTGGAATGAAGACTGACCTTTTCCCGTCCTGTGGCCACTGCTGAGTTTTCCAAATTTGTTGGCATATTGAGTGCAGCACTTTCACAGCATCATCTTTCCAGATTTGAAATAGCTCAACTGGAATTCCATCACCTCCACTAGCTTTGTTCGCAGTGATGCTTTCTAAGGCCCACTTGACTTCACATTCCAAGATGTCTGGCTCTAGGTCAGTGATCACATTATCGTGACTATCTTGGTCGTGAAGATCTTTTTTGTACAGTTCTTTTGTGTATTCTTGCCACCTCTTCTTAATATCTTCTGCTTCTGTTAGGTCCATACCGTTTCTGTCCTTTATCGAGCCCATCTTTGCATGAAATGTTCCCTTGGAATCTCTAATTTTCTTGAAGAGGTCTCTTGATTTTCCTATTCTGTTGTTTTCCTCTATTTCTTTGCATTGATCACTGAGGAAGGCTTTCTTATCTCTCCTTGCTATTCTTTGGAACTCTGCATTCAGATGCTTATATCTTTCCTTTTCTCCTTTGCCTTTCGCTTCTTCTTTTCACAGCTATTTGTAAGGCCTCCTTAGACAGCCATTTTGCTTTTTTGCATTTCTTTTCCAAATGTCAAAACCCTGCAACAATGTTTCTTGTTATGCTTTACCATCTGAGCCACTAGGGAAGTTCAGTTCAGTTCAGTTCAGTCGCTCAGTCGTGTCCGACTCTCCGCGACCCCATGAATCACAGCACGCCAGGCCTCCCTGTCCATCACCAACTCCCGGAGTACACTCAAACTCATGTCCACAGAGTCGGTGATGCCATCCAGCCATCTCATTCTCCGTCGTCCCCTTCTCCTCCCGCCCCCAACCTTTCCCAGCATCAGAGTCTTTTCCAGTGAGTCAACTCGTCTCATGAGGTGGCCAAAGTATTGGAGTTTCAGCTTTAGCATCAGTCCCTCCAATGAACATCCAGGATTGATCTCCTTTAGAATGGACTGGTTGGATCTCCTTGCAGTATAAGGGACTCTCAAGAGTCTTCTCCAACACCACAGTTCAAAAGCATCGATTCTTCGGCGATCAGCTTTCTTCACAGTCCAACTCTCACATCCATACATGACCACGGGAAAAACCATTGCCTTGACTAGACGGACCTTGGTCGGCAAAGTAATGTCTCTGCTTTTTAATATACTATCAAGGTTGGTCATAACTTTCCTTCCAAGGAGCAAGCGTCTTTTAATTTCATGGCTGCAATCAGCATCTGCAGTGATTTTGGAGCCCAAAAAAACAAAGTCTGACACTGTTTCCACTGTTTTTCCATCTATTTCCCATGAAGTGATGGGACCAGATGCCATGATCTTTGTTTTCTGAATGTTGAGCTTCAAGCCAACCTTTTCACTCTCCTCTTTCACTTTCATCAAGAGGCTTTTGAGTTCCTCTTCACTTTCTGCCATAAGGGTAGTGTCATCTGCATATCTGAGGTTATTGATATTTCTCCCAGCAATCTTGATTCCAGCTTGTGCTTCTTCCAGCCCAGCGTTCCTCATGATGTACTCTGCATATAAGTTAAATAAGCAAGGTGACAATATACAACCTTGACGCACTCCTTTTCCTATTTGGAACCAGTCTGTTGTTCCATGACCGGTTCTAACGGTTGCTTCCTGACCTGCATACAGGTTTCTCAAGAGGCAGGTCAGGTGGTCTGGGATTCCCATCTCTTTCAGAATGTTCCACAGTTTATTGTGATCCACACAGTCAAAGGCTTTGGCATAGTCAATGAAGCAGAAATAGATGTTTTTCTGAAACTCTCTTGCTTTCTCCATGATCCAGCAGATGTTGGCAATTTGATCTCTGGTGCCTCTGCCTTTTCTAAAACCTGCTTGAACATCTGGGAGTTCACGGTTTACATACTGCTGAAGCCTGGCTTGGAGAATTTTGAGCATGACTTTACTAGCGTGTGAGATGAGTGCAACTGTGTGGTAGTTTGAGCATTCTTTGGCATTGCCTTTCTTTGGGATTGGAATGAAGACTGACCTCTTCCAGTCCTGTGGCCACTGCTGAGTTTTCCAAATCTGCTGGCATATTGAGTGCAGCACTTTCACAGCATCATCTTTCAAGACTTGAAATAGCTCAACTGGAATTCCATCACCACCACTAGCTTTGTTCGTAGTGATGCTTTCTAAGGCCCACTTGACTTCACATTCCAAGATGTCTGGCTCTAGGTCAGTGATCACATTATCGTGACTATCTTGGTCGTGAAGATCTTTTTTGTACAGTTCTTCTGTGTATTCCTGCCACCTCTTCTTAATATCTTCTGCTTCTGTTAGGTCCATCCCATTTCTGTCCTTTATCGAGCCCATCTTTGCATGAAAAGTTCCCTTGGAATCTCTAATTTTCTTGAAGAGGTCTCTTGTTTTTCCTATTCTGTTGTTTTCCTCTATTTCTTTGCATTGATCACTGAGGAAGGCTTTCTTATCTCTCCTTGCTATTCTTTGGAACTCTGCATTCAGATGCTTATATCTTTCCTTTTCTCCTTTGCTTTTCGCCTCTCTTCTTTTTACAGCTATTTGTAAGGCCTCCTCAGACAGCCATTTCGCTCTTTTGCATTTCTTTTCCATGGGGATGGTCTTGGTCCCTGTCTCCTGTACAATGTCACGAACCTCCGTCCAGAGTTCATCAGGCACTCTATCAATCAGATCTAGTCCCTTAAATCTATTTCTCACTTCCACTGCATAATCATAAGGGATTTGATTGAGGTCATATCTGAATGGTCTAGTGGTTTTCCCTACTTTCTTCAATTTAAGTCTGAACTTCGCAATAAGGAGTTCATGATCTGAGCCACAGTCAGCTCCTGGTCTTGTTTTCGCTAACTGTATACAGCTTCTCCATCTTTGGTTGCAAAGAATATAATCAATCTGATTTCGGTGTTGACCATCTGGTGATGTCCATGTGTAGAGTCTTCTCTTGTGTTGTTGGAAGAGGGTGTTTGCTATGACCAGTGCATTCTCTTGACAAAACTCTATTAGCCTTTGCCCTGCTTCATTCCGTGCTCCAAGGCCAAATTTGCCAGTTACTCCAGGTGTTTCTTGACTTCCTACTTTTGCATTCCAGTCCCCTATAATGAAAAGGACATCTTTTTTGGGTGTTAGTTCTAAAAGGTCTTGTAGGTCTTCATAGAACCGATTAACTTCGGCTTCTTCAGCATTACTCGTTGGGGCATAGGCCTGGATTACTGTAATATTGAATGGTTTGCCTTGGAAACGAACAGAAATCATCCTGTCATTTTTAAGATTGCATCCAAGTACTGCATTTCGGACTCTTTTGTTTACCATGATGGCTACTCCATTTCTTCTAAGGGATTCCTGCCCACAGTAGTAGATATAATGGTCATCCGAGTTAAATTCACCCATTCCAGTCCATTTTAGTTCACTGATTCCTAGAATGTCGACATTCACTCTTGCCATCTCCTGTTTGACCACTTCCAATTTGCCTTGATTCATGGACCTAACATTCCAGGTTCCTATGCAATATTGCTCTTTACAGCACCGGACCTTGTTTCTATCATTGGTCACATCCACAACTGGGTATTGGTTTTGCTTTTGCTCCATCCCTTTATTCCTTCTATAGTTATTTCTCCACTGAGCTCCAGTAGCATACTGGGCACCTACCGACCTGGGGAATTCCTCATTCAGTATCCTATCATTTTGCCCTTTGTTACTGTTCACGGGGTTCTCAAGGCAAGTATACTGAAGTGGTTTGCCATTCCCTTCTCCAGGGGACCACATTCGGCTGTGGTCCATGTGATTAGATCAGCTAGTTTCCTGTGATTATGATTTCAGTTTGTCTGCCCTCTGGTGCCCCCTAGCAATACCTAAGCCAGCTTTAAAGTGTGGCTAGAGTAAAACTGCAATGAACATCTGGGTGCATGTGTCCTTTGGAACCATGTTTTTTCTTTGGTTATATGCCCAGGAGTGAGATTGTTGGATCATATGGTAGCTCTGTTTTCAGTTTTTTAAGGAACCTTCACATATTCCCCATAGTGGCCATACAATTTACATTTCCACCAACAGTGTAGGAGAGATCCCTTTTCTCATATGCTGTCCAGCATTTATTGTTTGAAGATCTGATGGTGGTCGTTCTGACTGGTGTGAGGTGATAGCTCATGAGTTTTGATTTGTATTTCTCTAATAATTACTGATGTTGTACATCTTTTCATGTGCCTATTTTTCTTCTTTGGAGAAATGTCTATTTAGGCCTTTATCCACTTCTTGATTGTTTGGTTGTTTTTATGGTTGTGAGCTGCATGAGCTGTTTGTAAATTTTGGAGACTAATCCTTTGCTTTGCGTCATTTGCAAATATTTTCTTCCATTTTGTGGATTGTCTTTTTGTTTTGTTCATGGTTTCCTTTGCTGTGCAAAGTCTTTACATTTAATTAGGTCGCATTTGTTTATTTCTGTTTTTATTTCCATTACTCTGGGAGATGGATCAAAAAAGATCTTGCTGTGATTTGGTTCAGAGAGTGTTCTGCCTATGTTTTCCTCTAAGAGTTTTATATTAATAGTATCTGGTCTTAGATTTAGGTCTTTAATCAAAACAAAGAAAACAATAGAAATAGGTTGCTGTTGTTTTGTTTTGTTTTAAGCAATAGGAAATATCTATTAGTTTTGAGTGCTTAAAATTTTGAAAAGAATAGTTCCGATGATGAGAAAACAAGTTGTGTTACTTTATTATAATTTAGTTACTGAGATTAAGGGACTTCCTAGGTAGGTCAGTGATAAGGAATCTGCCTATCAATGCAGGAGATAAAAGAGACGTGGATTAAATCTCTGTGTTGGGAAGATCACCTGAAGAAAGCAACCCACTCCAGTATTCTTGCCCGGAAAATTCCACAGACAGAGGAGCGTGTGGGCTATAGCACATGGGTCACTAAAGAGTTAGACATGGCTGAGTGACTGAGAATGCACTGAGATTAAACTTTCACTAAAATAGCTCCAGCACCAATTATTGAGCAAATTTAAGGAACTTGATATTACATTTGATTAATAGATATATTGTTTTATCAAGTCCCTTGAATTTGTTCAGAAAAATTTTAAGTGTAGATGCTGATTTTAACTAGAAATACAGTTTTACCATATACAAAATATTCTTGACAATATTACTGACAGAGTGAATTTTTGTCAGGGGAGAAATCACATAAGAAGCTAAAAAAAAAAAGAGAAATATAGGTACTACATACGATAAAGACATTTGAAAAGGAAGAGAATCAGATTTATGAAACTATGAAAGCAAAGCTGCTTTTTTCTTATTGAAGTGCCTTGTAATTTATATATCAATATACTAAAAATTTCCTATCTCTCCTAACACATTAATACTTCTGTTTAAAAGGGGCATTTTATGTCTGTTCTCGCAGTTACATTATGGAAGAAATATTGGAGGGTGAAGTGATCTGTTGTTGTTCTACCATAAAAACATAAGACCAAAACTTCCTAGTAAAGGCATTCTTAGTCCTGCATCACACGAAAGCATTGTAAAATATTTGGAAATAATGTAAAAATCAATAGGAACATGTGTATTAGAGTACCTGTTATTTTCACCATTGCCATTCAATTGGAATGAAATGTCTTCCAATTGAAAACTAGCTATAGGATAGAAATCATTTGCAAATATGTCAATGACAAATTTTAGGTAAAAAGAAAAAATATTTTATTAGCTATTAATAATCCCTATTTAAAATATAATCTATTTTGCTCCTAATGATTCCTCCAATTAAAGTGACTTTATGTAACAGTTCATAGAAAGTTTACCTGAAAGCAAATTTAGAAAGAGAGCTTGGGACCAGGCTTTTCTAGAAAAAAGCAAAGTCATTAAAATGTTGGCAGGTAAGGTAAATAAAAGATTTTTTTTTTAATTTAAAGTTGCTTACAAGTGGAAGAAAGGCGAATTGGAACAGAAAAATAGGAAGGCTTCAAAACTTTATGGGAACCATCATAATGAAATAAACGAGTTGATAACGATAACTGAAAAGACAGTAAATTTAAGTGAAACTGAGAATGTTGCATCAACAAGACTTGGTGACCTATTTGAAGAAAGATGACCTGGAACAACGAGAATCGAAAATTACTCTACTTTACGAACCTCAGTATCCAGAGAATAGTGATTTTAAATGTGTGAAGATAAATGTTATATTCAGAATGTTCGATTGAATCCACTAGTAGTATTTATTTCGTACAGCGGGAAAAGAAGTGTCTAGCAAGCTGGTGAAAATTAGGGCCTACCATTGAAGACATTTATAAGGAGTTTAGGTATAAGGCTGGGACTTCAGTTCAGTTCAGCCTCTCCGAAGTGTCTGACTCTTTGCAACCCCGTGCACTGCAGCACACCCGGCCTCCCTGTCCATCACCAGCTCCCAGAGCTTGCTCTAACTCATGTCCATGGAGTCGGTGATGCTGTCCAACCACCTCATCCTCTGTTGTCCCCTTTTCCTGCCTTCAGTTTTTCCAAGCATTGGGGTCTTTTCTGAGTCAGTTCTTCGCATCAGGTGACCAAAGTATTGGCACTTTAGCTCCAGCAATCAGTCCTTCCCATGAATATTTAGGACTGATCTCCTTTAGAATTGACTGCTTTGATTTCCTTGCAGTCCAAGGGACTCTAAAGAGTCTTCTCCAACACCACAGTTCAGAAGCACTCAGCTTTCTTTATAGTCCAACTCTGACATCCATACATGACTACTGGAAAAACCATAGCTTTGTCTAGACAGACCTTGGTTGGCAAAGTAATGTCTCTGCTTTTTAATATGCTGTTTAGGTTGGTCATAGCTTTTCTTCCAAGGAGCAAGTGTCTTTTAATTGCATGGCTGCAGTCACCATCTGCAGTGATTTTGGAGCCCAAGAAAATAAAATATCTTACTGTGACTGATGCCATGTCTTACTGTGACATGACCAGATGCCATGGTCTTCGTTTTTTGAATTTTGAGTTTTAAGCCAACTTTTTCAGTCTCCTCTTTCACTTTCATCAGGAGGGTCTTTAGATCCTCCACTTTCTGCCATAAAAATGGTGTCATCTGCATATCTGAGGTTATTGATGTTTCTCCCACAATCTTGATTCCAGCTTGTGCTTCATCCAGCATTTTGTATGATGTGCTCTGCATATGGAGAAGGAAATGGCAACCCACTCCAGTGTTCTTGCCTGGAGAATCCCAGGGATGGCAGAGCCTGGTGGGCTGCCGTCTATGGCATTGCACAGAGTCAGACATGACTGAAGCGACTTAGTAGCAGCAGCAGCAGCAGCAGCTCTGCATATAAGTTAAATAAACAAGGTGAAAATATACAGCCTTGACATATTCCTTTCTCAATTTGAAACCCATGTCCCTTCTAACTGTTGCTTCTTGATCTCCATTCAAATTTCTCAGGAGGCAGGGGAGGTGGCCTGGTATTCCTATCTCTTGAAGACTTTTTCATAGTTTGTTGTGATCCACACAGTCAGAGGCTTTAGCGTAGTAAATGAAGCAGAAGTTTGGAATTCTCTTGCTTTTTCAAAGATGCAGTGGATGTTTGTAATTTGATCTCTGTTTCCTTAAGTTACTCTGGGACTTATTGAAAGCAGTATTAATAAGCATCCTTGTAACAAAAGGTAGAAGATGGAAGATAATGAGTCCTTTTTAAAACAAATTATGTCAAATTAAAATATAGCATTTTTAGAAACAAAGCATTTATGTCTACAATTTTGGAAGTGAGAATGCTGAAAGTAAAGGAAATGTGGAAAGGCTTGTTAAGGAAATAAAATCAAGGGAGAAATAGCTTTGTCACAATTCTTGGGAAAAAATTGGCACTATCAATGTAACATATATGAGAGCTTGTTCACCACAAAGGCAATATCCTTCACCATAGACTCATTTGGTCATTTGCCAAGTTATATAGAACTACAATTCTGGTTAACTTATACTTTATTTTCAAGCCGCAAAAATAGAATTGTAAACTGGAACATTCCTGGTGAAACTGGGCCATATCCTGAGTTACTTAATATATAATCTTTGTCATCTCAGTACAAATCTTTGTATCTCAATATAAATATTACTAACCACAAAGAATATTCTGATTAATATAAGGCATTCACTTTGTTTCAGGGTGAGTTCAAATTAATAACTCATGGCATTGTATTTTCAAAAATTTTTATGAATAAATTTAAGGTAGTAAAAGATCTGTACACTGAAAACTATGAACTTTGACATTTGTATTTTATGTTTAAACATTTCCCTTGAAAAAAGTAAAGTAACTGTTTTTAGCTTACAGATCATTGTGTGTGTGTGTGTGTGTGTGTGTGTGTGTGTGTGTATGCACTCAGATGAGTCTTTGCAACCCCATGGATTGTAGCCTGCTAGGCTGCTCTGTTCATGGAATTTTCCAGGCAAGAATACAGGAGTGGGTTGTCATTTTTCTACTCTATCAGATCATTAGTAAAATCCTTTTAATTTGGCCTGGATCATTTTCCAATTATTTGTTTTCTCTCATATTATCTCAGCACCCTGAGTCATTCTGTCCTGCTAAAGGGTTTATACCTATGTCAGTATCCACACTATAGTGCTTGTTATTAGGTCAGTTTTATTCACTATGTCATTTTTTAAGAATGCCATTGCCTTTAAGCAAAGGTCAGAGTATGTATACACACATGGAAAACATTCAGTTCTAAATATTTTTACATTAAATACCTGTCTGGTTTAGTTAGGAGGTGTTCAGAAATAATAACAACTGAAAATATTCTTAAAAGCTGTACATCATTAGATTCTTTCCAAATCTAATACCTATAAATATAACTTGACCTTGTCTAAAGAGTCTAAAGTTAGATGCTAATTAATCATATGGCATATTTAACAAAACATACATTCCATAATTTATATAGTTACATTGTGGCTGTAGTTTTTTTTTTTTTAATTGAAGAATATTTGATTTACTATATTGTGTTAATTTTGTGTGTACAGCAAAATGATACATACGTATATATATATTTTTCAGATTCTTTTCCATTATAGGTTTTACAAGATATTGAATATAGTTCCCTATGCTGTATAGTAAATCTCTATTGTTTATCTATTTTACATATAATAGTATTTATATTTTAAACAAAATCCTAATTTATCCCTCCCTACCCTTTCCCCTTTACCATAAGTTTGTTTTCTATACCTGGGAGTCTATATCTGTTTTATAAATAAGTTCATTTGTATTAGTTTATAGATTCCATATATAAGTGGTATTATATACTATTTTTCTTTGTTTGATTTGCTTCAATTAGTATGATAATTAATCATATGTCATATTTTAACATGAAATATATTCTATAATTTATATAGTTACATAGTGGCTATAGTTTAAAAAAGAAATTCTATCTGTAGGTTTTTTTGTCCTTTAAAAGCTAATTTCTTAAGAACAAATTTACATAAAATGAAAAGATACTTGTTTTACAAGTGTGCATAATTAATCACCTTCACATAAACTCATTTTTCTAAATATCTTAATTTATAAGTGGGGCAACTCCTTCAATTCTTATTAACTATCCACATGGAGACCATTAACTATACAATTCTAATTCATTTTCCCTCCTGCAAAGCTAATTATAACTAATCACAAAGATTTCAGACTTGGTCAGCATTGCCTATAAGTGAAAATTGGCAAGCCTCTTTGTTCTGAGGAATAAAGAGGCAGTGGAGATAGGGCGAAGGACAGTAAAAATGACCTGCCATATTGTTCTGATAAACCTAAATTGTCTGTGAGCATATCACCTTTAAATACCTTTTTCACTAGCTTGAAAATTATCCACTAAAAATCACTGCAAAATGATGAGTTGGCCCAGAATCCTAAAGAGAGCAGCAATTAGTTCTAATTAAAAGTTTTCAGAACAAATGCACTTAGCTGATTTTTAGTAACAGATTTACTAATAAATGACAAATTATTCCAAACAGTAGCAGAAAAATAATCTTTAATTTTAATGACATACCAAAGATTGCTCCTCACACTATGGACAGAAGGCATATTGTCCTGGTTTTCTAATCTGAATCTAATCAACAGCACTAGACTTTTTATGTTATTATGACAAAATCAATGTTTTTGACTTGCAGTTTGGTTCAGACTGAGTCCAACGTCAAAGCTATTTATTATTTTAGTAACAAAATGCTTTTTTTAAATTAAATTATATGATGAATTTTGTATCTCAGGCATTATAGTAATACACAGTGCTATGAAATATGTGAGAATTACCACAAATATAACCTATGCTCTCCTTTTTGACGTATCTGAGAAAGACTTTTAAAGAATAGTTAGTATGGCACCCCACTCCAATACTCTTGCCTGGAAAATCCCATGGATGGAGGAGCCTGGTAGGCTGCAGTCCATGGGGTCGCTAAGAGTCGGACACAACTGAGCAACTTCACTTTCACTTTTCACTTTCACACATTGGAGAAGGAAATGGCAACCCACTAATATGTTCTTGCCTGGAGAATCCCAGGGACAGGGGAGCCTGGTGGGCTGCCGTCTATGGGGTCGCACAGAGTTGGACATGACTGAAGCGACTTAGCAGCAGCAGCAGCAGTACTAATATTTTTATTTTATATTGTATAATAGTAAATTAATACATTTTATCAAGTATACTTAAAATTATGTACAGAACCTTATTAATACACACAAGTACTTTACATTGAGATTTTGGAAGTATTGCTACAGTCATTGTTTATATAAAATATGTATATCTACAAAGAATCAATTGATACAGAAATTTGGAGATTTTTCCATGCATTTGTTCAACTCATGTAACTTCCAAATTATTGACTAATGCATCCAAAAGTCTGCCTTGTCCTCTCTTACATTTGCCAAATATAGTAGTGTGCAGCAAAGTATCTTTTAGAAATCTTTAATGGCTCCTTATCATTGACAGAATAAATGCCAAACAGGTTAACACAGAAGATTCTTTGGCTCCTTCGCGTCTTCCACCTACACTGCTTCCTGAGGTCCCACTCTGTGGCTATGGAAGATTAGGGTACTTCCTGTTCTTTCAACTGATTTTGTACTTTCACACTGCTATGCGTTTCCTCTTTATTAGTCTCAAACCCATCACCTAATATTCAGCTCAGATATTACCCTAACTCTGTAGACAAACCACTAATCAAT
Source organism: Moschus berezovskii (assembly GCF_049115385.1). Taxonomy (NCBI): domain Eukaryota; kingdom Metazoa; phylum Chordata; class Mammalia; order Artiodactyla; family Moschidae; genus Moschus; species Moschus berezovskii. The sequence goes on along the minus strand of NC_142467.1, from coordinate 9,784,630 downwards.
CACTTGTGTGTTCAGAACCCTTTCTATAAAATTTGTTTACTTGCCCTCCTGGTGACTCAGACGGCCAAGAATCTACCTGCAGTGTGGGAGACCTGGGTTCAATCCCTGGGTGGGAAGACCCCCTGGAGGAGGGAATGGACACCCACTCCAGAATTCTGGCCTGGAGAATTCCGTGGACAGAGGAGCCTGGCGGCTACAGTCCTTGGGGTCACAGAGTCAGACACGACTGAGCAACGTTCACTCACTCACGTGTGTCAATTATTTGTTTACATTCTGCCTCTCTTGTTAAAATATTCTCAAAAGGCCACACTATGCTTATTCCATCTTTGTGTACCAAATTTTTTACTTGACTCTCGCCAGCATTGGGTATGACAAGTAACGCCAGAACAGAGGGGGGAAACGGAGGGAAAAATAAGAAAAATCCTTTAAGACAGGCATTAGAAAAGAGAAAGCCAACTGACTGGCTAGCTTGATTTAAAGTAAAACCAAACAGGCACACTGAACATGGACATTAGAATATCATTCCCAGAAAAGCAGGTAGTATTTTGACGGTAAATGAAGCCCAAATGACAGTAGATCAGTTGTAGCAATTCACAAAATTTCATTTTATAAACAATGATTGTAAACAGCACCAAAGTTCTCAGAGACTCACTGTCCCGGATCCTGGCAATTAATGGGTCTTCTTTCTACAGATACCCCTTGAACAGTGAGATATGCGCTAAAACTCAACTTTGCCTATATCACTGCTGCTTGTTGTTCCTTGGGGTAATAGCAAAATGTCCTAGATTTATGGTTTTCTGACTTCCTGTGACAACACGTGTACACTTTCAGGTATGGCGACTCTGAGGAATTCAGAGTACTATAGAGCCTGACTTAACCTCCACATTGCATAGCCAGGTGGAAAAAGCAAATTTCTCAGTTTTCAGGCAGTTATACCAGGCAGAAGTCTGAGAGTGTTAAGTCTGAGAGCCTCCGCAGGGAGGTCAGAGGTCCCCAAGCAGCAGGAGGAAAAGTGAAGTGAAGTGAAGTCGCTCAGTCGTGTCCGACTCTGCGACCCTGTGGACTGTAGCCTACCAGGCTTCTCCGTCCGTGGGATTCTCCAGGCAAGAATACTGGAGTGGGTTACCGTTTCCTTCTCCAGGGGATCTTCCCGACCCAGGGATCGAACCCGGATCTACCGCATTGGAGGCAGACGCTTTAACCTCTGAGCCACCAGGGAAGCCCAAACAGACTGCAAATGGCAGATGTTTTTGTTTTATTATTATTATTCTTTTTTCTCAAACCTTGGGCTGATAATGGCTCAACAAACCAGTATTCGTGTCACTGTTGTATGGCCAGGGATGACACACCTTATGACGTTTCTGTCTCAAAAATGCATATTGTGGGACAGGGACCTGGTGAAACTCCTCAGCCTTAAGGTGTCTCTCTTATCTGATTGCTGCTGCTAAGTTATGTAACATTGACATGTAAGGTATATAGTGGGTGATTTGATGATAGATGTGTATGTTGCAGAATGATTACCACAGTAAGGTTGGTCAACACATCCAGAACCTCATATATTTACCCTTTTTGTAATTATATTTACATATTTTAAGTTCCTTAGGATTTTATAAGTCCTGTAGGGTTTTGACTCAATTTTCATCCTAATGTCCTTGTACCTGAAATATAGATGTAAAAATGTTGTGTACATTTGCATCCACAGCTGGTTGTATTTGAATGCAACGCAGAATAAGACGAAGGATAAGTGTCATTCAGATAGTTTATCTGGACCTGGTTTGGAGGATTCCAAACTAGAATCTTGAAGAGTAATGCAATTAAACTTTTTATGTGCCCAGAACGCGTAAGGGGGACCAGTAAGAGATGGACAGTGTCCACATTATACCGTTAGGGTTGTTAGTCTTTCCAGAGAGCCACATTAGCACAAAGATACTTCCTTTCAGCTGAGTTTAGATTAATTGGGTTGTTTCCATGAGTTAAAGAAATGAATCTGTAAATTGAGCAACAATTACACATGGATTGCAAACTGTAGTAAACTGTAGTTCTCCTGGGAAACTTTTATAAAATTTTTGATATGGAAAGTTCATTTTCTTTCTCTTCTGTGAGGTCACATCAACAGATATTATTGCATAAGTTTCTCTTTCATGGCACCTACGTGTTTTCCTACTTTCTGTTTCGTGGTGTATGTATGTGGATATTTTTCAAATTTCAAAGATCAGAACACTTACCTGGGAAGCTTGTTTAAAACAGTAAGTCTGCACTGAATCTTTATCCTCCACCACACCTTAAGAATCAACAGACTAGGATCTATGGTAAATGGTAGATAAACTCTGTGATCAAATGTGTTTTATAAATATGAGATTTAAAACTCTTTCTTTACTGTAGGAATTTTTAAGTGCTTTGCTGGGATAATGTGCTTTTTGAACCTCTAATCTAGAACTCTACATTGCAGCATCTCCTTTTCTTTTGCAGAATATCTATCAGCATATTTCAGATTGCAAATGTCTGATTAGTTTTATGGCTGTTGATGTTTTAAGTCTTTCATTCAAACAGAATTAAATTTTTATAACCAGTCATAAAGCTCTGGTATTCAGATGAATTTCTATTTCATATCTAACATTATACTAGAGAATCATTCTCAAAATTCTGAAATATATGTGGGAATGCTTATGACTCATGATTATTTTCACTTTTTTAAAAGACTTAGTTAAATTTTTTGTTTCTTCTTTTTTGGAAACTCTTGTGGGTTGACTAATTACATTATTAAGACAAAATAAATTTTCAACATGTTTAACAAGTGTTACTTAGTGTAAAAAGATATCTCAGATGCAAATATTTTCAGGTAGTTGGCTACTATTCCCTTGTAGGTTGTAAATTGTGGTTAAAACCAAAGGCTTCAGTTGGAATAATTAACTAGATAACTGAATAAACAAGCAACTTGATGTAAAGTTCTCTTAAGACATAGAGAAGAATTTGGGAAAAAATAAATTGTGTTAAATTCTCCGTTTATCTATCTCCCATGTTTTTCCTCCACACCATTAACAGCTACAGTCCTTGGGGTCGCAAAGTCGGACACAACTGAGTGACTAAGTACCAAGCACTGCAGATCAGTAAGTGGTAGACATGTGAAAACAAGGCATCACGTATCAAATTTGGTTTATTAAAGTTGTCCTTACCTAGGATTATAAACATACTCATTTACACAGAGCCTATAATTTTAGCATATTTATATTCAAAACTTCCTCACAGCATAGGTTATCCTATTGTCATTCTTATTTTCAAAACAAAATTGTGAAACAGTCTGAGAAGCCCAGCTTCACATACTGGTGGAATTCAGATCCAATTCTGGGAAGTCTAACTCCAGAATCCACAGACTACAAATACCATCATGTTGTGATGGTTAATTTTTGGGATTCAGTTTGACTAGGCTGTATTACCTAATTATTTAAACAAATACTAATAGAGGTGTTGTCATGAAAGTATTCTGTAGAAATGTTTGACAACTGCAGTGAGTTGACTTTAAATAAATCAATAATGTTTTGGTCCTTATCCAATCAGTAGACATGTCTTCAGAGTAAAAAAAGAAGAAATTCTACACGAAAATTGCAGCAGAAGCTCCTGACTGTGTTTCCAGCCTACTGACCTATCTTTAAAATTTTGGACTTTTCTGCTGTATGAATTCCAAACTTGCCAGACCCCACAATTAGAAAGCCAGTTCTATGAAAAAAATCTGTTAATATATACACATATATCCCATTGGTTCTCTTTCTGTAGAGATCCTTGACTGATGCACACACTATGCTATAAAATGCCAAGATATGTAATGTTTCTCTCATTATCAATTATCACCTCTTACAGCCAGGTGGCTCAGTTCAGTTCAGTCGCTCAGTCGTGTCCGACTCTCCGCAACCCCATGAATCACAGCATGCCAGGCCTCCCTGTCCATCACCAACTCCCGGAGTTCACTCAAACTCATGTCCACAGAGTCGGTGATGCCATCCAGCCATCTCATTCTCTGTCGTCCCCTTCTCCTCCCGCCCCCAACCTTTCCTAGCATCAGAGTCTTTTCCAATGAGTCAACTCGTCTCATGAGGTGGCCAAAATATTGGAGTTTCAGCCTCAGCATCAGTCCTTCCAATGAACACCCAGGATTGATCTCCAATGCTTGAAAATAGCTGTGCTTACATTTGGTAGTTCATTATCTAGGAAAGTCTGAATACAGTGAAGTAAATCAACACCCAACTCATGGACCCCAAGTCCATGGGGTCTCAAGAGTTAGGCACGACTTAGTGACTAAACCACCACCATGTTCCAAGTACAAATTCTATTTAATAGTCTGCTATTAATCCCATTTCCCTGATCGCTCAGTTAGTAAAGAATCCACCTGCAATGCAGGAGACCATAGTTCAATTCCTGGATTGGGAAGATCCGCTGGAGAAGCGATAGGCTACCCACTCCAGTATTCTTGGGCTTCCCTTGTGGCTCAGCTGGAAAAGAATCTGACTGCAATGTGGGAGACCTGGGTTCAATCCCTGGGTTAGGAAGATTCCCTGGAGATGGGAATGGCTGCCCACTCCAATATTCTCACCTGGTGAATTCCATGGACTGTATAGTCTATGGGGTTGCAAAGAGTCTGACACAACTGAGCAACTTTCATTTTCATTAACCCCTTGGGATAAAGAACAGGCTACCTATAGTGTACTGCTGAAAATATATGTCTTTTATTTGGAAAAAAAAAATATAGGGCACTAAGAGTTGGACTGTGAAGAAAACTGATTGCCGAAGAATTGATGCTTTTGAACTGTGGTGTTGGAGAAGACTCTTGAGAGTCCCTTGGACTGCAAGGAAATCCAACCAGTCCATTCTAAAGGAGATCAATCCTGGGTGTTCACTGGAAGGACTGATGCTAAAGCTGAAACTCCAATACTTTGGCCACCTCACACGAAGAGTTGACTCACTGGAAAAGACTCTGATGCTGGGAGGGATTAGGGGCAGGAGGAGAAGGGGAAGACAGAGGATGAGATGGCTGAATGGCATCACTGACTCAATGGACATGAGTTTGAGTGAATTCTGGGGGTTGGTGATGGACAGGGAGGCCTGGCGTGCTGTGATTCATGGGGTCGCAAAGAGTCGGACACGACTGAGCGACTGAACTGAACTGAACTGAAGCTCATCAGAGGTGGCAACATGGAAGCTTAGAGTTCAAAAGCAGACTAGGATGTATTTCTTCCCTTCCTCCTTCTCTCCTGCCCTCCCTTTCCCCCTGCCTTTCTCCCTCTTTTCTTTCTTTCTCATCATAAATGTCTTTGTTGGGTAAATTTTGTATAAATTATATATTTGTGATTTGTTTAGAGAAATCAGAAGATCTGGCAACAAGATGAATGTTTCTGCGTGGCTCAGGCTGAGTTTCCCCTTAAGACAAGCATTGTTCTTCCATCAGCCACAGTTCTTATCTTATAATAGTAAAGGTAAGAATGGTCATTGAAGTGAACTGGTTATTATGAAGATAGTGACAGACCTTATTCACATTATTATTATAGACTCAGCCTTACCTTTAAGGCCTGTCCCCTGATTCATGGCCAAATGTATTTGAGATGCTTATTATAGATTCAGTTTTTTCTGTCCCACCACCTCATCTACCATTCTATGTGGCGTTGGACTATACAAGATAATACTACTGAAGTTCTCATGCTGCTTCAGAAGATAAAGGGCATCTTCAGAATTGCACAATTTAGAAACCCCCCTCTCCCAAGGCTGGCAATTTTAAATGACTACTTGCTTCTGCTTTCTCATTTATATCACCGACAACTTCCATTAAGGAGGAGTTGACAGAATAGTTTCAGAGTATCCTGGTGATAGGTTATTTAGCATTTATTTTGCTTTAGTTAATAGAAATCTTTGTGTTTTCATCAGCAAGGAATCTCTCCATGAAGATGTGTTTTTGCTGATAATGAGGATTTTAAAAGGAAGAAATGGAAAAGTGACATCTAGCTGAATAGACTGGTTTTAACATTAAGCTTTTGATGCTGCCCAATATGATTTGTCTGTAGCAGGAGAGGAGTTACTTAATTTATCAACACCACAGGCTAGAGGGAAACCTGTTGTGTTAATTGTCCTCATAAACGAAAACCAATGCCTTGTTGGGCTCCAGCATATCATTGTGCCCGGACACTTCATGTCTGATGGAATAATAAGTGACTTTGCGTGCAGAGCCGCACAAAGACACGCAAAGCAAGTCTCGGCTGTTATTACCTCAGCATAGCAATCTTCCTGCATCACAGAACTGGTCTCTTTCTGAAAAATAAAATAGAAATACTCTTCATTGTAAAACAAAAGCAGAGTGAGCCGCATATGTCAGATATTTTGAATACGAAGTCAGTGGTTCCCTCTTCCTCCTATTCTGTCTTTCCATATTCTCTAATGAAATTTGACTGTTCATCTGCTATTTCCAATCACAGGCTTACATGCTGATTTTACTGCCTACTTTCCATTCTATTGCAGACAAAGGAGCAATAGGAGGAAGTGTTGCACTTTTCTATGGAAAATTGTACTTTTCTAGATAAAATTGATGTATCTCCTCTATGTTACACATTTCCCATGAGCAAAATATCTGAGATTGTTTTTTCCCCAAAGAAGACAGAATGACTGAGAGGAAATCAGAAAAGCTAGCTCATTTTTTTTTTTAACTAAGGAATTTTATCTAAGTCATATACCCTGTGTGAACTTCATCTTGCATAAATAGAAGTCAATTATATTCATAATAATAATGAATAGAGAATCATAAGACATAAATGTAGAGAAAAGATAAAGGCTAAAATATTAGTGCAAATTATAGCAGGAGTGATAAAAATAATGTCCTTTCAATACTTTCTCATCTGAGCCCCTTAGATTTTTGGCAGCATTCTGTCCCCACTCTCAGGTGATGTTCTTGGGAGTGGGGACATCTTGGTAACTGTCCCACTTACCAAGTGATTTCATGTTGAATTTAGATTGACTGTGCCCTGTCTTCAAGGGAAGATATCTATATCAAAAACTTCCTCATCCTCAATTCAGTCTCCATCCCAGCTGAATAAAGCCACATCCCATTCAATAAATGCCCCACCCAGGAAATCATTTGGTTTATCAAATTTTTTTATTTTTAAGAAATTAATGGATTTTGGATTAAAGACAAGGAAAAATAACAATGATAGCAACAATAATAATGAGGGGAAATACAATCTCAAGGTTTTTGAAATTAGCATGGGCCCCTTTCCGTACATGTTTATCTCATATAGATAACTTACATTAACTTAGCTTACGTATAACTTACAGTAGTTATACATATTATCTCATACATCTCATATTAGATTGCTGCAAAAGTAGTAGCAGTTTGGGACCCTAAACTTTAAATCATTATAACTAGACTCAAACACATCTTTATTAATCAAAATAGGACATTACAATCAACACATTTTTGCCAACAAGAAATGTTTGTTTATTCCTGTAGCGTAAAACTTTGTGCTTCGGGATTTGATGAACTCTTGGAAAGCATTTTCTGCATCCTGCTGGTGTGGAAGCATTTTCCCTGAAAAAAGTTGTTGAGATGCTTGAAGCAGTGGTAGTCACCTGGCTAGAGGTCTTGTGAATTTGGCAGATGAGGCAAAATTCATAGTCCAATTTGTTCAACTTCTAAAGCGTTGGTTGTGTGACGTGCAGTCAGCATTGTGGCAGAGAAGATTTGGGCTCTTTCCATTGATCATTGCTGTCTGGAGGCATTGCAGTTTTTGGTGCATCTCATCGATTTACGGACCATACTTCTCAGATGTAATGATTTCACTGGGATTGAAAGCTCTAGTGGATCAGATGGGTGGCAGACCACCAGTGACCATGAGCTTTTTTTAGTGCAACTTTGGCTTTGGGATGTGCTTTGACAGTTCTTCCTGGTCCAGCCACTGAGCTAGTTGTTACCAGTTATCGTATAAAATCCACTTTTCATCACGCATCACTGTCCAGTCGAGACATGGTTTGTTGTTGATGCATACAATAAGAGAAGATGACACCTCAAAATGATTATTTTTTTGTGATCAGCTCATGAGGCACCCATTTGTTGAGCTTTTCCACCTTTCCAGTTTGCTTCAGATGCCAAGAGACTGTAGAATGATCAGCATTCTATACATTTGTGTCTCTTTTGCTGTCTCGTATACAGGGTTAAGGTTACCATCTTTCTAAATTCCATAATATGCTGTTAGTATACTGTATTGGTGTTTTTCTTTCTGGCTTACTTCACTCTGTATAATAGGCTCCAGTTTCATCCACCTCATTAGAACTGATTCAAATGTATTCTTTTTAATTGCTGAGTAATACTCCATTGTGTTGCTGGTCCAGGTTCAATGCATGATGCAGGATGCTCGGGGCTGGTGCACTGGGATGACCTAGAGGGACGGGATGGGGAGGGAGGTGGGAGGGGGTTTCAAGATGGGGAACACATGTACATCCGGGGTGGATTCATGTCAATGTATGGCAAAACCAATACAATAATGTAAAGTAATTAGCCTCCAATTAAAATAAATAAATTAAAAAAGAATAAATAAATAAAAAGAGAATGATCAGAGTTGAGTTCTTGGGCAACGTCTCAAGCAGTTGTAAGAGGATCAGCTTTGACGGTGCTCTCGTTGTCAACCTCCAATGGCTGGCCAGTAAGCTCTTCATCTTCACCGCCCTCGTCTCCTTTGCCGAACTTCTTGAACCACCACTGCTCTGTATGTTCCTTAGCAGTTCTTGAACCAAATATGTTGTTGATATTAAGAGTTGTTTCCACTGCTTTATGACCCTTCTTGAACTCTAATAAAAAAATCGCTCAAATTTGCTTTTTTGTCTGACATCATTTCTGTAGTCTAAAATAGGTATAAACAGCAAGTCATAATTCAGTAGCAAAAAGACATAAAGCAGGAAATGCACATTAAGATGATGTATAACACAACCACATTTATTTAGGAATGTACTGATATCTAATGGCAAATTTATCAATACACAGCTGCAATTACTTTTGCACCAACCTAATAGACACAACTTGTATTATTTCATAAATATATGTACAAATGTAAAGCCCAGTACTACCATCCGCATCTGCAGTCACTCAGGTCACACCACAGCAAGGTGCTGGATCTGAGCTACCAGATGTGGCTTTTCATTCCCCAAAACAACAAAGCTACTTCTGTAATCCTGAAACAAGAGGAAGTGAGCAAGGAAGTTCACACACAGTGGCTGCTAACAGAAGGTCTTTAAGAACTTTGTTTTGGCACAGCAGCAAAGTGACGAGCTGCTCAGACTGAGAGAGGGCTAGGATAACACTCAGGTGGGTTAAAACGTGCCACATGTGAGAAAATCATCTGGATGGATCGAGAGGTCAACAGGTGCCATCACCTTGTGTATTTAGGGTAATTTATCTAGTTGCTCTACAGACAACTATGGTTTAACTATAAAAGTTTATTTTTCATTCTTTGTAGTCTGATGCAGATCAAGCATCTTTCCAAAGTCTTATATCTGATTAAACCAACTGTAAAACACAGCCTCATAGTTGTAAAGCAAAGGAAAATGAAGTGTGAAAGAAACATACCAGCTGCTTAGATCTCAGTTACACAAGTCACCTCATTTCAAAAATAGCCACATGGGACCATCTCATGGCAAGGAAGGCTGAAAATTGCAGGTAAGCTGTTGCCATCATTCCACACAGGCAAGATGGGTCACCTGACCCCAAATTTGATTCAGATATCGAGATGCCACTGCACATGCAACAAGAATATATAAAAGATGCATTATTCATATGATAAGGCTTTTTTGGGGAGACAGCAAGGAAGGTTCCCAGACAGGCCCCCAAATGTGCAGATAAGGCCGGTTGGTGTCCAGATTATCTAGGAAGGGTGACTGGCTTGGTGTTCTATGATACTCAGAAGTTTATGTGAGAATTCTCTTCTGAGGCTAGGAGCTTGTATGGCTTGAAATTCCACCAACCCCAAAGGAGGGAGCATCTGGGCTTCCTTACCAGCCTGCCCAGATGAGAGGAGGGGGATGGGTGAGGAGGTGTGGCTTGAGGTGGAGCCACAGCCTTCACTGTGTCTCACCGCTGATGTTTGGTGACTGAAGTGTTCCTTTAATTTTCACTTGAATTTTTATGTAAGTCACATGGTTTACCTGACTCTTTGTGGCCTTTGGCCTTAAGCTGATAATGGAGGCAAAAGTTCCCCTAAGTGGCTTGCTCAAAAACCCAAAGTTGTGTTTCTTTGGATGTGAAATGAGGGTTTTGTCACACTGTTGTGACTAAGCCTTGAAAGGAATAAGGGGCATCTTGCTGAGGACTTGTCAATCGAATGTGTGTAGAGTCGTTTGTGACTTTGACTTATATTTTAAAAACCTCTGAAGGAGGAGATTCCACAGCTTTTACCCTCAAGGAGGAACCCTTAGCTATGAAATCATTGTTGCTCCTGTTGGTCAGATCAGATGGGCAACAGCCCAAGGGTCTGTAAAAATGTTTGGGGGGTGGGGGTGGGGGCTGCTGTTTGCCAAGAATTATGTAGTCAGATGACTGCTTGAAGTTTAGTTAGCTGTGCTAACCCTTTAGTCCCATACTTTATCAAGAGCATCCTAGTTGAGGGATGAAAAATTGCAGTTTTCTAGAAAGTCCCATCACACATAATGATGACACTGCCATTACCTTTGATGTTCATGAGGGTCTCGGTCCAAGGGAGGGGTGACCCCCCCTAACATCATGCTGTTTGTCAAGGGACGAAGGACAGAAAGAGGTGCCCCCTCCTGTGGATAGGATAAACTCTAGGGATCAGGTTTGACTCTAGCCTATGGGTGTGCTTTTCATTTAGGCGAGGAGGCCTCTGTGGTTGTGCCAAGCTTGCAAGATGTTTCTATGAACCAAAGCACAGTGGGCATCTAGGTATACAGAGCTACAGTCTTATGGTTATGAAAGGCTCCATTTCCTGGTGATCAGAGTATGTGAACAGCAGTTGCCACTATAATGGCATAGTGTGAGGTTGACGAAGGCAATTTCTTATTTCAGAAGCCAGTGGACCACCTGTGGTCATCATAGGTGATACAGACCCTCCAAGAGGCATGAGAGGATGTTGCTGAGTCCTCTGCAATGAAGGAGTTTCTTGTTGGCATTAACGAGAGCCTCTGTTGCATTGCAATTTGGACAGATTCCATAGCCTTTTTTTTGTAAAAGTTTCATTCAATTATGGGTAGAGTGGTGAATACCAACATCAATGGGCTTAAGAAAAAACATTTTAATGAGGAATTTGTTGCCTCCAGAGCACAAAGAGGCCTATAAAATATGTTGGGCTTCTATTAATATTGTGGGCTTTAAGATGGTAAGTGGATGTTCTGACAGCATCAGAGAAGGGGTGGTTTTAGTTTACCAAATAATTTACAAGAATTAATTGAGGCTTTACAGTATGTGTGGGGCAATGGACTATCCTCTTTATGTCAGTGCCTTTGTGACTATTTTTATGTCTTGAATATGTCAGATATTTCAAGTGAATCTTGGAGGAGAGGCATCAGTATGATGTCATACCCAGTCCTCTGGAAAAAGTTGTCTGTGGTTAAGACATATTCATATAGTTTCATTATTTTTCGTAATCTCACTTAAAAATCTGGCAGCTGAAAAAATACTAGATGTTCATCAATTATGTATCCCTTTTAAATAGCTGTTCATGAGTTTGAGTAAACTCTGGGAGTTGGTGATGGACAGGGAGGCCTGGTGTGCTGCAGTCCATGGGGTCGCAGAGAACTGGACATGACTGAGCAACTAAACTGAACTGAACTGAATCCCTCATTCTGATGGCTGAGCAGTAAAGAATCCATCTGTAATGCAGGAGACACGGGTTCAATACCTGGGTCAGGAGGATCCCCTGGAGAAGGAAATGGCAGCCCACTCCCGTATTCGTACCTGAAAAATCCCATGGACAGAGGACCCTGGTGGGTGACAGTCCATGGGGTCACAAAGAGTTGACATGACTGAACACATACCCATGCAATCTCTTCTTCTTGAGTTTGAACTCAAGCCCCACAGTGTTGCCTGCACCCTTCCAAAGTTAAGAACATCAGAACTTGTCATATGTGTACGTAGATGAGAGGATGTTTTCATAGTATGTTTAACAGGAGCCATTTAGAGTCTCCCACATTTTAAATCTTTCTTTCTTCCTGTTATTGTGATCTCATTCCACCATCAGCAAAGTATCAACCTGGATTAAACCATTCCAGGAACCCCTTGCAAAATAAAGTTGGAAAGGAATCCTCTTTAATATAATTGATATAGTTAATTGCTGATTATGAATTAATTTCTCATAGTACTTAGTACAGTTGTGAGAATATGGTCAATAAAACAGAACGTTTTGGTAGGAAGGAGAGAATGTAAGGGTTAAGAATATGGAGGTTCAGCTTTCTTTTTTTTAATTTATTTATTTTAATTGGAGTCTAATTACTAACAATATTGTACTGGTTTTTGCCGTACACTGACATGAGTCAGCCACAGGTGTACATGTGTTCCCCATTCTGAACCCCCCACCCACCTCCCTCCTCATCCCATCCCTCTGAGTCATCCCAGTGCACCAGCCCTGAGCACCCTGTCTCATGCATCGAACCTGGACTTACAGCTGCTGCTGCTAAGTCACTTCAGTCGTGTCCGACTCTGTGTGACCCCATAGACGGAAGCCCACCAGGCTCCCCCTTCCCTGGGATTCTCCAGGCAAGAACACTGGAGTGGGTTGCCATTTCCTTCTCCAATGCAGGAAAGTGAAAAGTGAAAGTGAAGTCGCTCAGTTGTGTCCGACCCTTAGCGACCCCACGGACTGCAGCCTACCAGGCTCCTCCATCTGTACAGGTATATCCAAATGGGGTTTCGTAAAGTGGTTCTTGGCTTCAAGGAGAAAATCAAGTGAAGATATGGAAAACCGACAAGATTATCTACACCAGCCTTAACGGTGAACCGTGTGCAGATCTCAGTCTGGATTATGTGTCTGCTCTTTTCTCTGTCTCCTGTTTCTCTCTGCCCTCCTCTGTATTAAGCGCATTTGGGCCCTACTTGCGCTTAGGGTCCAGTTCAGAAGATCCCTGTAAGCTCAGTCTGGACCAGTGCCTACTGCAGAGTGGCTTCTTCACAGTGTAACTTTAATCTTACCTAGAACTTGTCACATAGAAGATCCCGAACTGTTAATTTACCTGTCTTTCAGACACTGCTAATATCCTTATGTCCTATTCTTCTTTGTATCCCTAATGGTAATAACTGTCTCTAATCCCTCTCCATAATCCCTCTGTGACTGGCACAAAGTAATTGCTACACAAATGACTACCTGCTAGAACTCTCATTTTATACAACATAAATTTTCTTTCTCTCTTTATTTTTACTTAACTATAAGGCTAAATTCCCTTCTATGAAACATGAACTTCAAAAGAGACTGATCTGTTTTTCGTCTACCAGCCATAATTTGCAATATCATAATGGATACTTAGTATTTATCTTTTCAAGTTCAATTGTCTTTCTCTTCACCATATGCTACTTTTCAAAACTTGAATTCGTTGTTATTTTCCAGACTTGTAGCCCTGCCATTTCCATTCCCCAGTAAGGTCTCCAAAACAGGACAAATCTGTTTAGAAGGATACATTATAATTTTCATTTGTCATAGTTCCATTCATTTATTTTATATATCTGACATATATTTTGACACCTTCAGTTCCACTGAAATATTCATAATTTTCCCAGCCTCAAGCAGTATTCTTAATAGCCTCTATATATTCAGAACACATTAGGAGGATAAACAATTTCGGGTTATTTTAACTATTTTGCATTGAACAGAGACACTTTTGTCAAATAAAAGGAACATTGTCAGAGGTGCAAGAGAGCAATGGAAATCTCTACAGAAAAAAGTTACCAATTGTTCATCGGAGGAACATTACATGAAACTTTTATCATGATCATTTTCCAACTATGAAGGAAAAGGAGACATCTGATCCAAGTGCATGATAGCTATTTTAACTTTCTCTGTTCAGCTTCTGTCCTGGGGAAAATTCCTTTGGCTTCTCTAGTTGTATTTTATTTGAGAGATTTGAATATATCGAACGTGTGGTATAAAAATTATACCTTGCACACTTCCTCAAGAATGCATTGTATGAGACCATTCAGTTCAGTTCAGTTCAGTCGTTCACTTATGTCTGACTCTTTGCAACCCCATGGACTGCAGCATGCCAGGCTTCCCTCTCCATCACCAACTCCCAGAGCTTGCTCAAACTCATGTCTACATGAATTCAGATAATGGTGTCATTATCTAGTTCAAATTAAACATCTTCATCATTTTCAGGAAACATGATACTATGTTTCAGATTACTGTTATTTTGGGAATTTACCTTAAATATATCTATAATAGATATAAATGCATAAATGATGTGCTATGCTATTAAAGTATAGGCCATATCAGGAGGAGAAGGGGACGACAGAGGATGAGATGGCTGGATGGCATCACTGACTCGATACACATGAGTTTGGGTGAACTCTGGGAGTTGGAGATGGACAGGGAGGCCTGGCATGCTGCGATTCATGGGGTCGCAAAGAGTCGGACATGACTGAGTGACTGAACTAAACTGAACTGAGGCCAAACAAGAACTATGAAGTATTTGAGATTTTTATATTAAGTTCAGTTCAGTCACTCAGTTGTGTCCAACTATTTGGAACCCCATGGAATGCAGAACACCATGCTTCCCTGTCCATCACCAACTCCTGGAGCTTGTTCAAATTCATGTCTATTGAGTGGGTGATGCCATCCAACCATCTCATCCTCTGTCATCCCCTTTTCCTCCTGCCTCAATCTTTCGCAGCAATGGGGTCTTTTCAGACGAATCATTTCTTCACATGAGGTGGCCAAAATGTTGGAGTTTCAATTTCAGCATCAGTCCTTCCAATGAATATTCAGGACTGATTTCCTTTAGGATCGATTGGTTGGGTCCCCTTGCAGTCCAAAGGACTCAAGAGTCTTCTCCAACAATATAGTTCAAAAACATCAATTTTTCAGTGCTCAGCTTTCTTTATAGTCCAACTCTCACATCCATGCCTGACTACTGGAAAAACCATAGCTTTGACTAGATGAACCTTGGTTGGCAAAGTAGTGTCTCTGCTTTTTAATATGCTGTCTAGGTTGGTCATAACTTTCCTTCCAAGGAGTAAGTGTCTTTTAACTTCATGGCTGCAGTCACCATCCACAGTGATTTTGGAGCCCAAGAAAATAAAGTCTCTTACTGTTTCCATTGTTTGCCCGTCTATTTGCCATGATGTGATGGGACTGGATGCCATGATCTAGTTTTCTGAATGCTTATTTTTAAGCCAACTTTTTCACACTCCTGTTTCATTTTCATCAAGAGGCTCCTTAGTTCTTCGCTTTCTGCCATAATGGTGGTGTCATCTGCATATCTGAGGTTACTGATATTTCTCCCAGAAAAATTGATTCCAGCTTGTGTTTCCTCCAGCCCGGCATTTCACATGATGTCCTCTGCATGTAAGTTAAATAAGCAGGGTGACAATATACAGCCTTGAAGTACTCCTTTCCTGATTTGGATCCATCTGTTTTACCATGTCCAGTTCTAACTTGCTACTTGAAATGCATACAGATTTCTCAGGAGATCAGTCAGGTGGTTTGGTATTCCCATCTCTTTCATAATTTTCCACAGTTTATTGTGAGCCACACAGTCAATGGCTTTGGCATAGTCAATAAAGCAAAAGTAGATGTATTTCTGAAACTCTCGTGCTTTTTCAATGATCCAGAAGATGTTGGCAGTTTGATCTCTGGTTCCTCTGCCTTTTCTGAATTCAGATTGAACATCTGGAAGTTTACAGTTCATGTACTGTTAAAGCCTGGCTTGGAGAATTTTGAGCATGACTTTGCTAGTTTGTGAGATGAGTGCAATTGTGTGGTAGTTTGAGCATTCTTTGGCATTGCCTTTCTTGGAGACTGGAATGAAAACTGACCTTTTCCAGTCCTGTGGTCACTGCTGAGTTTTCCAAATTTGCTGGCATATTGAGTGCAGCACTTCCATTGCATCACGTTTTAGGATTCGAAATAGCTCAACTGGAATTCCGTCACCTCCACTAGTTCTGTCCGCAGTGATGCTTTCTAAGATCCACTTGACTTTTCGTTCCAGGATATCTGGCTCTAGGTGAGTGATCACACCATCATGATTATCTGGGTCATGAAAATCTTTTTTGTATAGTTCTTCTGTGTATTCCTACCACCTTTTCTTAAGGTGCCATCTTTCCTCTTTCAGAGCTGGAACATGCTTCTCAATTGCTACACATTTGCTAAATAATTTGCATTATTTAACTGATATTTATTTTTTAAAACACAGGTAGTTTAGGGAAACCATAACAACTAGACAAAGTATTCTTTTGCCATGGTTTGGCATAAAAGGACAACACTTTTGCTAATGTTTCTTTCAGTTCAGTTCAGTTGCTCAGTCGTGTCTGACTCTTTGCAACCCCATGAATCACAGCATGCCAGGCCTCCCTGTCCATCACCAACTCCCGGAGTTCACTCAAACTCATGTCCGTCGAGTCAGTGATGCCATCCAGCCATCTCATTCTCTGTCATCCCCGTCTCTTCCTGCCCCCAATCCCTCCCAGCATCAGAGTCTTTTCCAGTGAGTCAACTCGTCGCATGAGGTGGCCAAAGTATTGGAGTTTCAGCTTTAGCATCAGTCCTTCCAATGAATACCCAGGACTGATCTCCTTTAGAACGAACTGGTTGGATCTCCTTGCAGTCCAAGGGACTCTCAAGAGTCTTTTCCAACACCACAGTTCAAAAGCATCAATTCTTCAGCGCTCAGCTTTCTTCACAGTCCAACTCTCACATCCATACATGACCACGGGAAAAACCATAGCCTTGACTAGACGGACCTTGGTTGGCAAAGTAATGTTGCCATTACCTTGGTTGGCAAAGTAATGTCTCTGCTTTTTAATATACTATCTAGGTTGGTCATAACTTTCCTTCCAAGGGGTGTCTTTTAATTTCATGGCTGCGATCAGCATCTGCAGTGATTTTGGAGCCCAAAAAAACAAAGTCTGACACTGTTTCCACTATTTCCCCATCTATTTCCCATGAAGTGGAGGGACCAGATGCCATGATCTTCGTTTTCTGAATGTTGAGCTTCAAGCCAACCTTTTCACTCTCCTCTTTCACTTTCATCAAGAGGCTTTTGTGTTCCTCTTCACTTTCTGCCATAAGGATGGTGTCATCTGCATATGTGAGGTTATTGATATTTCTCCCGGCAATCTTGATTCCAGCTTGTGCTTCTTCCAGCCCAGCGTTCCTCATGATGTACTCTGCATATAAGTTAAATAAGCATGGTGACAATATACAACCTTGACGCACTCCTTTTCCTATTTGGAACCAGTCTGTTGTTCCATGTCCAGTTCTAACCGTTGCTTCCTGACCTGCATACAGGTTTCTCAAGAGGCAGGTCAGGTGGTCTGGTATGTCCATCTCTTTCAGAATTTTCCACAATTTACTGTGATCCACACAGTCAAAGGCTTTGGCGTAGTTTACTCATTTACTATTTTAAAAAGCAAATCCAAGATTTGTAATCACATCTACAACTCATTCATTGGCCAATCTTTATCTACCACCTGTTTTGTAAATAAAAGTTTTTAGAGCACACAATTGGCTGTACATTTATGTACTGCCTGTGACAAATGACAAAGTCGTTCCATCAGAGATCATGTGGCTCCCAAAGCTGGAAGGCTTTGCTGTTGGTCCTTTCACCCAAAAACTTTGCTAATTTTTTGTTTCATCTAATCCTCAACTTGGCCAGAAATCAAAGAAAGGCAGAAATGTCAAAATAAAATACATATTATTGGAAAAGGCAACTTAGGGTATATCCTTAAAGGTTATACGTTATTTTCATGGTCCTTAACTATGAAGGAACTTCAGTAATATCCGTTTACTTAAAAAAATAAAAATGTATTTAATACCCTCTATGATAAAGATCTGAGTAAACTGTTTCAGCCATACAACTATATGCATTTCCCTGTTAATAGATTTTCAAACTTTTTTTTGTAACAGTGTATTGAGAAAAGACAGTGATTATTTAATTAAATGTGTCTCCATATTTTTATGCATCATATGATTTACATTCTTTTCATCATCTTCACCTGATTAAAAGTACAGAATAATGTAATAGATTATAAACAGTAACATTGTCAGAATTATCTGAATTTTCATTAATATTTAAATCTGAATGCCTTTATCCTTTTAATTTTTAAAAATTGTTCAAACAAAAATTATGCGATCATTTATCTTTAGGCTAACCTACTTGAAATTGTAGAATAGCATACTTGATATTTTCTGTGCCAGTAACTTTTAAAAATAAATCATACCAGAAACTAATTAATGTAAGTTTTAATATTCAAAACTTAATTGTTCTGTATTTAAAATGAAAAATTTTACAGAGTGATTTTTCATTTAGAGGAGAGTTAAGTTAGCTCAGAACTTCAGAACTAAAATTCTCTTTAAATTAATAGTTTTACCTAGTTCTGTCTACTGAAAGGCAGTCCATTAAGTTTAATCCCCCTATTTTTTAACAGCTTTATTGAGGTATAATTTACATACCAATAAAAGTCACCCATTGCAAGTGCACAATTCAGTGATTTTCAGTAAATTTATAGTTGTGTGGCCATTACCACAATCTAGTTTTAGAACATTTTCAATACCTTGAAAGAAACTTTGTACTGATTTTCAACCAGCCTCACTCACTTCCAGCCACAGAGGACCACTGCAGTGCTTTCCGTCTCTATAAACAGACTTCTTCTGAACGTTACACCAAAGAGGAATCATACAATATATCATCCTTTGCATCTTTCTTCTTCCACTCAGAATATTTTTGAGGTTAATCCATGTTTCAGCATATACTAGTGTTAGTATGCAATATGTACTACTCTTTTATTGCTTTTAATTACTAACTACTAATGTACATTGTTTGGATATTTTGTTAATCCATTAGTTGATGAATATTTGCATTATTTCCACTGTCTATTTCAAATAATGTTACTAAAAAATTCCGATACAAATCTTTACATGGATATTGTTTTCCTTTTTCTTGGATAATATGTCAGAATTGAATTGTTGTGTTATGTGGTTTATTTATGTCTAACTTTTAAGAAACTGCCAATTTACTCCCAAATTAATTTTGAAAGTGCCTATACAATGGTATATAGCTTTACCTGCAGTGTTGATTATATTTTTCTATATCCTATAAATATGATATTTTTCATTTTTTGAGTACAGTCATCTTAGTGTCTGTGTTGTGGTATTTCAATGTAAACTTTCCTTTGTATTTCACTGATGACTATCATTTCATGTGCTTATTAGTAAATCCTATGTCCTTATTGAAATTTCTATTCACTTTGCCAAGTTTTAATTATGTTGTTTGTCTTTTTATTATTGGGTTGTGTGTGTCCTTTGTATATTCTAGATAAAAGTTCTTTATCACACACGGGATTTACAGATGTTCTTCTTAACCTGTGACTTGTTCTTTGTTTTTATAATTTTTTTGAAATACCAAAGTTTAAAATTTGTGTTAAACCCAGTTTATGGAATAGGCTTTTGGTATTGTGTCTATATTTAAGTCCAAGCCTATATCATGAAGATTTTTCTCTGTAAGCGCAAATTTACAGTTTTAGTTTTTAAATCTAGGTCTATGATACATTTTGAGTTAATTTTTTTGGCTTGGATCTAAGATTTTTTACATGCAGCTATCTATTTCAGAAACATTGGCTGGAAAAGATTATTTCCTTCTTTAATTGCCTTGGCACCAATATCAAACTGTTCTATTCATTGATAAACCTATCCTCTGCCAATAGGACATTCTTGATTACTATGACTTTATATAGTAAGTTCTGAAGTGGGGTTTGTTGTTTAGTCACTAAGTAATCTCTGACTCTTTTTGCAACCCTTGGACTGTAGCCCATCAGGCTCCTCTGTCCATGGATTTCCCAGGCAAGAATACTGAAGTGTGTCACCATTTCCTTCTCCAAGGGATCTTCCTGATCCAGGGATTGAGCATTGGAAGGCTGATTCTTTACAACTGAGTCATCAGGGAACCCCGAAATGGGGTTGGTCCTCCAAATTTGTCCCTCTTTTTCAAAATTATTTGGGTTTTTCTAGGTCTTTGAATGTCCATGTACATTTTAAATCATTTTATCAGTTTCTACAATATAAATGGCTGTTGGCATTTTAACAAGAATCGTGTTGAATTTATAGATCAATTTGGAACAGCTGTCTTGAGAACGCCATCTTCCATCTATTACATTCTTTATGCAATTGTTATCTTTTATTTAGATATTCATCGATTTCTCTCAACAGCAACCTATAGGCTTCTCCTTGCACCATACGCTTGTCTTGTTAAAGCATTCCTAAACTCTATTGTTTTTCTCCTACTGCAGTTTCGTTTACAGCAGGGGGAGACAACGCTCACTGACTGCACACAGACGGACGATTACGTCTTGTGTGTCCATCTTGTACCAGGTAGCCTTAATGAATTCACTTATTAGTTCTAATGTTTCTTTTTTATGGATTCACCGAGGTTATACAAACAGAATCATGCCATCCGTGAATGAGAAGCTTTCCTTCTTCCTAACACGGACGCCTGTTTTCTCTCTTCTCTCCTCTCCCCTCGCTTTCCCTTCCCTTTCTTTCTCTTCTGTTTTTGTTTCATTAGAGCTAGAACCTACAATAATACGATGTTGAACCGACGTGCCAGATCAGACCTCCTTGCCTTGTTTTTTTTTTTTTAATTTTAGGACAAAAACATTCAGTGTCTACCACTAAATTCCACGTTAGTTGTAGGTTTATTGTGGTCCTCCTCAACAGGCTGAGGAAGCACCTATATATTGCTAGTTGTTAAGAATTTTAAAATCAATGAGTGGATTTTACGAAATGTTTTCCCTTCATCTCAGGGTGACACTGTATTTGTATAGCTTTATTAATATGGTATATTAATGGATTATTAGATTTTAAACAAACATTTCATTCCTGAGATGAATCCCTCTTGGTCATGATGAATAATTCTCTTTACACATTGCCTGGTTTATGTTTGTGCATGTTTGTGTGAGGATTTTTATCAATGTGTATGTGGGATATTGGTCTGTAGGTTTCTTGTTATATTTTGGTCTGTCTTTGGTATCAGGATCGTACACGCTTCACTAAATGAATGGAGAAGTTCACTCTATTTTCTGAAAAATTTACCTTTTAAATTTTTAATGGAATTAGCCACTGAAGCTATTTGGATTTGAGTTTTACTTTAAAGGAAGATTTTAAGCTACTAATTCAGTATTTAATTACTTATTACTAATTTCATTTGCTACAGGGTTTCAGGTTTTTTAATTTTCTTCTGTAATTTTGGCTATTTCTATTTCACACTGTACATTGTCTATTTTTATCTAAATTCCCTAATTTTTTGGTATACAGTTTGTTAGTTTTTTAAATGTTGAGCCAACTTTTTCACTCTCCTCTTTCACCTTCATCAAGAGGCTCTTTAGTTCCTCTTCACTTTCTGCCATTAGAGTGGTGTCATCTGCATATCTGGGGTTATTCCTATTTCTCTCAGCAATCTTAATTCCAACTTGAACTTAATCTAGCCTGGCATTTCTCATGATGTTGTCTGCATATAAGTTAAATAAGCAGGGTGACGATATATAGTCTTGATATACTCCTTTCCCAATTTTGACCAGTTCATTGTTCCACATCTGTTCTAACTGCTTCTTCTTGACTTGCATACAGGTTTCTCAGCAGGCAGGTCAGGTGGTGTGGTATTCCCATCTCCTGAAGAATTTTCCACAGCTTGTTGTGATACACACAGTCAAAGTAATTGCCTAATTACTGAAGCAGAAGTCGATGTTTTTCTGAAATTCTCTTGCTTTTCCTATGGTCCAACAGATGTTGGCAATTTGATCTTTGGTTCCTCTGCCTTTTTAAATCCAACTTGTACATGTGGAATTTCTCTCTTCACATGCTGTTGAAGCCAGGCTTGAAAGATTTTGAGCATTACCCTGCTAACATGTGAAATGAGTGCAACTCTGTCATGGTTTGAACATTCTTTGGCATTGCCCTTCTTTGGGATTGGAATGAGAACTGGCCTTTTCCAGTCCTGTGGCCACTGCTGAGTTTTCCAAATGTGTGGGCTTATTGAATGCAGCACTTCTACAGCATCATCTTTTAAGACTTGAAACAGCTCAGCTGGAATTCCATCACCTCCAGTAGCTTTGTTCATAGTAATGCTTCCTAAAGCCCACTTGACTTCACACTCCAGGTAAGTAATCGCACTGTCGTGGTTATCTGGATCATAAAGACCATTTTTGTACAGTTCTTTTGTGTATTGTCACCTTTTCTTAATCTCATCTGCTTCTATTAGGTCTATATTGTTTCTGTCCTTTATTGTGCCCTTCTTTGCATGAAATATTCCCATTTTATCTCTAACTTTCTTGACGAGATCTCGAGTCTTTTCCATTCCATTGCTTTCCTCTATTTGTTTGTATTGTTCAGTTAAGAAGGCTTTCCTATCTCTCCTTGCTCTTTGGAATTCTGCATCAGATGGGGTTATCGCTCTTTTCTCCTTTGCCTTTCACTTGTCTTCTTTTCTTGGCTATTTGTAAGACCTCCTCAGATAAGCATTTTGACTTTTTCCATTTCTTTTTCTCAGGGATGGTTTTGATCACTGCCTCCCGTATAATGTTGTGAACCTCCAACCATTGTTCTTCAGGTACTCTATCAGATCTAAACGCTTGAATCTATTTGTCACTTCCGCTGCATAATCATAAGGGATTTGGTTTAGGTGTTACCTAAATGGCCTAGTGGTTTTCCCTCCTTGCTTCAATTTAAGTCTGAATTTTTCAGTAAGGACTTTATACTAATACATTTTAGTATGTGATGTTTATTTTTTTTTTATTTGGAATTTTTCATCTAGATGCCCTTGTACTTTATTCTTTGGCTGTTTTACTTCTTATTTAATTTTGTGTGATCCAGGAAATTTCTTTGTGTAATTTAAATTCTATTTAAATTTTTGAGATTCATTTTATGGAGCAGTGCATTATCTCTCCTGAAGAACATTGCACCTGTGCTTATGAAGGATGTACAGTCAATGGTTGTTGGGTGGATCATTCTATAGTTAAGTCAGTAAGGTTGATAGTTTATGCTCCTTAATTTTATAATTATCTATAATCATTAAAAGTGATTTGTTGAAACTTGAGGCTATTATCTTTAAATTGTCTATTTGTTTCAGTTGTATCAGTTTTTATTTCATGCATTTTAGGATTATATGTTATATGTGCATACTCTTTTAAAGATTTAACCAATCAATATGTATATATATTAATATTTAGTAGTCTTATAAATTTACCCAATACATATTTTAATCTTGTTACCAGGATTATCCTGGTAACAATATCAATTTCAATTCAATATCAATTCAATTCAATATCAATTTCAGTATCAGTATCAATATCAAATGTTATTGAAATCATTTGTTCAATATTTTCATACTGAACAAATGAAAATCAGTATGTTTACTGTGATTATACTTTATCCAGTGAATAAACTATGAATGAATAAAGAGTTTATATAAAAAAAAAAAAGAGTTTATATAAACTCTCCTCTTGACATTTTAATTACTAATAAACTGTGGTCTTTGGCCAGGTTAATATGTCTTAAAATTCCATATACATACCTTCTATGCCCAAATACTGTATTCAGTTGGAAGCTACTCAAGAATAATTTGAAAGATTAATTAATACACTAAGTAAAAAACTAAGTATGGCATTTTAGGTATGCCTATAATCAATTCTAATTTGTTCAAATTTTGTAACTATGTTTATCTCATATTGTTTTACTACATAGAGGGAAGATAGCACAATTGGAATTAGGAACCGTATTACAATGTAAAGTTAATGTCACTTTACATTGTTGGTACTAATACAGACTGTGTGATACAAGTATTCACTTTCTCAATAACAAAATTCAGAAAAAAAATTCAGACAAAGGATATCATATTAACATATTTTCTAAATGATAATTCTTAAAGTATATTTATACCTTACTTGAAGAAAAATATTATAACTCAGCACCATAGAATAAGCCCCTTCTTCAGTTCAGTTCAGTTCAGTCGCTCAGTCGTGTCCGACTCTTTGAGACCCTTCTTAAATCTACTTAAATTCATAAAACAATTGAATGATGCAAGGAACTATTTCTTAGATGGCTACCCTATGGTTGCTGCTGCTGCTGCTGCTGCTGCTGCTAAGTCACTTCAGTCGTGTCCGACTCTGTGTGACCCCATAGACGGCAGCCTACCAGGCTCCCCTGTCCCTGGGATTCTCCAGGCAAGAACACTGGAGTGGGTTGCCATTTCCTTCTCCAATGTGTGAAAGTGAAAAGTGAAAGTGAAGTCGCTCAGTCATGTCCGACTCATAGCGATCCCATGGACTGCAGCCTACCAGGCTCCTCCATCCATGGGATTTTCTAGGCAAGAGTACCCTATGGTAATGAGCATATAATGTAGAAGAAAACCAATTGTCTTTTTATTTCCAATCAAGTCAACAAGTCTAGTTAATTCTTCTTCTTTTCATACAAAGGATTAATTCCCAGAACTGAGAATGTTGTTGAAATGAGTATAAGCTTCTTGTTATTAGTTTTCTGTCAGTAAGTAAATTATAACTGTACAATGTTGCCTGTTATGTGAGCTTCTTTTTCATTTAAATGAATAAGGTTTATATTCCTGTTAAAACGCTGCACATTTTGTTCCTATATCTTCATATTTCTAGAAAATAATAAACACAACATATAAAAGAAGCTAAGAATAATTAAAAACAGGAAATGAAAACAGTGTCCCTATAGCATTCTTTGCACTTTAAAATTTTTTCCTGCAAGCATATTTGCAGTGTACTTTACCCATAATAAATCTGATAAACATTTTATTTTAATATCCTTGTACATTTTATATTAGCCATTCAGATAAGTAAAATAGCCCAGGGTGTTTTTATATGAAAAATGAAAAAAATAACTTGCCTAAGTAGAATAGTGGAATAGACTCAAGCTTATATACTTTTAGCCACAAGAAGCAAAATACGGCTGCCTAAACAATATCGTGGATTTATTGACTCGTGATTTAAAGTCTAGCAGTAGCTTGGGCTTCAGGCCAATTAAATCAAAGACCTAGATCAGTTGCTTGCGATTTCTTCACCTTGCCTCCTTCTCATGTATTGATTTTACTGTGTTGCATGGTCATAAGATGACTGCTGGCAGTAACAAAAGCTTCATCTTCCTAGTGAATGTGTATTGCAGAGAACATTTTCTTCCATGATCATGGAAAAAATGTTCTTAACCTTGATTGGACTAATAATATAAACACTTTATTGACTGGAGGTCCAGTAAGATGTCATCCCAGATTGGCCTAATGCTGGGTCAGTGCTCATTATTTAAACATTTGCAACCAGAGACGACTCCTGATGCCTGAGGTCAAATCAATACCTACCAACATGGCGACAGTGATTATCCGGAGAAGCATTTGGCTATTTTTTTGTTTGATTTTCTGCAAAGGCAGCTACTGTTTTATTGGAGCTAACTTACAAGGACATCCAATCCTTTTGGAATAATCACAAACAATGCAAATGATCCCACACACTTATCTAGACCTTATAGATTCCCAGTAATACAGAGTTTGATGACCATCCATTACTAACACCAGAGTGACAGGTGTTTTCCCCCTGCAGTCTTGTTTTAGTAAGACTTCAGTAGTGATGACAAGCTAAATTTTGTTTTTCTTTAACTACCCCTGGCTTTTTCTTTTAAATTAATTTATTTATTTTAATTGGAGCCTAATTACTTTACATTATTGTGGTGGTTTTTGCCATACATTGACATGAATCAGCCATGACTGTACCTGTGTCCCCCATCCTGAAATCCCCTACCACCTTTTTCCCCATCCCATCCCTCAAGGTCATCCCAGTGATTATTTGGAAAGGAAAAGAGTAGATACAGAGCAGCTAAGAAATAGTTGAATAGTTTGCTTTAATCTTCAAAACTGGTTTATGAATACCACACCACCTTCCCTATCTCCCTACTGTTTCCATCTCTCTCACTAGACAAGAAAGATACCATCACAATCATATTCGTCTTACTTTATATCCTATTTCAATTTTTAAACTACTATCTACGTATAGAAAATCCAAAAGCTAAAAATGTGAAAGTCAACTTTTATTGTTTCCTTATTCCACATGACCAGTTCCTCACAAATCACACTTATCTGCTAAATATTTATTGAAGTGGCTTCCATTCTTTTCCTTCTTTTGATGGGTACAATTGCTTAATGTACAGCCAATGTATAGCCTAGATTCAAGCAACAGCATCATAAGTGCCTTTCCTCTGTTTTCTGATTTATAATTTTTGTTAAATCTGATTCCTTTTGTAATTTTCCTTTTCACCAAAGTTAAACATATATTAGGTTGAAGGTTTTCTTAGGGTGACTTTTATTAATTACTATTGAATTTATACCTATATCCCAATTTATACTCTTTATTTTGTTTCTTTGTATGCATTTTGGATTAGTGTTATTAGAGTTTACCTAAACTAATTTAATTTTTACTTTATTTTTAAAATATTAACATATTATATATTTAACTTCTTTTTGCATTAATATTTTCCTATTTTGGTGGATTTAGTTGCTAACTTTTTGAACTTACTAAATTGAAGTCTGAATATCATTTTTATGATATATACATTTAAGGCTAAATGTAATCCTCTAAATACAACTTTAGCTATATTCCTTGTTTAATTGTCGATCATAAATGCTTCCTAACTAAACACAAAGATTATTCATAAATTCAAACAATTCCTGTTTGATAATTTCCTTCTGGTGGCTCAGTGGTAAAGAATCTGCCTTCAGTGCAGGAGACCCAGGTTTGATCCCTAAGTCAGGAAGATCTTCTGAAGAAGGGAATAGCAACCCATTCCTGTATTCGGGCCTGGAGAATCTCATGGACAGAGGAAACTGGCAGGCTACAGTCCATGGGGTCCCAAAGAGTTGGACACAAATGAGCAACTAACACTTTCACACTTTCCTGCTTTATACAATTTTTTCTTTATTTCATATTTTTGATCCTATACTATGTCTTCTACCACTACTAAATTAATCTGTTAAAATTCAAGTTACTTCCGTGGTTAAATTTATTTAAAAAAAACTCTGAATTTGTACTTACCTGAAAAGATGTTACACACACTGAAAATGCCTGCTCTTTCATCAAAGACATAATTCATGGGAATGAAATTCTTTGAATATGAAAAGAAAATTTTAAACTAGTAAAAAAAATGACTTAGTAAATTAATTTTATTTAAATATTTCAGATGTTTGAAGGTATTGTCACTGACATATCTTTAGCTTAAATATGTTTAAGCATAAAAAAAAAGAGTCCTTGCTAAAAGCTAAGAAAAGTATCTATTAACAAATATATAACTTTATTCTCTATATATAGACAAGTAACATTTAAGGCAGATTACCTTGATTTACATGAGCAAATCCCTGAGTATTCTGCCCAAAGTTTAAATGCTCATCCTTCGTATTATAAATATGTAGTAGAGAAATACTCAGTCTGCTGTATTCTTTAGCAGTAGAGAATCTTCCTGAAAAGTTTCTTTAAAATGAATTGTTTCTGTGTAGTAAGACTATAGCGAGAAAATAATGTCAGACTTACAAACCTTTATGCTTATTTTGTTCTCCACCTTGAACCCTACAGAACAGAATCCCTCCACATCTTCCAGCAGTAACACATTAACTATCTCAGGGGATTCCAAGCGTTCTTGACCATATTTCACCATCTGCAGTATTTGGAACCACGATACCAATTCTGCAGCAACTTTATTACAAACACATGTGCAGGAGCAAGGAAGAGACTAAAGAGACAGCCAGAAGCTGAGGAAAAGGAAGGAAATTTTAGTCTGCATGGAGTGAAAGTCATTCAGTCATGTCCAACTTTTTGTAACGCCATGGACTATACAGTCCATGGAATTTTCCAGGCCAGAATAGCCTTTCCCTTCTCCAGGGGCTCTTCCCAACCCAGGGATCGAACCCGGGTCTCCTGCTTTGCAGGCGGACTCTTTATCAGCTGAGCCACATTAGTCTGCATGGCTGCAAATAATCCAATCACAGTCATGGGGCAAAGCTCCCAAAGTTATAGTTGCACTCCTGATGTGCCCTGCCCTCTGCTCTCATCACGTTCGTGCAGGCAGTTACACATCAAGGATGCTTCTCATCTTAATCACAAAAGGGAATATTATTTTGTTCCATTCTCTATTACACATCTTGCAGCTCATGAAAATGAGTGCATGCATTTTATTCTGAGTCTTTCACTTAAACCTTAATCTCAAAGCACTGCATCTCAGAGTTGACCTTTTCTCCCTTTCCTAGAATTCACTGGTGAAATCTTACCTACACACAACCTTCTTCCATCAAAAACATAGACATTGAACTCTCTATCTCTAATATGAACTAGATGTTCATTTTTCTATTAGTATATGAATATGACAAGGTAAGATTTATATCTAATTTATCACAATTTCTCTTAGAAAAGTATATGCCATTTAGTAGTGGAATCGTTTTTCTAACCTTAAAGAGAAATGCTAAATACCTAAGAAGGAGAGAACACTTGGTGCATATGCATCCTAAGTGCTCCCATTATATCAAAACAAATTTAAACCTTCATCAGATAAATTACTTTATGAGAAATCAAACTGAAAATGCCATCATCAAGTAGGAATTTAACTAATAGAAGAAAGGTCAAGTTTTTTAAATAAGCAATTTTACCAAATAATGTTTCCTGAACTTTTATCAGGAGCGACACAAAAAGATCTTTCTAGAGAAAAAGATGAAACACTGGTGTGTTAGTGTGCAGGAGAGAGAAATGAAGAAATGTTCTGAAGAAATGTTAGTGAAATGGCTGCATAAACTCTGAGACAAAGAGAGATTTATACTAAGATTCTTATTGCAGTCTGTCCCTGGCCAGTTTGTATAATATGTGAACACTTCTGTGTACCAAGGGACTATTACCTTCCAGGCTCTGTTCATTGTTCCATCCCTCAAGAAATGAAAGAAATACACAGACAGACCTCAAGTGTTGTTTATCTGAATGTACAGAATACTGTAGCATTGTTTTGATCCATATATGCTTCAGAAATATTCACAAAATATCATATTGCACTTTTATCCCAAATTATAGAATGAAATTCAAGTAAAAATAACATTTTAAAGGGATAATTCTCTACTTTTATTAAAATTAGTTTTGAGTTGTCATATTTGCTGAAGTTTAATTTCTAAAGTCTATGCTCTCTGTTTTTAACAAAGTGATAGAAATTAAATATCAACCCACTTTCTTTCCACCAGGGAAGTTGCATACCAGTGCTATGCCATCAAAATATGATTTCATAACACAAAAAGATAGGGCAAGGATAGTTCTAATGACAAAGTGGACCATAATAGCACATGCAAACTCCTTTCTGTCTCATTCTCTCTTTCTCTCTATATATAGTTATATGTCTATGAATGAATAAATATATATGAAACTTTAATTATGGTAAAATTAATACACAATAGAATTTACCATTTAACTGTATTAAATAATAATATTCAGTAAAGTTAATTACACTCATGAAATTACATTAATCGACATGTAACATTAATTATATTCATCAAAAAAGCAAGAGAGTTCCAGAAAAATATCTATTACTGCTTTATTGACTACGCCAAAGCCTTTCAGTGGATCACAATAAACTGTTGAAAATTCTGAAAGAGGTGGGAATACCAGACCACCTGACCTGCCTCTTGAGAAATCTGTATGCAGGTCAGGAAGCAACCGTTAGAACTAGACATGGAACAACAGACTGGTTCCAAATAGGAAAAGGAGTATGTCAAGGCTGTATATTGTCACCACAAGCTGGAATCAAGACTGCCGGGAGAAATATCAGTAACCTCAGATATGCAGATGACACCACCCTTATGGCAGAAAGTGAAGAACTAAAGAGCCTCTTGATGAAAGTGAAATGGGAGAGTGAAAAAGTTGGCTTAAAGCTCAACATTCAGAAAACAAAGATCATGGCATCTGGTCCCATCACTTCATGGCAAATAGATGGGGAAACAGTGGCAGTCTTTACTTTTTTGGGCTCTAAAATCACTGCAGATGTTGATTGCAACCATGAAATTAAAAGACACTTACTCCTTGGAAGGAAAGTTATTACCAACCTAGACAGCATGTTAGAAAGCAGAGACATCACTTTGCCAGCAAAGGTCTGTCTAATCAAGGCTATGGTTTTTCCAGTAGTCATTTGAGATGTGAGTTGGACAATAAAGCAAACTGATCGCCAAAGAATTGATGCTTTTGAACTGTGGTGCTGGAGAAGACTGTTGAGAGTCCCTTGGACAGCAAGGACATCCAACCAGTCCATCCTAAAGGAAATAAATCCTGAGTGTTCATTGGAAAGACTGATGTTGAAGCTGAAACTGCAATACTTTGGCCACCTGATGTGAAGAACTGACTCATTTGAAAAGACCCTGATGCTGGGAAAGATTGAGGTCAGGAAGAGAAGGGGACGACAGAGGATGAGATGGTTGGATGGCATCACTGACTCAATGGACATGAGTTTGGGTAAACTCTGGGAGTTGGTGATGGACAGAGAAGCCTGGTGTGCTGCAGTCCCTGGGGTTGCAAAGAGTCAGACACGAGTGAGCTACTGAACTGAACTGAATTAGATGCACAATATTGTATGACTATCAGTCTTATCTGGTTTTAGAACTTTCCGTTACTGCAAAAGAATTACTTCAAAAGAATACTCTGTACCTGTAAGAAATCTTCATTTTCACCTCTCCAAGTCTCTGGCAACCACTAATCTGTCTCTGAGGATTTTTGCTTATTCTGGATATTTCATACAGATGGAATCACAGGATACATGGTCTCTTACGCCTGGCTTCTTTCACTTAGCATATTTTTTCCAAGGTTCATCCATGTTGGAGTATGTATTAGTAATTCATTTTTGTATATGGCTGAATAATATCCCATGGATAGTTGTACCAGGTTTCATTTATCTATTTATCACTCAGTGGACACTTGGGTGGTTTCCATCTTTCCTTTGGCTGTTATAAAGAGTGCTGATATCAAATACTGAAAGAGAATCATGGTCTTCAGTTTTCAATACTTACCAATGAGTGGAGAGAATTATTTAGGTTGAAGGAGTAGAGAAATGATGCTATTGTGTTACAGGAGTAGCAGAGAGAGTTTCGCATCCAAATGTTGGTGGTCAAAGTAGACTTGCAGGTAAAAATGAAATGTATGCTTATATTGAGGGAGAATTTATATTGGTGACTTTTATATGGGAATGCGGGCTCAGATTTTGGGTATGTATCACAGTAAGCTCAAGCCCTTGGGCCATAAGAGAATGGAATTTGAGGGGAATTTCTTTAATATTTACCTGAGCAAGGACTCTATCTATGGGAACTACAAAGGGTAAAAAAGGACTAAGTATGCAGCATGGTAAGCCATTTTAGAATATTTCTTTTCCTAAGAGAAATACATATTCTTCATTTAATTGAAAGCACAACTGGAAAAGGCACCACTTGTAACAGCAAGAAAAAGCCAGATTATAACTTTCTTAAATTTATTAAGTAACTGAGGTTACAGGAAAACCAAATAACATGCAATCTAAGGAAAAAAAAATCTGTCCTTGCAAAGTACGATTAGATACAAGCACTGGCTCACCTAGGGCAATGTACAAGAGGAACAGAAGTCAACTTAGGAATTGAGGGAAACTTCCTTTAGGATAAAACAGTGATGTCTGTCCTTGCCTCTGCTGTTCAGCGTAGTACTGGCTTTACCAGCTAGTGCTATAAGTCAAGTAACATAAATAGAAGGCACACAGTTTCTAGAGAAAGAATTAGAAATATCTCCATCTAAAGACAGCATGATTGTTACGCAGAAAATTCTAGAGTCTACAAAAAGCTCCTAAAACTAGTCTATGAGCCCAGCAAAGCTTTAGGATAAAATATTTAAATGCAACTATATTTCTAAAATCATGAAATAACTATACATCTAACAAAATATGTTCAGCAACTGTATGATTGAAACTACAAAATGCCTCAAAGACATAGAAGACAAACTTGCAGTTTCCAAAGGATAAATTAGGAGTTTTGGATTAACAGATATATGCTATTATCTGTTTGCATTTCTCAGACCCAAGAGCAAATAACTGATCCATTACTGGCCAATAATTGATGTAATTTTTATTTAAATGTCAAATTTTATAATTTGACAAACACTGTGACAAGCAATTTTTAGATATTGTGGAGTCAGTGGTATATGTAAGTAACAGACAAAGCTCCAATCTCACAGAATTTACATTCGGATGTAAAATTTGCGTGTTCTATACCCCTAGCCATTATATTCAGGGATTGGCTGATGTCTCATTCTAGGCAAATCAGAAAAGAAACCTAGTTCCTTACAAAAAGTACTTTCTACTTTCCAGAATTCCTGGGGAAGGAGTGAGGTTCTTGATGAGATGGATGTGCTACCTCTAATACTCTAGGCCCTATCTCAGTTTTCTCCGAGAGCTTCTTCTTTAAAAAAAGCAGAACTTTACATTTGTATATAACAAGATGCACCAAGGGACAGTCCCACACGAAGAATTCTTATGCAACGAAACATACGGACATACAGCGAAAATCTTAGGATATGTTCGGGAGCAGATGCCCAGATCAAGGAGTAAAAGAAAAATATCTTCAAATGTGCATATGTAATTTAAGGGTAATATAATATGGAAGGTGATTTTCTTTTCATTTAGGCTCTATGATTTCCTAAATCATAAGTCTAGGGAATGAGGCGGGGGTTCAGATATTAAGTCTCTTCCTTAGGAAAGGGTCATTCCTGAGTAAATTCTTCTCGCTGAGCAAAATAAATATGATAAAAAGCCATCAGGCTTATCAAGGGGCACTTTGGTATGATAGAAAATGTAGTTTTTATCAAGTAGAAAAGGAACATTTTTATTTTGGGGAGGGAGAGCTTAAATTATATTGGAAACAGGAGTAAGATATTTAAGTTTATGGTTTTGCTGTCTTCTGTTAAAATGGGTAATGTTAAATATTCTACATCATTTACTGGAAAAAGGAACATAACACAACACTTAAAAAGAAGTGGTAAAATTGTTATTAAATCTTGACAAGCAAGGTAGCATTTCTGTTATGTGTTTAAGACTGATTACTATTAAGAGGTCATGTATACATATACAAAGGAAAATGAAAAATGGGATTAAAAACAGTTTTGCTTATTAGGATTAAAAAATTTCTTTTAGAGATTAAAAATATTTGGAAATAGTTATCTTAACAGTTTCTTATCCAAATTTTAAAATAAGTTATTTTCCCTGGGCTCTAGTTCATTTTGAATGTATTTTGGATACACTAAAATAACACCATTGTATATCTTGCACTAGTTCGTCTAATATCTAGAGTAGCTGTCAGCATTTCTTATTTGGTGATTTGCCATTTGAGAAACTGCAGCACAAACAGAAAATGCAATTTCATAACATTTGTAAAAAGTGCAAACTATAGTTATTTGCGGCTTTGATAATTTTTATTGTTTGTTAAAATTTATCTTTTCCATACTAACTTTTTATTTTGGCTAATTAAATTACTCAAAAGTCTCAGCACTTGCAGTTCAGGAATAAGAATCTTGCTATGCTAACAGTTTCTGTTTATGCTAAGAGAAACTAGATCAATCGTGCTGAGTTTATTTTTTATTCCTCACCAGAATTATTTTTTCATTTCTCTTATCCTCTGATACCTATATTTCCCCCCTCATGATGTTTGATCTGAAAAGCTAAGTTTCAGATTGAATACTGGAAGAATACACATATTTATATCTGCTCCCTCCAAAGCTCAACAATTAAGACAATAAAAAAGGAATTTTAAGCCATAAATCCATAAGAATAAAAAACAAACCAAACACACTCAGAAGTAACAATGACAGAAGAAATATTTGAAATCTTGAAAGTAGGCTCAGAATGTATTGGGATTGTGGACCTTTGAAATATCTACTAAGGGGGCTTCTCTGGTGTGCTGGGAAGGTAGTTATGGACAGTGCAGTGTTAGTTAAGAGGGAAGCCGTAATGTCTGAATTCAGACCGTTTCCACTATTTGCTGTGTGATCTCAGACAAAGCTGATTTCCTCTTGCGGTTCTTAGTTTCTTGAACTGTGTGTAGCATGAAGCCAGCGAGAGTGGTAACTACATTAGAGGGCTGTTTTCACTATTACATTGGTTAGCTTAACTATTTTATACAGTATCTTGAGCCTTGTTATCTCTCAGTGCACTGCCAGATTGGCGTTCCCATCCCACCCCCATGGACTTACTCAGTTGTCACTCTGCATTCAAGCTTCCACCTTCCTGTGCTTTTGCACAGCAGTTCCAAATCCAGTGACTGATAGACTGTGACACTCATCACTTCCCTGGACACTCAGAAACAAACTTCACGAAGGTGTGATAATAAAGTCCTAGCACATTGAGTTGGATCAGAATGTACTACATGCTCAGGGTTGTAGACCTCTGTTACAGAGTTACAAAGGCCTTAGGCAGTATTGACATCAGGGTTTGAAACAGATTTGAGGACAAATACTGATCCTATCTACCTGTGTGGCTTTTAGGCAAGCTGCTTAATCTTCCTATTCATACAAGTATGTAAAGCCCCACATGGAGTTAATATGTCCCTTATAGTTGTACTGAAAGCAGCCAGTGCATAGCTTGGCATATAGTAGACACTTGAAACGAACAGCTAAAAGAGTTATTAAAATTGTTTAAAAGTTCTTAAGCATTTCTCAGGTAGTCTCCAAGAATGTATTTTACAGCTTAACTGTGTGACTAACAAGTTTCCAGGGATATACAACTTCTTTGCAACGGTATGATCCTCATGTCCTTATCTGGAGAAAGTGATTCATTCTTTCTTGGGCAGAGACAATGCATACCCTCTCTTTTTTGTGCCTTTTTTTTAAAAAATGGCACCCACTGTATGTATATAAAAATAAACACTAATTTCACCTATACTTATAAATGCCAGATTAGGGTGCTGAGGATCATAAATCCATGAATCAGGTTTTTTTTATTATTATTATTTTCTGAATTATACTGCTTAGACTGGAGGAAGTATTTGGAGGCTATAAGAGCATCATAAAATAGACAAAAAGAACTTGAATAAATGAAAGATTCTGCTAGTGACTTAGATGTTCTGCTATTGGTTTTAAATCTGGTCCAAATATTTGAATGAACAAATGTATAGAAATGTGTGCATATTTCATTGTGTAAGGAGAGGATTGCGCTGTCCTTAGTCATTCAGTCATGTCCAACTCTTTGCAACCCCATGAAATGTGGCCCATCAGGCTCCTCTGTCCATGCGGATCCTCCAGGCAAGAATACTGGAGTGGGTTTCCAGATCCCCTTCCAGGGGATCTTCCCAACCCAGGGATTGACCTAGGTCTCCCGCATTGCAGGTGGATTCTTTACAGTATGAGCCACCAGGAAAGCTGAAGAATACTGGAGTGGATAGCCTATCCCTTCTCCAGGGGCTCTTCCCAACCCAGTAATCAAGCCAGGGTCTCCTCCATTGGAGGCAGATTCTGTACCAGCTGAGCTACCAAGGAAGGAGATAGAGATTCAAAAGGCAAAACAAAACTTTTTAATTAGGTATACTGAGATGAAGCGGAGAAGGCAATGGCAAGCCACTCCAGTACTCTTGCCTAGAAAATCCCATGGATGGAGGAGCCTGGTAGGCTGCAGTCCATGGGGTCGCTAAGGGTCAGACACGACTGAGCAAATTCACTTTCACTTTTCACTTTCACACATTGGAGAAGGAAATGGCAACCCACTCCAGTGTTCTTGACTGGAAAATCTCAGGGACAGGGGAGCCTGGTAGGCTGACGTCTATGGGGTCGCACAGAGTCGGACACGACTGAAGTGACTTAGCAGCAGCAGCAGAAGAGATGAAGTGAATTAAACATATCTTTTTTTTTCTTTTTTGTATTGAAATATAGTTAACATACAATGTTATAATAGTTCAGGTGTTCAACATGGAGTGATTCACCGTTTATATGCATTGTGAGTTGATCATCATAAGTCAATAACCATCTGTCACCGTATAAACTTATTGCATTCCCTATGTTGTACAGTACAGCCTCATGACATTTATTTTATAAATGGAAAGCCGTCACTCAATCCTTTTCATCTATTTTGCCCCCCAAACCCCTATTCTCTGGCGACTGTGTCTGTGAGTCTGTTCGTCTTTGGTTTTGTTTATTCCTTTGCACTGCTGTTTGAATTCCACATATAATTGAAATCATACTGAATTTGTCTCTGTCTGACTTATTTAGCATAACACCCCCTAGGTCCATCCACATTGTTACAAATGGAGATTTCGTTTTTTATGTGACTGAGTAAACCTGCATTGTGAATATATACCACATCTTTATCCATTCATCTACTGAGAGGCATTTAGGTTGCTTCCCTTCTTGGCTGTTGTAAATACTGCTGCAGTGGACATAGGCATGCATATATCTTTCTGAATTAGTGTTTCTGTTCTCTCCAGATAAATACTCAGAAGTGGAATTGATGGATCATATGGTAGTTCTATTTTTGATATTTTGAGGCAACTCCATACTGTTTTACATAGTGGCTGCAGCAATTTATATTCCCACCTACAGTGCCTGATGGTTTCCTTTTTTCCTCATCCTTGCCAATGCTTACTTGGTTTAGTTCTTTTTTTTTTTTTTTTTTGGTCTTTTAATAATAGCCCTTCTGACAGGTACAAGGTGATATCTCATTGTGGTTTTTATTTGCATTTCCCTGATAATTAGAGATGTTGAGTGTCTTTTCACGGGTCAGTAAATTACCTGTATATATTCCTTAGGAAAATGTCTGTTGATATCTTCTGCCCATTTTTAGATGGGGTTGTTTGTTTCTTTGATGTTGAGTTATGTGAGTTCTTTATATATTCTGGATATTGACCCGTTATCAGATAGAGCATTTGCAGATATCTTCTTCCATTCAGTAGGGTGCCTTTACATTTTGTTGATAGTTTCTTCTACTGTACACAAGATGTTTCAGTTTAATATAGTCTCATTTGTTTGCATTTTCTTCTGTTGCCTTTTCCCAAGGAGATAGATCTAAAAAAATATATTGCTATGATCAGTGTCAGAGACCACACTTCCTATATTTTCTTCTAGGAGTTATATGGTTCATGTCTTACATTTAAGTCTTTAATCTATTTTTAATTTATTTTTATATATGGTATAACAAAGTGGTCCAGTTTCATTCTTTTCCAGGTCTGTGTTGCTTCCCAACAATATTTGTTGAAGAGACTATCTTTTCTTCACTGCATATTCTTGGCTTCTTTCTTGTAAATTAATTGACCATATAAGCATGCATTTATTTCTGGGCTCTTTTGTTTCTTCCATTGATCTATGCCTGTTTTTGTGCCAGTACCATATAGTTTTGATTACTAGAGCTATGTACCTAGCTATGTAGAACAGTTTGAAATCAGGGAGCATGGTACCTCCTGCTTTTCTCTTCTTTCTCAGCGTTGCTTTGGCTATTCAGGGTCTTCTGTGGTTCCATACAAATTTTAGGACTGTTTGTTCTAGTTCCTTGAAAACTGCAATTAGAATTTTGATAGGGATTTAATTGAATCTGTACATTGCTTTGGATAGTATGATCATTTTAACTATATTTTTTGAACCCATGAGCATGGCATATTACTGAATTTATTTGTATCATCTCAATTTCTTTTATCAAGTTCTTATAGTTTTCAGAATACAGGCCTTTCACCTCCTTGGTTAAATTTATTACTAGGTATTTTAGTATTTTTGATGCAATTATAAATATATTGTTTTTAAATTTTTTTCTGACAGTTTGTTATTAGTGTCTAGAAATGCAGCATTTTTCTGTATATTGATTTTGTATTCTGCAGCTTTATTGAATCCATTCATTTATTGGTTGTAATCTGATTGCAGCCAGGAAATTAAAAGACGCTTACTCCTTGGAAGGAAAGTTATAACCAATCTAGATAGCATACTGAAAAGCAGAGACATCACTTTGCCAACCAAGGTCCATCTAGTCAAGGCTATGGTTTTTCCCGTGGTCACGTATGGATGTGAGAGTTGGACTGTGAAGAAAGCAGATCACCGAAGAATTGATGCTTTTGAACTGTGGTGCTGGAGAAGACTCTTGAGAGTCCCTTGGACTGCAAGGAGATCCAACCAGTCCATTCTAAAGGAGATCAGTCCTGGGTGTTCATTGGAAGGACTGATGTTAAGCTGAAACTCCAATACTTTGGCCACCTCATACAACGAGTTGACTCACTGGAAAAGACACTGATGCTGGGAGGGATTGGGGGTGGGAGGAGACGAGGACAACAGAGAATGAGATGGCTGGATGGCATCACCGACTCGATGGACATGAGTTTGAGTGAGCTCCGGGAGTTGGTGATGGACAAGGAGGCCTGGCATGCTGTGATTCATGGGGTTGCAAAGAGTCGGACAAGACTGAGCGACTGAACTGAACTATGTGTTTATCAATATAGCATCGTGGAATTTGTAAGTAGCCATTGTACTTCTTTTTTTCCGATTTGATTCATTGTGTTGTCTGAATGCTGAAGCTAAGATTTCTGATACTCTGTTGAATAAAAGTGGTGAGAGTGAGTAACCTTGTCTTATTCCTGATCTCAGAAATGTTTTCAGCTTTTCACCATTGAGTGCTATGTTGTGCCATGTGCTTAGTCACTCAGTTGTGTCCAACTCTTTGCAGCCCCACAGACTGCAGCCCACCAGGCTCCTCTGTCTATGGGATTCTCCAGACAAGAATACTGGAGTGGGTTACCATCTCCTGCTCCTGTGTGTTTATCATATATGGCCTCATTATATTGAGGTATATTCATTCCTTCTATAACCTATTTATCGAGAGGTTTTATCCTAAATGTGTAATGAATTTGCCAAATGCTTTTTATGACTCTGAGGTTATCATGTGATTTTTACTGCTCATTTTGTTAATGTGGTGACTTATGTTGATTGATTTGCAGATATGGAACCACTCTCCATCCCTGGAATAAGTCTTTTTGATCATGGTGTATAATCCTTTGGATGTATTGAATTTGGTTTGGTAATATTTTATTGAGGCTTTTGTATCTATGTCCACCAGTGATAATTGGCCTGTAAATTTTTTTTATGTGGCATCTTTGGTTTGGTGTTATGGTGATGTTGGTCTCATACAATGAATTCAGAAGTATTCCTTCCTCTTGAATTTTCTGGAATAGTTTCAGAAAGATAGGTGTTAACTCTTCTTCCAGTCTCTGGTGGAGCTCAACTGTAAGCCATCTGGCCCTAAACTTTTTGTTTGTTGGGAATTATTTTTGATTAATTTAATCTGGTTCATATTTTCTATTTCCTCTTGGTTCAGTTTTTGGAGATTGCACATTTCTCTGTGTCCATTTCTTCTGTGTTTTCCATTTTATTGCCATGTAATTATTCAATATAGTCTTTTATGAGCCTTTGTATTGTGTCTTTAGTATTGGTTGTAACTTCATTTCTGATTTTTGTATACCTGAGCCCTCTTCCTTATTTTTTTGATGAATCTAGCTAAAGGTTTATCGATTTTTGTTGTCTTATTTTTTTTATATCTAAAAAAGAATTTTATTAAAAAAGCACAAATGCAAAGAAATGAACAGAGGAAAATTTATGCGTCGAACCTGGACTGGTCACTTATGATAATATACATGCTACAATTCCATTCTCTCCAATCATTCCACCTTCACCCTCTCCCACAGAGTCCCAAAGACTGTTCTAAATGCCTATGTCTCTTTTGCAGTCTCTTATACAGGGTTCAGGTTACCATTTTTCTAAATTCCATATATATGCGTTAATATACGGTATTGATGTTCTTCTTTCTGGCTTACTTCACTCTGTATAATTGGCTCCAATTTCATCCACCTCATTAAAACTGATTCAAATGCATTCTTTTTGATGGCTGAGAAATACTCCATTGTGTATATGTACCAAAGCTTTCTTATCCATTCATCTGCAGATGGACATCTAGGTTGCTTCCATGTCCTGGCTATTATAAACAGTGCTGCAATGAACATTGGAGTACATGTGTCTCTTTCAATTCTGGTTTCCTCGGTGTGTATGCCCAGGAGTGCGATCGCTGGATCATATGGCAGTTCTATTTCCAGTTTTCTGAGGAATCTCCACACTGTTCTCCATAGTGGCTGTACTAGTTTGCATTCCCACCAACAGTGTAAGAGGGTTCCCTTCTCTCCACACCCTCTCCAGCACTTATTGCATGCAGACTTTTGGATAGCAGCCATTCTGACTGTCTTTAAAAAGAACCAACCCTTAAATTCATTGATCTTTTTTTTTTTTAATTATTTTTTGTTCTCTATTTCAGGTGCTCCCAACTCCTGAGCTACAAACCTGGATGGGTGCATGGCCTGTTTGGAACCAGGCTGCCCAGCAGAAGCTGAGCAGTGGGTGAGCGTGCAAAGTTTCATATTTATTTACAGCTGCTGCACCTCATTGTTCACATCACTGCCTGAGCTCTGCCTCCTGTCAGATCAGTGGCAGCGTCAGATTCTCACAGGAGCATGAACCCTACTGTGAACTTCACTGCACGTGCTCTTTATGAGAATCTAATTCCTGATGATCTGAAGTGGAGCTGAGGAGGTGATGCTGGCGCTAGGGAGTGGGTGCAAATACAGGTTATCACTAGCAGAGAGGTTTGACTGCACAGAAACCATAATAAATTATCTGCTTGCAGACTCATATCAAAACTGATCAGTGAGTGGCAAGTGACAATTGTATAATTTTAAATTATGTATTACAATGTAATAATCGTAGAAATAAAGTGCACAATAAATGTATTGTGCTTTGAATCATCCCAAAGCCACCCCTTACCCCTGGTCCATGGAAAAACTGTCTTCCACAAAACCAGTCCCAAAAAAGTCTGGGACCACTGCTCTAGTTCATTTATTTCTGCTATGATCTTTATTATTTCTTTCTTTTTATTAATGTGGAGTTCTGTTTGTTTTTATTTTTGTAGTTCTTTCAGGTGTAAGTTTAGTTTGTTTACTTGAGATGTATTTTGTTTCCTGAGGTAGGCTTTTATTTCTGTAAACTTTGCTCTTAGAACTGCTTTTGCTGCATCTCATAGATTTTGGATCATTATGTTTTCATTTTTACTTGTCTCAAAGTATTTTTTGATATCTTCTTTGATTTCTCCAGTGAACACTTTGGTTGTTTATTAGCATATTGCACTCTTTGCCTTTTGATTGGAGCCTTTAGTACATTTACATGTAAATTGCATTAGTACATTTACCTTTAAAGTAATTATTGATAGGTATATGTTCATTGCCATCTTGTTCATTGTTTTCGTAGTTCTTTTCTGTTCCTTTCTTATTCTGTTGCTCTCTGCCCCTGTGATGATAGCTTTCTTTAGTGTTGTGTGTATTCATTCCTATTTATTTCTTGTGTGTATGTGAAGGTCTCTCAGTTGTGTCTGACTCTTTGCGACCCCATGGACTGTAGCCTGCCAGACTCCTCTGTCCGTGGAATTCTCCAGGCAAGAATAATGGAGTGGGTTGCCATTTCCTTTACATAGAAAATCTGTTTTGCTGGTCTTCAGGTTGTTCTCAGACAAAGTTGCTCTATATGCCATTGTATTTCTGTAGGAGTAGGTGAGCTGACGATCTTGCTACTGCACCATCTTGATCCAGCCTTTCTAATGCGCCTTTGTAAAGAATAAATTTCTTTTAATCAGAGATACAATTTAAATACTGCTTATTATTTTGCTTCTTATGAAAAAATATATTAACTTTTCCAAACCAGAAGAATACCATCACTATTAACCATAATCACGATACTTAAAATAACCACTTTTAATGATTTGGCGAGTTTCTTTTGGTCTTTGTCAATGTTTTTTTAACTTTAGAGTTTCAAAGAGAATTACACTCTTTATGCTGTTTGCATCTGACTTTGTTTCACTTGGTATTATAATTAGAGGAGTTTCACAGTTTATTAAATAATGTTCAAAACATGACTTTTAATGGCTGCAGAAAACCCATTATATGATTGTGTTGTAATTTATCTATCACTAGAATATGCCTTCATTACTAATATGAAAATTTTGTGTTAGTTAGAACTACTAGTTGTGAATCATGGAAGCCTATCCTAAGCTAGCTTGGAGAAAGGGTGATTTGTTTGGTGAGTACTAGAGTACTTTGTGTAAATTAAAGAAGAATTGAAACTCCAAAGCACAGGAAGATGCAACAAGGCCTCATGAGTAAATGGAATCAGGAACTCACTCTCCAAGGCCCTCTCCTCCTCCCTCCTCTCTTTCTCTCAGTGTGTGTGTAAGAGTGTGTGCGATCTGCTGCTTTTCTTTTTTCAACTCAGTTGCTTCTTTCTGTGTATA
This sequence comes from Moschus berezovskii, assembly GCF_049115385.1. Lineage (NCBI taxonomy): Eukaryota > Metazoa > Chordata > Mammalia > Artiodactyla > Moschidae > Moschus > Moschus berezovskii. Next base: position 9,742,088 of record NC_142467.1, on the reverse strand, counting down.
AGCTTCATTTTCTTGGAACACATACTGTCTTTACCATTTTGCAAATTCACAGGAAAATGGCCCTTGACAATAGCCAAGCTGTACTTCTCACTACCATATCCAGATACAAACACGCATGTACACCTGTGCACAACTGTATGTACATGTGCACTCACACACACACACACACACCTCTCAACTCCTTTTATCCAGTTCTAAGTCAAAGTATACAAGTATAGGGTTTCAATTGATCAGGCTTCAGTCAGTTGACAACCTCTGGCCCAGAGACTGGCATTCCATAATAATAGCAGATCCAAAGGATTTATGTAGATGTGAACGACCACAGGGAACAATTTCTAGAAATAAATTGCACTTTACAGATCACCATATAGACAATTACTTACTGTAGTATGCATCCATGTACATATGTCTTTTTACACATCTGTGAAATATTTTGTGACAAATGTTAAGAACTGGGAAAATGGTTTGAAAGGCAAAGAAGTTACTTAAGGCCTTTGATATATATCCCTATTTGTACTTATAGGAATTGGTTATCAATTTGATACTCTTGTACAGTAGGTCCAACTGAAATCATGCTCATGCCAAATTAGTATATTTTAGTAGAAAGTGAAAGTCACTCAGTTGTGTCCAACTCTTTGCGACCCCATGGACTCTCCAGGCCAGAATTCTAGCGTGGGTAGCCCATCCCTTCTCCGAGGAATCTTCCCGACCCAGGGATCAAACCCCGGTCTCTTGCATTGCAAGCAGATTCTTTACCAGCTGAGCCATCAGTGAAGCTCAAGAACACTGGAGTGGGTAGCCTATCCCTTCTCCATGGGATCTTCCTGAACCAAGAATCGAACCAGGGTCTCTTGCACTGCAGGTGGATTCTTTACCAACTGAGCTAATGGGGAAGCATTTTAGTAGATTACACCCATATATCATGTTGTTTACATTACAAAAATACCAGAAATAAAAATACTTAAATATGTTCATTAGCTGTGTGACAACAGACAGATTATCTCTCTTAGTATCAGTTTCCTATGAATAAATGTTTAAATTGTATAATGCCTAGTTTTATGTCAGTTACTGAGCACCTAATGAATAGAACACAATATGTTGAAGGAAATTCCTTAACAGTGTATGAACATGGTTTTCTATAATTATACACCTATTGTCTTTGAGTATTTCTCAAAAACTTTAATCTGGTGATTAGCTCTTTTGGTTCAGCCTACTCTTCACAAAGACCTTTCAGGCCTGTGCTTTTTAATTCCTATTGTCCTTTGTTGCAATTCCAGAGATTTTTTAACACTGAAACTTTAAAATCGTTTATATGCTAAGTAGCAAGATACCTTTATTATGAAGGAAATACTTCAGTTTGACTGACAGTAAGGAGACTGAAAATTAAGAGGATGTTAAGAAATTCAGAAATGAATGAGGTAAATATTGTGTCAACTACAGACATTAGTTAGGTATTATTCTATCAGGTAACATGTAAATAATCAAGCAAGTAATGAGTAATATTAACTATTAATACAAGAAGTCAAATACCTTGCTTAGTATTACAGAAAAGAAAGTATACTTTTTAATACAGCAATATGATTTTTCTAAGACAGATTCATTTGATATTTTATATGTTGAATAGCCTTAAGTCACTGAAAATTTTATGAAGTACTTAAATTCATATCAAGCCATTATTCATGCCTTATGGATAAATACCTTCTTTTCATTGAAGAACCTGCATGAATTTATGAGTCTATCCTGAAATAAGATGTACACGTGGATTTTTTTTTCAAAAAATTAATATATGTTAATCAAATGATCACTAATGTCTTAGAATAATGAGTCAAGGATATATACTTGACTGTAAATCTAATGGCAATACATTGCTTCTGTTCTACTGTTGTTGGTGGTACTACTTACATATAAGCAATAAATACTTGAATTAACATTGCTTGCATCTACTAAAATAAAAAATGCCAAAATATTATTCTAATGGTTAAATTGTTATAAAAATATAAAAGTTTTATGATTTAATAAATATCAAAATAATTTTACTGCTTAAATTGAAGGAGGAACTTATGAGCTATATGAGTAGGATCGAACTTGATTAAAGAGAGACAGTCTCTGATGGGCACTATCTAAAGTCACATTTCCTTCAAACAGATTACTGAGGATGGTAACTTATAGAAATGTGCAAATAGCTCATGAAATATTCTTTGCTTAGCTATTTTATACTAATATATTTGTACACCTCTGTAAAGCTGATCTCCATTGGGTCTGATTACAGTACACTGAGTATTGTATTACTTTGTTTTCCTGTGGTAAGATGCACCCGGCTGAATTTTCTATTGTTTCTCAAATACCTTCATAAAGATAGTATCCATGGACTCTTGAGTCAAATGTCTGCTTTGCATTATTCTAAATTTATTGTTTCCTGGACCAGCAATGTAAAATTACTGAACGAAACTGATTTGGTATTGAATATTTTCTTCAGTTTTTGAGGAAATCAAGGAATGATGTTTCACTATTGTTTCCTTTATGATTTTGTAAAAAATGTACTTTATTATCAAAATTGACCTTCTCGTAACCCAGCATCTGTCACAGTGCTGTTTATCATTTGGTTTTGTAAGTAGAAATGCATACCATGACATTTATATATCTTCTGGAAGAATTTACCCTTTAAACAGTACAATCTAATATGTCATGTACTAACAGTACTATTTGCTTTTTAAAAGAAAGCATATTTAGATTGTCATGCAATTTCAAGTTTTCCAGTACATTATTGTCATCAGACATGAAAGCTGGTGGTTTATAAATGTTTATTTTTCAGCCAAATAGAATCTTGCTAAATGCAGATGTTTTATACTCCATAAAGTAATTTAGGGAATCACTTAGCAAACACATTTTCATCAATGTTACAATTCAAACCATTTCATGGCAGTTGCATTTACCATTCAATTCCCATTAAAACTGCCTCCCAAACTACAAATCACTGGTCTGCTAAGTACTACCTGAGTGTGCCAATAGTTACATTTAATGTGCTGTGTGGACTGCCGAACTGCAGGAAACCAACTATTCCTCCGCACTTCAGAACTTTGCAAATAACAGGATTATGACTGTTTGTATTTAACTTTTTGCATTTTATTGACAGTGGAAGAAAGAAAAAGTCTGAGGGAAAGAGAAACATGGAGTTGCCTAAAGCCACATGAAATTGCCAGAAGTACAATCCAAAAGAAGGGGAAAAAAAGTCTGTGTGGCTGTCCTTTAACTAAGACTCTTCTGCTAAGCTTGCCTATAGTCTCCCTCAGTACTGCCAACAGAATGATCTTTTACATTTTCTTTCCCAAAGGGAGATGTTGTTCTTTTCAAACTCATTCTTTATTCAATTATCTATATTATTCTACTCCATAAATCATCATCTGTCTATACAAGGACACTATGACTGATAGGAAAATCTCGGTGTAAGACATTGAGTCTGAGTCAATGCCAGTACTGACCAGTGCCACCTTTCTGCAAAGGACCAATCACGTGCTCATAAAAACAAAAAGTAAACAGTCATAAACATTTATTGAGTACCATTGTTTGCAGAATGTTAACTATTAAAAATAAATGCCATTTTGAGCTGCCTGTTGTAGAATTAGAGATTAACTTTGAACTTCGGTAAATTAGTTTTCCCTCGTATAATAAAATATTCTAATTACTAAGGTATTAATTAAACCAGACTCAGTACCTGACATTCTATTTGCAGAAAGAATTAACACTCTTCCACAAAGCGATTATCCAATTTTGGTGATAACTGACACATAGCAGAATCAGATTTCTCTTTAAGAAATGATTTATTCTACTTCATTTATTTATGGGTATCATGAAAATAGCATTTAATGTACCTAAAAGACATTATATTAGCATCAGTCACCAAATTAACCTATTGTCCACCCTGCACATTCTTTATTTTTCTTCTATAACTGTTTCTTGTTGATTTGGTTTCCCATAACCCATTATGTAGAACTGCATAGTATAAACCTGTCACAATTTTGCACTATACGTTATGCAGAGAGGTTCTGAAAGTTTTCCACTGAAAATACTTCTTTCAACCTATGCTTTCAACAAGAGATATTACCCTTCATCTCTAGTGGCTGAATATTTGAAGCTGATGAGTCACATAATAGTTCTCAACTTCCCAAAGCACCTCCATTATGGGAAACTACTTTTACACTGTCATTTAGTTTGTGAAATATGAAATGCTGCCATGTGGTTGCTTCTCAGAATATCTAAGAGAAGAAAATATAGATGCCAAATTGCTTGCTAGGTAGAAATCATAAAAAAGATAAGCGTATAGTGTTCATGTTAAATTTCTCTAGAGTGATCTTACTTCAACTTAAGTTCTTGCAATCACCTGTTAATATTGTGCTTTCACATTCCAAAGTTTAGCTATTAGAAATGAAATGAAGTTAAAAGTTCTTTCTACCATCTTTTTATTTTAAAAACTAAATATCATAGGAAGTAAATTAAACAATAAATCTAGGGAAAAAAGTGATAAGGTGGCAGTATAAATTTGGGGCCTCAGAAAACAATTTAGAAGCCTGACAAATTTTCCCATTTATTCAAGACACACACAGGTAGTGTTAATAGAAAGGTATTAAATATGTTCAAATAGAAGAGAAGCAAATTTACAACAAATAAGTAGAGCATTGGGTACATAATTTAATATTTAAATCTAAATATAAAGTGAGAAGTATTTCAATTTACATTGTAGGCTAATGTTATATTGGGTTGGCCAAAAGTTCATTTGGGCTTTTCTGTAACATGAAAAAACTCAAATGAACTTTTTGGCCATCCCAATATTTTATAAGTACATTTGTGTTGTATGCAATTGCCATTTGCTTATATACTTTAATAGCCATAAACATTTTCTCATCATATTATTGTATTTCTTCTGTCTGATCAACTTTTGGGCCATTATTTGTATTCTTGTAGGTAAGAGATGGGGAAAAGTATTAAGAGGAATTCCAAAATGGAAGCTCGCTAATTGAATAAAATTAAGATCTGGAAAAGAGAGTTAAAAGGGAAGGACTGAGAAATATAGAAATGGGCTCAATTTTATAAGAGAGTAGTGCGGAAGGATTTGCAAGACTCAGAAGTAGCCATTTTGCCATAGGAAGTGGTAGCAGCCAATGGAAAGATAGCATTAGAGCAGCTGTGTTTCATTATCGTGATTTTCCCTTTATCACTTTTTGGGCATAATTCAGAAAAGATTTAGAATCCTTTCCAATGGATTTGAATGTCTGCAGGGTTTTCACACAAATGTGACATTGTACTGACTTTAGCTGTTAGGCAGATTGGCTTTATGCCCACTGCATACAATAGTACCAGTCATTTTAGGATGGTGAGAGGATATAAGTCAACATGTAAGGATGACAGATTACACAGCTACTTAGGATACTGTAGGGATTCCATGAGGCTATTAAATTCAAATGGGTCTGTGAATCTATTTATACAGAATAAGAAGTGACCCTAAATTTTATTCTAGAGAATGGGTCCTTTTGAGAGAGAGGAGAGAAGGCGGGAGGGGAGAGAGAGCGCAAGAATTCTAAATTTGTGCAATAAAAATTTTAAATTTCTTTGATTTCTCAGAATACTTTAAAATCCACTCATTTTAATTCTGTCTAAAACAAATAACACTCTTCCAGAGAAAATAGACAAATTCATATAGATAGGTAAGTTTTATTTTGTTTTTGTTTTGTTTTTGCTTTTCCTTTAATGACGTGTTAAAAGAGAATTCACTATTAATTGCTTTTGTGTAGAAATTACTGTTCTTAGACCGTTATGTTTTCAGTTATTTTAAGATGATAAAAGGTGTTAGAACCTTCCTACCTATCAATATAAGATATGTTATGCTGAAGTAACAGACTATCCTACAGTTTCAGTGGTTTAAAACAACAAATATTTACAATTTTCTTCATGCTACCTGCCCATCATAGATCACTGGGTGCAGGCAGCAGTAGGAATTTTTTTCCTCGCTGTAGTCATCAGGAACACAGGCTAGAGTTTATCTTAATATATCCTTCCATGTGGAGCAGGAAATGGCAACCCACTCCAGTGTTCTTGCCTGGGAAATCCCATGGACAGAGGAACATGGCAGGCTACAGTCCGTGCGGTCACAAGAGTCAGACACACCTTAGTAAATAAACCACCATCACTATCCTTTCATGATTATCAAGGCAAGGAAAGAACACAGGGTGAATTTTCCTTTGGCACTTAGCACTTCCAATTCAATGTGACCACACATATGATACTGTCTAAAGCAAATGAACTGACAATACTTAATTTCAAGGGGGCTGGTAATTGAAACCCCACATAGTACCTAGATAGGAGAAGAATCAGAAGTGTTCAGTGAACTGCATCATTCATATATTCTAAAAAAAAAGAAAAGATGTCTTTTCTGTAGAACTCTGTAATAGCATATAAAGCTATAGGCCAAATAAAAAGTCTGAATTTTACTAAGAAATGAATTTCAGTGAAGAGCATAGAAAGCCAGTGAAAATTATAGTTTCAAATGCCAGTGTATGAAACCTCCTTCCCCTCCCATAGGACAGGTAATAACACCTCAGCAACAGGGCCTACAGGGTCCCATGTATACTGTGTAGATTCAAGCATTTTTGATGGTCCTAATATATTTTCAGGTCATTAAAGTTCAGCTTAGTAAGAACAGAGATTTATTTGAGAATACATGTGCTATCATGACTAAATCAAATCTTTAGTGAGGAATGATTGAGTCAGTGTTTTATGTTATATTCTCACCTTGATTACTTTGCTCTAATTAAAGAATCTCAAAGATTCATCATCATTGACCTATTTTCATACCTATTTCTGTTAAACCATGGTGATATTTTCAGCAGCATCTTGTATTTTTTTCCTTTATAATTTTCTTTTTACTGTCCTTGTTTACCCCAGGCATTTAATTATTCTGTCTTGTCCATATGACCTTATAAGCAATATTTTCTCTTCCCCTCCTGCTTCTGTTGTTAAACATTCTATTCTCTTTCCACAAAGATTTTACGCACCCCATCCACTCCATGCTGCTGTTGATGTTTCCCACCTCTGCCATCATTCAGTTTTCTTTGGTTCCCTTTTCTTATTTTGGAGTCTGATGTTTGAATTAACTCAGAACTCCTGTCGTAGAAAAGATGTATCTAGAATCCTCTTCCTCATGTTATTTCCTACACCAAGAGTAAGTGTATATTTTTCCTCTATGAAAGGACTGGTTTCCCAGCAGTGCCTCCATGAGAATTATTCCCCCAGACAACAAAATAAGCACCATGATATAATATGTATTGGAATGGGGTCTCTCCAACATATTCCTAGACCTCAACTGAGGTGACTGGAATAAATCTTGATGGGAAGCTTAAAGCATAGTAATACCTGATTGCACAGTCAACATGTCTGAGGGAGTTTATTTCTTCTGTTGGTGTTAATTAAAGGATTAGAGAAACATACGTAAAGAACACCATCCCTGAGGACCACAGATTTCTTGTACTACTTCAACATAAATGAATGATATTCTAGTGAAGAAACTGAAAGGAAAGCTAAGATGATAAGCTAGTTTACCTTGCTATGGGAAAGAAAGAGACAACAGAAGGTCATCTTATCATACAAAGAAGAAACAGGAGAGGAATTCAGTGATCCGAAGACTCAACATATTCATTGTGCATAGGAAGAAAGCAAGACTTAGAGTTAAGCTAAAGTACAGATTGCACCCTCAGCTGTATTAGTTTACAAGGGCTGCCCTAACAAACCGGCTGGCTTAAACGAGAGAGATTGCTTGTCCCAAGGTTCTAGAGACTAGAAGTCCAAGATCAAGGTGTCGGCGCGATTGGTTCCTTTGGAAGCTGTGAAGGAGAATCCGTTCCCATCGTCTCGCCTGCCTTCTGCTGGCTTATCTGGCAGTCTGCTGTTCTTGGCTTCTGCTGCGTCTCCCTGATCTCTGCCTCCATTGTTTACGTGGTATTCTCCCTATTTGTTTCTATGTCAAAGTTTCCCCGTTTGGCGGTGCAGTTGCAAAGAATCTCCTGCCTGTGCAGAGGTGCAAGAGATGCAGGTTTGATCCCTGGGTCAGGAAGATCCCCTGGAGAAGGAAATGGCAACCCACTCCAGTCTTCTGGCCTGGAGAGTCGTATGAACAGGGGAGCTGCAGGCTACAGCCCATGGGGCTATAAGGAGCGAGACATGACTGAAGACTGAGCACGCGGGGGGCCACCCCCCTCTTGTATTACCTCTTCTTAACTAATCACCTCTGCAGTGACCATTTCCAAATAACGCCAAAGTCTTAAGTACTGGCGGTTAGGATTTTACTTTGTTCTTATTTTTGGCTTTCATTTATTTATTTTTGGCCACACCATGTGGCGTGTGGTTTCTGAGGTGGCAGTAGTGGTAAAAACCTGGCTGCTGATGCAGGAGAATAAAAAATATATATATATTTAATCCCTGAGTTGGAAGATCCCTTGGAGGAAGAAATGGCACCCCACTCCAACAGAGGTGCCAGCAGGCTATAGTCCACGGGCTCGCAAAAGAGTCTGACACAACTGACACTATTTAGCCCTCACATGTGGCATGTGGGATCTTAGTTCCCTGACCAGGGATCAAACCTGTGCCCCTTGCGCTGGGATCATGGAGTCCCAACCACTGGACTGCTAGGGAAGTCCACTCTGTGGATTAGGATTTTAACGTGAATTTTGCGAGGACATAATTCAGCCCATGATAGTAACTAATGACAACACTCAGACATGATCTTAAAATTAAGAATTAGACCTGTTTCAAAATTAAGAATTAGGCTTGTTTCAAAAGCCATAGTTATAATGACATGGGCGACTCTTAAAATTACTTAACATTGTTCCCCACTCTCAATAGACTGTCGTTCAATTGATCTGCAGCTGGACTTGTGTGTTAGACGTTTTTAAAATTCCCCAGATTATTCTTAAAAGCACAGAAAATGAGGACCACTGGACTAAAAGATGAAGAAGGCAATGGCAGCCCACTCCAGTACTCTTGCCTGGAAAATCCCACGGATGGAGGAGCCTGGTAGGCTGCAATCCATGGGGTCGCTAAGAGTCTGACACAACTGAGCGACTTCACTTTCACTTTTTACTTTCATTCATTGGAGAAGGAAATGGCAACCCACTCCAGTGTTCTTGCCTGGAGAATCCCAGGGACGGGGGAGCTTGGTGGGCTGCCGTCTGTGGGGTCGCACAGAGTTGGACATGACTGAAGCGATTTGGCAGCAGCAACAGCAGGACTTAAAGAATCTGAAGTGTTATAACAGCAAAGCAGCCAACAGTTGAGGATTCACAGCCCATTAGCTGAAACTTGATGCTACCTTCCAATGTTTGGAAGCTTCTCTGGAAATTCAAAGCCACATGATATTTTCTGTTGAAAGCCACTGATTCATCTAAGTTTACTGCATTTAAAATGTTTTGTTCATTTTAAATATTCCTCCAAAATCCATTTCCTGCATTATTAATCTCACTACCTTACATTGTATTAGTATATGCAGTGATGATCTTCAATCTATCCATTAGCTGATAGAGCATAGACACGGACCGCCAGAATAGACACCAGATTAATAATCGGAAGAGAAAAGGCCATAAACCCTGGGAGGCCATTCTAGTGTGTGCCAGCTGGACATGTGTTGTGGTTGTGTTTTCTGAGACTGCCTTTGGTTTCTCTTCCCACTTACTGCGGTGTGAGGAAAATATGACTGCTGACCCACACAGCCCAGTACAAGGCCATTTGGCAGCTTCTGCTCTAAACCGTGCTGCACTGGTCTGGAGAAATTGTATTTTCGAAGCTGTGTTTACCTCATCCAACTATCTCAGGGACATCCAGCTATAAAAAGGAAAGTTTCCATCAAAATGGTTAATTTAATTTAGATGGGTGATCCTCCCACACGCTATGATGCTCCATTTCATAGACTCCCCTCGTTATAGCCATTACATAACCCAGTGGCTGGAAGGACTCTATAGCTTAAGGGCAAGGTGACCACTTGTGGTTATAGCTCTATTGTCACACATAACTGTTCACAAATTACTCCAGTCCCTTCAGTTTCCGTTATTATAGATCAGGCGACAATTCCAGCTGCCCTTGATAAAGTTCTTAGGTAAATCAGTCAGGCAGGAGCAATCTTTAAAAAACTATGAAATGAGCTAAGCCTTTCTGCTCTATTCACAAGCTGCATTCTTGTCTCTTTTACTAGATTGTGAAGCTACATTAAAACAATTTTCTAATAAGGTGGATCTGAATGTTTACATGTTGGCATACAGCCAAACGGTATCGAGGGGCTAAATTTTGTTGAGAAAATTATTATTCCCTGACCATGAAATTTCTTCAGACTGTTGAACATTAAAATGGGGCAATCTTTCTTTAAAATTGCATCCAGGAGTGAGGAGAGGTAAAACAATATATCCTCCACCAACTCTCTGAGAAAAATAGTTGTACTTTGTCTGTCAGTTCAGCTCAAGGGAAAAGTTGAATGCTATTTCCACCGTAGCAGTCTATCACAAAGATCATCAGATCTGAAAGAACTTAGCTAAAGAAGCTGAAACAAGGTGCCTTCCTGTAGCCAAAAAAATATGTTTTTGTGGATGTAAGATTGAAAGAGTGGCCTTCTCTGGTATAAACTCTCTCAGAAGGTATCAAGCCAGTCCCACGACTGAGAAATTTTAATAATTTTTACAATTCAATATGCTTGAATTTTGAGCTGATTCATTCTATGCAATGATGCTTTTCTGAATTTTGCCTAGTTTATGTATGGAACATACAGGAATCTAATATATTCCTTCTGAAAAATTATAAAATAATCCTAGTGGGAGATAAGCACACAATGATTATCTACTATCCACAATGATTTTGTTTCAGAAATAAACTATATGAGAGGAAAGTACTTCTCCCTTTAACAGGGAGACAGATCATTACCTGCCTGTAGTTCTCACCGCGTTGCTGCCCACCACTCACAGTGCTCAACCATCATGCTCTGGAGAGCTGAAGGGGGAGCCTCCTCCACACACATGTTTGTTCTTTCCTCCTAGGACACTTCCTCTGTGGTTACAGTGCTGAAGTAAATCACTGTCAAAGGCAGATCAGCTTCTTAGTAGCTGCCATCTTGCCATTAGGTAAAGTCTCAAGTGTCATCGAAAAGATATTTTCCCATGATGCACTGGAGTTTTTTGAGTGTCCTTCTGGATTCACGTTCTCTCCAGTATTTTTTTCATTCTATCTCACAATCGGATAACATTTGTGTAGGAAAGATTTTTGTTTTTTCTCTTGTCCAGTTTCTTTGTATGGAAATTTTTCCTCTTCTTCCTTTGCTTTCACCACTTATCAGTTATACCACTTTTATTCCACTGTTAGATTCCACGTAAAAGTGATATCATATGATATGTGTCTATGTGTTATTTCACTCGTGTGACAATCTCTCTTAAAGTAGGAACAAGGCTTGCAATTCTTTCAGCTGGAACCACTCATTATTATAAAGGATCCCAGTTAATGTGATGGTGAAGTGTCGGAGGAGGGTAGGCATCTGTAATTCTACTGATAGATTTCATTCTTTGAAGGAACCTGTGCTCCCAGGCTGTGGCCTGCACTCATGCTCCTTACTTTTTTGTCTTCCCTACCTTAGGTGATGCAGGAAGGCTGAGGGAGCTGGAGTTGGGTATTTCTCTTCTCCTTGGTCAGTTAAGGCTCTGGTAAAATTAAACTTGGGGCTTCCCTGGTGGCTCAGTGGTAAAGAATCCTCCTGCCAATCAGCAGACCCTGATTTGATCTCTCAAACAGGAAGATCCCCTGGAGGAGGGGATGGCAACCCACTCCAGTATTCTGGCCTAGAGAATCCCATGGACAGAGGAGCCTGGCAGGCTACAGTCCAAGGGTTCTCAAAGACTCGGGCATGACTTAGCAATGAAGCAACAACAACATCATACTTGCCAGGCTCTGGAAAAACAGTTTCCGTAGGGAGAGACATTTTCTATGAAGAATAGGTGCTCTGGACAAATTTCAAAAGCGGTACTTCTCCCCTTCCCCTGCCAGAAGCATGAGGGAACTTTTCTCCACAATGAGAGCCTGGTGAGATTTTTAGAAGTAAGGCTCATGAAATTGTGGCAGTCCATTTAGGGCTCCCTTTGATACTGGCTTCAGCTGTGGGTATCTGCTCCCTCTGTAAGCTGTGATTTTTTTAGTTCACCCATCTCTCCAGTTTTCAGGGCAGTACTTTTCCCTGTGATCCCAATTCTCTCATAGATGAAAGGAGAATTACTGGGTTTCAGATTTTCTCAGCTTTATTCTGTTGTGAGAATGGATATGGTGCCTTCCAAACTCTTCACCTATCAGATCAGCACGTTTTATATTCTTTTATGAAAACTGTTTAATTTTTAGCACATTTAAAATTATTATAGCATTATATACCCTATTTCACTTCTCCGTTGTGAAAGAAGTGGTAGTATACAGTCTAGAGGCTAGGGAGTTAGACTTAAATTGCATATCCCATGACTGCTGCTGCTGCTGCTGCTGCTGCTAAGTCACTTCAGTCGTGTCCGACTCTGTGTGACCCCATAGACGGAAGCCCACCAGGCTCCCCCGTCCCTGGGATTCTCCAGGCAAGAACACTGGAGTGGGTTGCCATTTCCTTCTCCAATGTGTGAAAGTGAAGTCGCTCAGTCGTGTCCGACCCTTAGTGACCCCACGGACTGCAGCCTACCAGGCTCCTCCGTCCATGGGATTTTCTAGGCAAGAGTACTGGAGTGGCTTGCCATTGCCTTCTCCGATCCCATGACTAAGCAGCACATTTTTGCACTAAGACCTTGGAGCATAATTAACCTATCTTTGCATCAGTTCATCTTCTGCAAAATTAGAGTCATAATAACTTTCCTGAAATATGTAGATGATTGCACGTTCTCTTATTTGATAAATACTGGTCATCTAGACTGGAGATTGGCAGACTTAGATCTGTGGTCCCAATCCAGCTCACCAACCTGTTTTGGTGATTAAAGTTGCATTTCTATCAACTTGTCAGTTGACGCTGATGCTGCTGGTCCAGAAACCACACTTTGAGAACCACTGATCTAAGCTGTGCTGCAAAAGAACTATAACTATCCTGAGAAGTTAAAGCTTATATCCACTTCCTTTTCCCTGAGCTCATATGAACTTGTTTTGTTTTGAGTCTATTTTCTCATGAAAGAAAACAGTCAACTCAGGGACAAAGGTGAGAGTACAAAGCCTAACCATGTGCTTACTGAAACCTCTCTGGTTCAGCCCTTGTCTCTCCACCTGTGTAAGCCACTAAATGTTTCCAGCTTCCTCCTACCTCCAGCTTCTCCATGGAGTGTCTCTCAGGCGGCGTCCTCACCATCTTTCAGCCTCCCAGAATCAATGTTTTTATAGTATCCTCACTGTGGTAAGAGTAAATTGTTTGTAATATTGAGCTGGGAATTTATGAAAGGAGGAGTTAAACAGTTTTCTGCTGGGAGGTTTTTCTTTTTGATGATATCCAAATTATCATACTATGAATTAGGCATACATTGCAGTTGAATTGACTTATTTGTAAAAAGTGTACACATTTGCAGGTGTACACTTTTCAGAGTAGTTATTTAGATCTTAAATAGTATACAATACATGATATAAATTATACCTTTTAATCAGGTCTCTTAAAATTTCCATGAATTCAACTACATAAGGATCTATCATGCACTTGCTGTACACTAGACACAGAAATATCAGAAACAAAATTGGTAAAAGACTTTTGTGGGTCTTTTTTTACACATTTTGACACACTTAAATAATATATGAAATAATAAGTAAATTAGCAGATAAATAGTACAATGTGGGCTTAGGTAAATGTCCTTAAAATATATAAATGCATGAAACATCAAAAAAAAGAGGAAACATATGTGGCAAGGTAAATCTAGTCAGTTACCTTGAGAATGTGATGTTGGCCATGGATCCTGAACAATGGCAGTATTCCTGTAGGAAGGCCTGTTGAATGAGGGCATTTAAGTTAATAGAAACAGCATGAGCAAAAACAAAGCAAGGAGTCAAAAATTTTGAACTATTTAGGATGGCAGGTAGTATTGTTTGGCTGTTAATATATAAAGGAAGATAAAAAGGAGGGCCTCCCTGATGGCTCAGTGGTAAAGAATCTGCCTGCAATGCAGGAGACACAAGAGATGCAGGTTCAAAGGCTGAATTTGGAAGGTCCTCTGGAGAAGGAAATGGCAACCCAATCCAGCGTTCTTGCCTGGGATATCCCATGGACAGAGGGCTTGGCAGGCTATGATTCAGAGGGTTGCAAGAGCCACACACAACTGAGCGACTGAATACACAACACTTATAGGGGAGAAGTAGGTGATGAAACTAATACATGTAAATTTTTGTGAAATATGTACTTAATCTGGGTTGGCGTAAGTTTTGAGCAGGAAAGGATATGTTCAGAAATAAAGTACTAGTTGGCAAGTCTGGCAAGGAGTTTTATGCTCTGCGGGGATAAATTAGAAAATAAGAATATAAGTGTCTGAAATAGCAGAAGTTATGAAAAACGAGTTGAGAGATTCAGTACCATATTCATGGAAAAATATATATACATATATGTATATCTTGGTATAGAGTCAGAGGTTTAATATATAACATTTTAGGTATGTAGACATATAGTTAGAAAAAATGCTTGGAAAAAACCAAACTGCAGAGTTTGGTCACTTTTCTATTTTGCCGACATATGTGCTGTGCTATGCTTCAGTTCAGTTCAGTTCAGTTCAGTCGCTCAGTCGTGTCCGACTCTCCGCGACCCCATGAATCACAGCACGCCAGGCCTCCCTGTCCATCACCAACTCCCGGAGTACACTCAAACTCATGTCCACAGAGTCGGTGATGCCATCCAGCCATCTCATTCTCCGTCGTCCCCTTCTCCTCCCGCCCCCAACCTTTCCCAGCATCAGAGTCTTTTCCAATGAGTCAACTCGTCGCATGAGGTGGCCAAAGTATTGGAGTTTCAGCTTTAGCATCAGTCCCTCCAATGAACATCCAGGATTGATCTCCTTTAGAATGGACTGGTTGGATCTCCTTGCAGTATAAGGGACTCTCAAGAGTCTTCTCCAACACCACAGTTCAAAAGCATCGATTCTTCGGCGATCAGCTTTCTTCACAGTCCAACTCTCACATCCATACATGACCACGGGAAAAACCATAGCCTTGAAGTTGTGTCTAACTCTGCGACCCCATGGACTGTAGCCCGCCAGGCACCTCTGTCATGGGGATTCTCCAGGCACAAATACTGGAGTGGGTTACCATGCCCTCCTGCAGGAGAGCTCCCCAATGCAGGGATCGAACCCAGGTCTCCCGCATTGCAGGTGCATTCTAACCACCTGAGCCACCAGGGAAACCCAAGAATACTGGAATGGATAGCTTATCCCTTCTCCAGGGGATCTTCCCAAGCCAGGAATTGAACCGGGGTCTCCTGCATTGCACGTAGATTCTTTACCAGTTGAGCTAGGTAGAAACAGGGAAATATGAATGCTGAAGTATTAACAAGGATGTTCCCCGAGAGGTGATATCAGGAGTAATGTTTATTTTTCCTTTTTTGCTATTTTCTGGAAGAATAGATGAGTTATATTATAAATGTCTTGAGGTGTAAATTTTTGAATCACATGTGTACTCAACTGAAATTCTTTGTTAATCTAGGCTATTTATTTAAAAGTCCTCTTTTCTGTGTGGTGAACTATTTGTTAGGTTAAAGGAACTATGATAGCATAGTAATACTGACTACTCACCCATTAACATTATTTGAGTCACTTTTCTTACTTTCTAATACCAGGCTACTGAAATCCACAATATGCATTTTTCCAGTTATCATTGTTATTTATTGTGGAAATTAGTAAATGTCCCCTGGAACACAAACACGAGAAGTACCAGAAATAAAGATTTTAAGACATACTACATTTAGGAGGACTCAATTTAATTTTTTAGGGAAAATAGAACTTGTGATGCTGTCAATGTTTTATTTTAGTTAAGCATCATACAAAAACAGCATTACATGCTTGAATGCCAAAAAAAAGTATTCTTACATAGTTGAAATTCATTGGTTTACATAGAAAAAGTGGAGAAGATAAAACATATTAGTGATATTTGCAACTTTAATTGGCATTATGACAGTTCTATTTACATTTTATTTTTCTGCATTTCCAAGCATTCCTTAAAAAGCATCAAACGTATATTTCTAAAATAGTATGAAAAATTCTTAGAGAGTGTGATGTTTAATTTTATGTGTCAGTTTGACTAGGCTAAGGAATGCCCAGGTTGCTAGTAAAATATTATTTCTGAATGTGTATGTGAAAGTGCTTCTGGAAGAGATTAGCATTTGAGTTGGCAGATTGAGTAAAGGAGATGGCCTTCTGCAATGTGGGCAGAACCCAGTGCGATGATGGCCCAAAGAGAACCAAAAGGTGGAGGAAAGGCTGACTTTCTATCTCTACTTGAGCTGAGACCCTTTTTCTCCCACCTTCAGACTCACTGGGGCTCCTAGTTCTCAGGCTTTCAGCCTCAAACCAGCACTTATATATACCTTCACCCTCCCTCAACAAGCTTCAGACTCAGTCTATACTTCAGACTCAGACTGAATTATACCACCAGCTTTCCTGGTTCTCCAGACCCAGATCATGGGGACTTGTTGGCCTTCACAACAATGTGAGCCAATTCCTATGACAGACAGACAGACAGAAAGAGGTATACAGATCAATCAAGCCTGCCTTACTCCTTTATTCCATTCTGTTTCTCTGGAAAACCCTAATACAAAGAGCATCTTGCAGGTGGTAGCAGGTAGTACTGTATTTTTATAAAGTTATTAAATTAAATAGGTCTAAAATTAAGTCTCTAACTTCTGGTGCTTATTTAAAATATGTGACTCATATATTTAATTAATGAAATAAAATTTACATATATAAATACCCCAACTCGAACTGCTGGTGTGGATTAAGCATGTGATTATAGGATCTGGATAATATGTCATCCCTATTCTGGAATATCATGCAATATTAGAGACCTATGCATTCACATAGGAATCAAGATTGCTGGGAGAAATATCAATAACCTCAGATATGCAGATGACACCACCCTTATGCAGAAAGTGAAGAGGAACTAGAAAGCCTCTTGAGGAAAGTGAAAGAGGAGAGTGAAAAGGTTGGCTTGAAGCTCAACATTCAGAAAACAAAGATCATGGCATCTGGTCCTATCACTTCATGGGAAATAGATGGGAAAACAGTGGAAACAGTGTCAGACTTTATTTTTTTGGGCTCCAAAATCACTGTGGATGCTGATTGCAGCCAGGAAATTAAAAGCTGCTTACTGCTTGGAAGGAAAGTTATGACCAAACTAGACAGCATATTAAAAAGCAGAGATATTACTTTGCCAACAAAAGTCCGTCTAGTCAAGGCTATGGTTTTTCCAGTGGTCATGTATGGATGTGAGAGTTGAACTGTGAAGAAAGCTGATCATCGAAGAATTGATGCTTTTGAACTGTGGTGTTGGACAAGACTCTTGAGAGTCCCTTGGACTGCAAGGAGATCCAACCAGTCCATTCTAAAGGAGATCATTCCTGGATGTTCATTGGAAGGACTGATGCTAAAGCTGAAACTCCAATACTTTGGCCACCGCATGTGACGAGTTGACTCACTGGAAAAGAGTCTGTTGCTGGCAAGGATTAGGGGCAGGAGGAGAAGGGGACGACGGAGAATGAGATGGCTGGATGGCATCACCAACTCGATGGACATGAGTCTGAGTGAATGCCGGGAGTTGGTGATGGACAGGGAGGCCTGGCGTGCTGTGATTCATGGGGTCACGGAGAGTTGGACACGACTGAGTGACTGAAGTGAACAGCAACCCACGCTGTATTCTTGCCTGGGGAATTCCTTGGACAGAGAAGCTACATGGACTGGTGGGCTACAGTCCTGGGGTCGCAAAGAGTCGGACACGACTGAAGTGACTGAGCACACGCAGTCACCCTGAGACAGATGAGCATTTTCGTGCTCTCTAGACTAGGGAACTCTTCGGTTAGGGTGTATTTCTAAATGCTTTATTGTTAGCTAGATAATCATAACTTCTGTATAATCAGGTATGTATTGGAAGAAGTAAATTAAGTAGATACTGAAGACATGAGGTAAAATTTGCCACATTTCTGGATATTTAAGCCTGAGATGTATTTGACAAAAGGGAATGAGATACCAATTAAACTGTATAAACCAACCACTCATACTTAATGTAAATAATCACTGGTGGTGGTGGTTTAGTCACTAAGTCGTGTCTGACTCTTGTGTTCCCGTGGACTGTAGCTTGCCTGACTCCTCTGTCCATGGGATTCTTCAGGCAAAAATACTGGAGTGGGTTGCCATTTCCTTCTACAGGGAATCTTGCCAACCCAGGAATCAAACCCTGGTCTCCTGCACTGCAGCAGATTGTTTACCGACTAAGCTACAAGGGAAGTCTCCAAATAATCACGCATTAATTTTATTCTAGATCTTCTCAACTGTACACTCATTTATACTTTAAGAAAACACTTCTATTAGCATTATCGGTGAAAATTTAAACTAGCAATGAATGGAACAAAGAAACTAAAACATAGGACTGTGATTTAGGAGACGGTGCTTCAACCTCTGGCGCTGACACAAATGAGAAGTAGGATTTTTGACAAGCTGTATGACCTTTCTGGACCTCAGTGTTCATTTATAACATCAGAAGGTTAGCATTAAAATATTTTCAGTGTTCTTTCCAGAATTATTTTATATGACCATGTTTTCTTCCCACTGCTGCTGTTGCTAAGTCGCTTCAATTGTGTTCGACTCCATGCGACCCCATAGATGACAGCCCACTAGGCTCCTCTGTCCACAGAATTCTCTAGGCAAGAATACTGGAGTGGGCTGCCATTTCCTTCTCCAATGCATGCATGCATGCTAAGTCGCTTCAGTCGTGTCCAACTCTGTGCGGCCCCATAGACAGCAGCCCACCAGCCTCTCCTGTGCACAGAATTCTCTAGGCAAGAATACTGGAGTGGGTTGCCATTTCCTTCTCCTTCTTCTTCCCACTAGCACAATTAAAAGAAAAAAAAAAAAAAAAAACCTCCAAACTAAATGTGTAGTCCACAGCACATTTGCTATTGCAAAGCCCTGATCAAGAGAATCCAGAGGAGATGGACGAGGGACAGTCAGGGAGCATCTCATGATGTGATACCTCTTTCTGTCTACTGAAGGGCTGTTGCTTTGCCTAATGTGTTTTCCAAACTGATCTTCAAAATAAACAGGCCAGCTACCTTAAGATAGTTAGTAAAAGGCCTGGCTTTTAGAGAGGTGCTGAAGAATTCATGATTTCAGCTCTTGAGTTGATAACAATTGGAAGGACTGAGGTTGAAGCTGAAACTCCAGTACTTTGGCCACCTGA
Organism: Moschus berezovskii; assembly: GCF_049115385.1. Lineage (NCBI taxonomy): Eukaryota > Metazoa > Chordata > Mammalia > Artiodactyla > Moschidae > Moschus > Moschus berezovskii. The sequence goes on along the minus strand of NC_142467.1, from coordinate 9,722,645 downwards.
TGCGAAGAACTGAATCATCTGAAAAGACCCTGATGCTGGGAAAGATTGAAGGTGGGAGGAGACGGGGACGACGGAGGATGAGATGGTTTGATGGCATCACCGACTCAATGGACATGAGTTTGAGTAAATTCCGGGAGTTGGTGATGGACAGGGAGGCCTGGAGTGCTGCAGTCCATGGAGTCACAAAGAGTCGGACACAGCTGAGCGACTGAACTGAACTGCACTAGCATTCTTACCTGGGAAACCCCATGGACAGAGGAGCCTGACAGACTATAGTCCCTGGGGTCACAAAAGAGTTGGGCCTGACTTAGTGACAAAACAACAACAACCGTCTCTAGATTTTAGATTTCTGGGGTAAGTTTTTTCTCCCTTCCACAGTCAAACTGGTGGATATCTCTAAGGTCAGTTACTGTTCCTTCACTAAATTTATTCATATGTTCTAAGTAGTGTGTCCCTTCAGACACCAGTGTTGGGTTTATACATTCTGAAAATACTGACAAAAATACTGGTGATTACTCATTAATCACCATGGTTTTAACGTTTTTGTTTTTCCCCTCTTTTTCAGTTTTTTGGGTGTTTTTTTAGTTCTTTTTAATTTATTTTGTTTTTAAATCATGAATATAAAGCCTTTTTCCCTACCATCTGTACTCACTCCTGAGTGAGTTCACTTGACAGCTCTATGCAAATCGCACTGTGTAGTTTCAATGGTTCACTGCTTTCTATCTACTTTTGGTTGTATCTCATGAATTCCCTTGATGTTTTTTTAGGAATGAAGCTAAATTTTTATTACTCTCTTGTTTTCTTTTACTCAAAAAGTAGATAGAGGCCATTTTCTAGTAGGGTTTTCAAAAATAAACATAGAAAGTATATGGACTAATAAAATGAGCTTGTATAGCATTTTACCAAATAAATTGATGCCTCACAAAAATCAAGATGTATTCAAAGTAGCTAAGAAAATCCTAGTCTGTTATTATTATACTCTTACAAATTTCTTTTCTCAGTAGAGTTAAGAAATATATGTATATATACGTAAGTTAAGTTTAAAAGCAATTTATTATGCCCTAAACAGCTATTGAAAAGCTTGGACAATTCAATCAACAGAAAATTCTATTTTAATAAAATTATTTTGCAATATCTTCATGAATTAGTAACCTTGTTTGTATGTTAATATTAACTTCAATTACAGATTAATCTTCATATGTTATTTCTTCACAAACATTTCCAGCACAACTGAAGATCACTTAAAGATTCTCCTGTGTTTTCTTTTTATAAGTTTTTAACTCTTACCTTTAGGTCTATAACCCTTTTCAAGTTTGTTTTAGTAAGATATGAATTAACGGACAAGGTTAATTTTTTTATATGCATAGTCAATGTTTCCCGGACCATTTCTGAAAACCATTATTTCGTTTATTCAATCACCTTGCCTTTGTCAAAATAAATTGGCTGCATAGATGAGGGTCTATTTCTGGATTGTTTATACTATTCAATTGATGTGAATGTTTGCCTTCCTGCAAATAATATGTTCTCTTGATTACTATAGCCTATAGCTTTATAATAAAGAATACGAATAAGTCAAAGTTTGAGAATAAGTCAAAGTCCACTAAGTATTCACCTTTTTTTTTAAATTTTATTTGGCTACACAAGAAACTTTGCATTTTCATACACATTTTATGACCAACTTATATATTTCTAGAAATAACCCTATTGGGATTCAGTGATTGTTTTCTGACATGTGAGCAATTATGTCTGACCATTTACTTAGGTGGTCTTCAGTTTTTCTCAGTGCTGTTTAGCACATTGTGGTGTACAGGCTACACTTTTTTGATGAACTTATTCCAAAGTATCTTATTCTTTTTGGTACTATTGTGAATGAAATTACATTCTTAATTTTATTTTCATATTGTTTGTTGCTAACATATGGATCTGCAATTAACTAGTATATATTAATCATGAACCTTGAATTACTGGTAAAATCATTTCTAATAGGCAGTGATTTTTAAATATCCTTAGATTTTGTATATAAAAATCATGTTGCTGTGAGTAGAATCAGTTTGACTTCTCCCTTGCTTATCTGCATGTATTTAGTTGACTCACTGGAAAAATCTCTGATGCTGGGAAAGGTTGGGGGCGGGAGGAGAAGGGGACGACCGAGAATGAGATGGCTGGATGGCATCACCGACTCTGTGGACATGAGTTTGAGTGAACTCCGGGAGTTGGTGATGGACAGGGAGGCCTGGAGTGCTGTGATTCATGGGGTCGCAGAGAGTCGGACACGACTGAGCGACTGAACTGAACTGAACCTTAATCCAGTGGCTAGGACCTCTGTACACTGCTGACTAAATGTAACTAAGAGTTGACTCCGTGTCCTTTTTCTGATTTTAGAAATGTTCGGTTTTTCAGCACTAAGTACAATGTCAGCTGTAGGTTTTCTAATGGAAACTCTTCATTAAGATAAAGTTTATTGTGAATATGTGTTGAATACAATCAAATGCTTTCTCTGTTATCTATTAAGATGACCATAAGAATTTTGTTTGCATGCGTGCTCAGTCATGTCTGACTCTGCGACACCATGGACAGTTGACCGCCAGCTCCTCTGTCCATGGAATTTTCCAGGAAAGAATACTGGAGTGGCCATTTCCTACACTAGGGATCCTCCCTAACCAAGGATCAAAGCCACGTCTCTTGCATATCCTGCACGGCAGGGGGATTCTTTACCCCTGTGCCACCTTACTGGGCATTGTGTATTATTTTTTAAAACTCATTTTATATTGAAGTATAGTTGATCAACAATGTTATGTTAGCTTCAGGTGTACAACAAAGTGATTCAGTTATACACATACAAGTATATATTCTTTTTCAAATTCTTTTCCAGTTGTTACAAATACTGAGCAGAGGTTCCCGTGCTATACCGTAGGTCCTTGTTGGTTATCCATTTTAAACACAGAGACGTGCACACATGTCCGTCCCAAGCTCCCTGTCACTCCCTCCCCTCCCCTTCTGCCACTCTGGTAACCATACATTGGTTCTCTAAGTCTGCAAGTCTGTTTCTGTTTTGTTATGTTCATTTATAACATTTCTTTTTAGATTCCACATATGAGGATGTCACGTGATATTTGTCTTTCTTGGCTTGAATTCTCTCAGTGTGACAACCTCTAGGCCCATCCCTGTTGCTTATGGCGTGATTTCCTCCCTCTTCATGATTAAATTCCCGCTGTATGTGTGCACCACATCTTTTTTATCCATTCTTATGTTCTTGGACATTTAGGTTGCTCCCATATCTTGCCTCTGGTTTTTCAGATACTAAAACAATCTTAACGATCTGGGTGTACATATCACATGCTCTTGACTGATTCTCATTTTCATATATTGCTTAATTTGGTGTGCCAATATTTATTAAGAACATTTATGTTTTTTTTTTTTCAGTTAAAAGTATTTTTATTGAAAAAGCACAAATGCAAAGAAATGAACAGAGGAAAATTTATGCGTCGAACCTGGACTGGTTACTTATGATAATATACATGCTACAATTCCATTCTCCCCAATCATCCCACCTTCACCCTCTCCCACAGAGTCCCAAAGACTGTTCTATATACCTATGTCTCTTTTGCAGTCTCTTATACAGGGTTGGTATATTGTTTAAAGTTTGGGTATTTTTTCAGATTTTTTTTCTTCTGACTTGGGTAACAGGGTAATATTAAACTTTTAGAATTGAAGATTGTATACTTCCTCTTTACATTTGTAAAAAGGTTTTGTATGATTGGTAGTATTTCTTTCAAAATACAAATTTGTTAAAAGGGTAGATCTCAAGTTGAGTGTTATTACTACATGCCTCAAAAAGGGACACAAGTAAACTTTTGGAGGTAATGGTATGTCTATTACCTTGTTTGTGCTGATATTTCATGAGTGTTTGCATATGCCCATTTCATCAAATGATAAATACTAAAAATGTTCAGTTTAATTAATTAGATCTCAATAATTCAGACTCTCAGTCGTGTCTGACTCTTTGTGACCCCGTGGACTGCAGCACACCAGGCCTCCCTGTCCATCGCCATCTCCCAGAGTTTGCTCAAACTCATGTCTGTCGAGTCAGTGATGCCATCCAACCATCTCATCCTCTGTCGTCCCCTTCTCCTCCTGCTTCAATCTTTCCCAGCATCAGGGTCTTTTCAAATGAGTCAGTTCTTCACATCAGGTTGCCAAAGTACTGGAGTTTCAGCTTTAGCATCAGTCCTTCCAATGAACACCCAGGACTGACCTCCTTAGGATTGACTGGTTTGATCTCCTTGCAGTCCAAGGGACTCTCAAGTCTTCTCCAGCACCGCAGTTCAAAAGCATCAGTTCTTCAGTGCTCAACTTTCTTCACAGTCCAACTCTCACATCCATACATGACTACTGGAAAAATGATAGCTTTGACTAGACTGACCTTTGTTGGCAAAGTACCATCTCTGCTTTTTAATATGTTGTCTAGATTGTTCATAGCTTTTCTTTCAAGACTGGAAAAGGTCAGTCTTCATTCCAATCTCAAAGAAAGGCAATGCCAAAGAATGTTCAAACTATTGCACAATTGCATTCATCTCACACACTAGCAAAGTAATTCTCAGATCTCAATAAAGATGTCTTTTAATAATATTTGACAGAATTCACCACTAAGGTTTTCTATATTTGGACTTTATTTTAGGGGAAGATTTGTAATTTTCTTTATTTGTAATTATAGCATTCAGATTTTATTATTTTCTTGACTCAGGTTTGATAAATGTTCATCTAAGAATTTGTCCATTTTAGATGGTTGTGGGGTTTTTCCAGAATGTTATTACGATTCTTAAAAATTCTGAAAATCAGTAGTGATATATAATTTTTTATTCCTGATTTTGATGATTGTGTTTTCTCTCTTTTTTTTTTTTTGTTCCTATCTAGCTAGCTAAGATGCAACATGTTAAGAATCCTTACTAGTAACCTGCATTTGTTTTCATTGATTGTATTTTTTTTCCTTTTTCTTTTTTTATTTTTTTGATCTTTACTCAGATTTTATCATTTTCTTCTTGCTTTTGGTTTACTTTGATTGTTCATTTGTTTTTGTGTTTTATTAGTTTTTAAGATCAAAGCTTTTACAATCAATTTGGAGCCTTTAAAAATATTACTGAATTATAGTTAGTTTAAAATATTTTGTTCTAGGTATACAGCAAAGTGGTTCAGTTTTAAATATGCACATATTCATCCTTTTCAGATTCTTTTCTCATATAGGTTTCACAGAATTTTGAGTAGAGTTCCCTGTGCTACATAGAATGGTCTTGTCAGTCATCTATCTTATACATAGTATGTGTATATATTCATCCCAAACTCCTGATTTATCCCTCCTCAACATGTTCCCCTATTGGTAAAAATAAGTTGTTCTTGATATCTGCAAGTCTATTTATATTAAGTAAATAAGTTCATTTGTATGATGTTTTTAAAAAATTAGTTTCCACATATGAGTTATATAGGTATTTGTCTGTCTCTATCTTACATCGCTCAGTATGACAATCTCTGGGCCGTCCATGTTGCTGCAAATGGCATTATTTTGTTCTCTTTGTGGCTGAGTAATATTCCGTCGTGTCTGTGTGTGTGTGTGTGTGTGTGTGTCTGTGTGTGTGTGTGTGTCTGTCTGTGTGTGTGTGTGTCTGTGTGTGTGTGTGTCTGTCTGTGTGTGTGTCTGTCTGTCTGTCTGTCTGTGTGTGTGTGTCTGTCTGTCTGTGTGTGTGTGTGTGTGTCTGTCTGTCTGTCTGTGTGTGTGTGTGTGTCTGTCTGTCTGTGTGTGTGTGTGTGTCTGTCTGTCTGTCTGTGTGTGTGTGTGTGTGTGTCTGTGTGTGTGTCTGTCTGTGTGTGTCTGTGTGTGTGTGTCTGTCTGTGTGTGTGTGTCTGTCTGTCTGTGTGTGTGTGTGTGTGTCTGTGTGTGTGTGTCTGTCTGTGTGTGTGTGTGTCTGTCTGTCTGTCTGTGTGTGTGTGTGTGTCTGTGTGTGTGTGTGTCTGTCTGTCTGTGTGTGTGTGTCTGTCTGTCTGTGTGTGTGTGTGTGTGTCTGTCTGTCTGTCTGTCTGTGTGTGTGTGTGTGTGTGCCACATCGTCTTTACCCATTCCCCTGTCAGTGGGCACGTAGGGCACTTTCATACCCTGGTTTTTGTAAACAGAGCTGCAATGAACACTGGGATGCCTGTATCATTTCAAATTATGACTTTCTCTGGATAAATGCCCAGGAGTGTGATTACTGGATAATATTGTAGTTCTTATTTTAGTCTTTAAGGAAGTTCCATACTGTCTTCCACTGGCAGTGTAGGAGGGTTCCCTTTCCTTCACACTCTCTCCAGCTTTATTGTTTGCTCACTGTATAATGATGGCCATTCTGCCTGATGGCAGATAACAGCTCATTGTAGTTTTGACTGGCATTTCTTTAATAATTAGTGATGACGAACATCTTTATATGTGCTTTTTTGAACATCTGTATATCTTCTTTGAATAAATGTTTCTTTATGTCTTCTGCCCATTTTTTGATTGGGTTTTTGTTTTGATTGAGCTGCATAAGCTGTTTGTAAATTTTGGAGAGTACTCCCTTGTTAGTTGCACTGTTTGTAAATATTTTCTCCCATTCTGTGGGTTGTCTTTTCATTTTGTTTATGGTTTTCTTTGCTGTGCAGAAGCTTTTAATTAAATCCTGTTAATTTTAGTTTTTGTTTTTCTCTCAGAGATGGATTTACATTAGAGTGGTCTGCCTGTTTTCTTCTAAGAGTATTATGATGTTCAACCTTCAGTTAGATCTGATCCAATTTGAGTTTTGTGTTTTTTTTAATGGTCTTAGAGGATGTTCTAATTTCATTCTTTTAAATGTAGCTGTCCAGTTTTTCCAGCACTGCTTATTGAAAAGACTGTCTTTTCTCCATTGTACAGTCTTGTCTCCTTTGCCATAGATTAATTGACCACAGGTGCATGGGTTTATTTCTGGATTTTCAATCATGTTCCATTGATATATATGTCTGTTCTTTTAATATTACCATACTGTTTTGATTACGTACCTTGTAGTATAGTCTGAAATAAAGCAACCTGAATCCTCTAACTCTGTTTTTCTTTCTCAGGATTGCTTTGTCTGTTCAGGGTCATTTGTGTTTTAAGACAAATTTAATAAATTTTTGTTCTAGTTCTGTGAACAATTCCATTGCTAATTTGATGGGAATTGCATTAAATCAGTAGATTGCTTTGGATAGTATAGTCATTTTAACAACATTGATTTTTATAATAAAAAATATAGTATATCTTTCCATCTGTTTGAATCATCTTTGATTTATTTGATCAGCATCTTATAGTTTTCAGAGTACAGGTCTTTTCTCTCCTTTAGATAGGTTTATTCCTAGATATTTTATTCTTTTGGATGTGATGGTAAGTAAGATTTTTCCTTAATTTCTTTTTTTTTCTCTTTCATTGTTAGGGTATAGGAATGAAAGAGAATTCTGTGTGTTAATTTTATATCCTGCGACTTTACCAGATTCATTGATGAGCTCTAGTAGTGTTGTTGTAACATCTTCAAGGTTGTCTATGTATCGTATTGTGTCATCTGCAAACATGACAATTTTGCTTCTTCTCTAATTTGAAATCCGTTTATTTCTTTTTCTTTGCAGATTGCCATTCCTGGGCCTCCGAACCTTTGCTGAGTCATAGCTGTGAGAGTGGACATCCTCCCATTGTTCCTGGCCTTGGATGGAATGCTCTCACTTTCTCACCTTTGGGAATGTCATATATGGCCTTCATTGGATTGAGGTAAGTCCCTCCATACCCACTTTCTGGAGAGTTTTTTTTTCCTTATCATAAATGCATGTTGAATTTTGTCAAAAGCTTTCTCTGCATCTATAGAGACGATCATTTGGTTTTTAGTATTCAGTTTCTTAGTGTGGTTTGTCAAAGAGGTTTATTTGCGGATATTGAAAACACCTTGCATCCCTGGGATAAATCCCACTTAATCACGTTGTATGATCTTTTCAATGCATTGTTGGATTTCTTTGCTAACATCTTGTTAAGGATTTTTGTATCTATGTTCATCAGTGATATTGGCCTTTAATTTTCATTTTTTGTGTCATCTTCGTCTGGTTTCGGTATTAGGCTGATGGTGGCCTCACAGAATGAGCTAAGTGTCCCTAAACAAATTTTTGGAAGAGTTTCAGAAGGATCAGTTCAGTTCAGTTCAGTTCAGTCACTCAGTCGTGTCTGACTCTTTGAGACCCCATGAATCACAGCACTCCAGGCCTCCCTGTCCATCACCATAGCAGTTATCTTTTCTCTAAATGTTTAATAGAATTTGCCTGTGAAGTCATCCTGGTCCTGGGCTTTTGTTGGGAATTTTTAAATCAGTTTTGTTTTTGGTACTTGTAATTGGTCTGTTCACATTTTTTATTTCTTCATGATTCAGTCTTAGAAGGTTGAACCTTCCTAAGAATTTGTCCATTTCTTCTCGGCTGTCCATTTCATTCATTTAGTTATTCGTTGTAGTCTCTTATTACCCTTTGTATTTCTGCGGTAACTCTAACTTTGTATAACTGTAACTGGTAACTGTGTATACCTTCTCCTTTTTCACTTTTAATTTTATTGATTTGAGTCCTCTCCTAGTTTTATCTTGAGCCTGGCTAAAGGTTTATCAGTCTTGTTTATCTTCTAAAAGAAGCAGCTTTTGTTTCATTGTTATTTTCCATTGTTTTCTTTATCTTTATGTTTGCTTTTTAAAAAAATGGCGTTTAGTTGATTTGCAGTGTTTCTCTCCTTGTGCTAACTTTGAGATTATTTATTCTCCTTTCTCTAGCTGCTTTAGGTGAAAGGTTGTTTATTTGATAATTTTATTGTTTCCTGAGATAAGATTGTATTGCTAAAATTTTCCCTCTTAGAACTACATTTCCTGTGTCCTATCGACTTTATATTTTTTGGGCTCCAAAATCACTGCAGATGCTGAGTGCAGCCAGGAAATTGAAAGATGCTTACTCCTTGGAAGGAAAGTTATGACCAACCTAGATAGTATATTAAAAAAAAAGAGACATTACTTTGCCAACAAAGGCCTGTCTAGTCAAGGCTATGGTTTTTCCCGTGGTCATGTATGGATGTGAGAGTTGGACTGTGAAGAAGGCTGATCGCTGAAGAATGGATGCTTTTGAACTGTGGTATTGGAGAAGACTCTTGACAGTCCCTTGGACTGCAAGGAGATCCAACCAGTCCATTCTAAAGGAGATCAGTCCTGGGTGTTCATTGGAAGGACTGATGCTAAAGCTGAAACTCCAATACTTTGGCCACCTCATGCAACGAGTTAACTCACTGGAAAAGACTCTGATGCTGGGAGGGATTGGGGGCAGGAGGAGAAGGGGACGACAGAGAATGAGATGGTTGGATGGCATCACCGACTCGATGGACATGAGTTTGAGTGAACTCCGGGAGTTGGTGATGGACAGGGAGGCCTGGAGTGCTGTGCTTCATGGGGTCTCAAAGAGTCGGACACGACTGAGTGACTGAACTGATCAGTTTTGGATTATTGTGTTTTTGTTGTCATTTGCCTCTAGGTATTTTTTAAAATTCCCCTTTGACTTCTTCAGTGAGCCACTGGTTATTTTCAGTTCAGTTCAATTCAGTCACTCAATTGTGTCCAACTCTTTGCAACCCTGTGGACTGCAGCATGCCAGGCCTCCCTGTCCATCACCAACTCCCAGGGCTTACCCAAACTCATGTCGATTGAGTCGGTGATGCCATCCAACCATCTCATCCTCTGTCATCCCCTTCTCCTCCTGCCCTCAATCTTTCCCAGTATGAGTGTCTTTTCAAAAGAGTCAGCTCTTCGCATGAGGTGGCCAAAGTATTGGAGTTTCAGTTTCAACATCAGTCCTTCCAATGAACACCCAGGACTGATCTCCTTTAGGATGGACTGATTGGATCTCCTTGTAGTCCAAAAGACTCTCAAGAAGCTTCTCCAACACCAAAGTTCAAAAGCATCAGTTCTTCTGTGCTCAACTTTCTTTATAGTCCAACTCTCACATTTAGTTACATATTGTTTAGTCTCCATGTGTTCTGATTTTCATAGTTGTTTTTTCCCCTCTAATTGATCTCTAATCTCATAGCATGTGGTTGGAAGAGATGGTTGACATGATTTCATTATTTTTTTTTTAATTTACCAAGGCTTGATTTTTATCCCAAGATATGATTGTTCTGGAGAAATGTCCCATGTGCACTTGAGAAGAATGTCTATTCTGCTGTTTTTGGATGGAATGCTCTATAAATATCAGGTGAGTCCTTCTGGCCTAATGCATTGTTTAAGGCCTGTGTTTCTTTGTTGATCTTCTGTCTGGATGATCTGTCCTTTGATGAAGGTGGAGGGGGGGTTGGTTAAAGTCCCTCACTATTATTGTGTTATTGTTGATCTTTCCTTTTATGGAATTTAGTATTTGCCTTATATATTAGGGTGCATATATATTTACAATTGTTATATCTTCTTCTTGACTTGATCCCTTGATCATTATGATTGTCCTTCTTTGTGTCTTGTAACAGTCTTTATTTTAAAATCTATTTTGTCTGATATGAGTATTGCTATTATATTTCTTTTGATTCCCATTTATGTAGAATATCTTTTCCCATCCCCTCACTTTTCATCTGTACGTGTCCCTAGATCTGAAGTGGGTTTCCTGTAAACAGCATATATTACCAGTCTTATTTTTGTGTCCATTCAGCCAGTCTGTATCTTTTGGTTGGAGCATTTAATCCACTTACATTTAAGGTGATTATTGACATGAATGCTCTTCTTTCCATTTGGTTAATTATTTGGATTTGTTTTTGAAGGTCTTTTTTATTCCCTTCCTTGCCTGTTCTTTTCTCTTGTAATTTGATAGTGATCTTTAGTGTTATCTCCAGTGGTTCAATCCCTTGTCAGGAAACTGAGATCCTGTATGCCACATGGTGTGGCCAAATATGTCTGTGTATATAAAATATATATAAATAAACAAGGAAACAAACCTCCCCCTAGTCACAGTACTGAATGACCAAAATTTCAGAGATCACAGTTGAGTTGATCTTTGCTTTATTTTATATGACTTCAAAGCAACTATTTTCTAAATTATTCAGAAGAGATGATCAATACATCATTTTCAAAGATGCCTAATTATTTGTGTCTCAGCCATCATTACTTGAGTTCTTCATCCACTGTTTCAGGCCCCAGGATATATCCAGAGCACTTTTGATATGGTCTTTGCCCTCACCGAAGTTAAAATCCAATAGAAGCAGGCAATGTATTATTAACTGTGTAAAGTGGTATATAAGCAAATACAAAATGACATAGGACAGTATTATGTGTGAAGTTGAGGATGTCTCCTTGAAATCACGTATGTGTTTACTTTAAAGGGGGAATGCTTCTGAGGAGATATTTGAGCACTGACCTTAAGTATGAAAGGAGATCACTGTGTGAATATCTCCAGGAAGAGCATTCAAAACATAGGTAATATATATCAAGTGCCAAGTGCCAGAGACCAGACAAAGCTCCAAATTTTTTGTAAGAAGGGAGGCCAATTGAACCTAAAGTTAGTGGATTAGGTTAGAGTTGGGTGAAAGGAGACACTTAATTAAGCAGTTAACCAAATAATATTGTTCCCAGCTAAAATTCCTCAAAGTCAAGTTCTCCTAAAATGTTTTTAAACTTTAAAGTGAGCATGTAACACAATGGGATAGACTTTCTCAGTATTAAATAAAAATGAAGAACTTTATGTAAACTTTTTTCTTCAAGTAGCACTTTAAATCCCTGAAATTACAAAAAACAAACTCTAATTGTAAAACTCACAAGTACTTAAAGTAAACATTCAATATTTGCCTGGATGATTAGATATACATCTTCAAAAACTGGAAATGTTCAGTTCACTGATTGAACACAAACTTTAGAGAATTCAGTTGCAGTATGTTAAGCTGAAGCATGGATATTCACATTGACAGTTCATATCTTGGGTTGCCTGGAGTTTAGGAAAAGAGCATTTTAACCACTTAAATGTAAGCAGCCTGACTTGATGCAATAATATCTCATTAATCTAACTTAATCATTCAATAATTTTCCGTAATTTGAGGAACTGCATGTCTGATAAAAAATAGGAAGCTTGATTTTATAATATATTCATTGTGCCATTGAGTTTGAACCACTATATGTTCACCTGATCAGAAATTTCTAGTTGGCCGACGTGAAATCTATTAACCTTTGTAATTTACTCAATAAAAAATTTCATCACATGGCCCCAAGTAGCAGATTTAATTAATGTTTTTAAAATAGTCATTACCTTAGACACCTTTATCATTTAAGTTTCAGATGTCCAGTTGTCAGCTTCTAAGTATTTAAAGTTACAATACTGAAGCATGATTTTATATAATGTTTGATTAGTGATCATTAACCAGCAGCTGTCTCCTTTCTTCTGTTCAGTTTTCATATTTCAGACTTCTGAGATTTCTTAAAACATACAAAATAGAATACACAAATAAAATAATTGAATTCTTTATTGCTGTCCCCATATTTGATTGCAGAAAAATAACCTCCTTGAATAATAGATACACGTATACACAGACATGTAACTAACGAAAAAGGAGCAAAAGAAAAATCGGTGGCATCCATCAGGTAAGCAGTAAGTGCCAGCCACAAGATTAGGTGCTGCATGTGCCTTATCTTTAAAACTAAGATAAATGAAACTTAAAACTAATAATGAGGAAGAAACTGGATTCAAAACCAAGTATTTTATGATCTTTCCTTTGTGCCACGTTACCACTAGGAGACAATATCAAAAACAATGAACTAATCATTCCTCTGTTATTAGTCTTTATTTTTGTGTTCATATGGATATTAAAAACTGTAATAGTATTTTTCACTAGGTCATCAATAACTTGGCCCTGGTCCTAAGCAGAGTACAGACCTACTGGGTCCCAAAAAGTGGCTGCTTTAAGGTCCTTTTATTTGACCACAGGTCTTCAAATGACTATTTCCATTTTATCCAAGTCCAGCTGTATTGAAAAAGAGTAAAAAATATATTAATTGGAACATATGTTTTAGCCTGTATTTTTCAACACATTGCCCTTTTCTCATCTGAAGAGAGTTCTGCCTTTTCTCTCTCAGTGTTTTCTCACTTTCATCTTGGGGAAATGGGTCCTGTTGGAAAATAGCGGAATAGACACAACAAAAATAATCTAGCACATTCTAGATACAGAGTTTGCACGCAAAGGAAGTGCTCAGGATTCTGGGTACAGAGACAGGTGAGAGAGGAAGCAGGAGGTAAGATCAAGGTCAGGGAAGGCCATGAGACAATGTGGGAGGGACGCTTTTCTGCAGTTTGGAGAGTGGAGATCTCTGGGGTTTGGGAAGTAGATAAAGACTTTCTGGGTCAATGAAGGAGATCTTAGTAATGAAAGGGGATTTAGATTTTACGGATCACATCGTTGGTTTTCTGGATTAGGGGATGCTTGTATAAAATTGTGACACGCCACAGGCTTGGCCGTTTGCTGTATGGCAATGCTTTATCCATCTGAGAATGCAGAGTGGAATACCGCTGTGGAGAGACCCTAGGACAGTGAGGCTGTGCTGTGTGTGTGCGTGTGTGCTCAGTCGCTCAGTTGTGTCCAACTGTTTGCAACCCAGTGAACTGTAGTGTCTCTTAAAGTTACAAGGAAAGGTTGTGACTGACCATTACTATGGATGGTCTTGGGTAAAAAAGAGACAAGTTATGCCACACAGTGGAAGAATAAGTAGTTAAGATTTGTGCATCCTAAAATAGGGTTACAGATGCTTAGACATTTGAAGTTACCTAAAAAGAGTGATGTCAGCAAAAGCAGTATCTGATAATGACTGTCTCATTTTGAACACAATATGAAGTACTTTGTTAAAATACCCTTCTGTCTAGGAGAGATGCTTATTTCATTCACTACTTTATGGAAAGAATTTATTAAGTGATCTATATCCAAACAACAAGAAGGAAGTCTCTCACCATCTTTTAAAAGACTATTCCTAAAAGAACACCCTTTAGTATTTTCAGTTCAGCTCACTTCAGTCGCTCAGTCGTGTCCTACTCTTTGTGACCCCATGGACTACAGCACTCCAGGCCTCCCTGTCCATCACCAACTCCTGGAGTTTACTCAAACTCATGCCCATTGAGTTGGTGATGCCGTCCAACCATCTCATTCTCTGTCATCCTCTTCTCCTCCTACCTTCAATCTTTCCCAGCATCAGGGTCTTTTCCAATGAGTCCCCTCTTCACATCAGGTGACCAAAGTATTGGAGTTTCAGCCTCAACATCAGTCCTTCCAATGAACACTCAGGACTGATTTCCTTTAGAATGGACTGGTTGGATCTCCTTGCAGTCCAAGGGACTCTCAAGAGTCTTCTCCAGCACCACAGTTCAAAAGCATCCATTCTTCAGCGATCAGCTTTCTTCACAGTCCAACTCTCACATCCATACGTGACTCCTGGAAAAACCATAGCTTTGATGAGACAGACCTTTGTTGGCAAAGTAATGTCTCTGCTTTTTAATATGCTGTCTGGGTTCATCATAACTTTCCTTCCAGGGAGTAAGCGTCTTTTAATTTCATGGCTGTAGCCACCATCTGCAGTGATTTTAAAGGTGAAATAAATGAGTTGACCTCTTTCAAAAGCAGTGTAGGCCTTTGGATCATGTTTGTTTAAACAGCACTCTAAAGATAGACCCAGTGGGTTAGGGGTCATAAAGTTTGCAAATAGGTAAAGAGCTGGGGGAATAAGCACTAGACTACTGAGAAATGGTAAAGCGGGTGACATTAAGCTAGCGATGGAATCAGGAAAGAGGACACTGATGAAGCTAAACCAGTGAACTCTGACCTCTTATAGAAGAAAAAGATAATAGAACTTAACCTAGTCAGAGAAAACAGGACAGTGAATTCTACAAGTTGATTGGAACATCTTCATAAGTTTTAACAGGCGTGTCTACAGCGGATAAAAACACACTGGAGCATCATATCTGAAGTCAAAGCCATTACTTCTGGGATCTCATTTCAGACTTAACACTTTATACGACAGCTGGGAGGGCAGAGCTGTTGCCTCAGGTATCACACAGGCAGTCAGATGTGCAGATCAGACTGGAGACATATATTTGTTTTGTCTCAGGCTCTTTGGCTGGCTCACTCACTGGCATGTTAGTCATTGCCATTCATTCTCCTTAAGTAAGCGAAGACAAGAAGATAAAGATTGTGAACAACTCGATGAAGCGGATAGAGTGATGAAAGTCTAATTTTAATACTTAAGAAATATTAAGTCTTAAAATGTTATTAAACACTCAAATATAAGGCTGATGTCAAGGCTGATTAATACTTTACTTTTGTATTGAAGTGTCATTGCTGTACAATGCTGTGTTAGTTTCTGCTTTAACAAGTGAACAGCGAAGTGAATCAGCCATATGTATACACCCCCTCCCTCTTAAACCTCCTCCCCCGTCCCCCGTCCCCCGACACTCCACCCCTCCAGGTCATCAGAGAGCACTATGCTGACCTACACTTCCTAACACCACACACAAAAGTAAACTCAAAATGAATCAAGGGCCAGACACTATGAAACTCGTCGAGGAAAATACAGGCAGACCACTCTTTGACATAAATTGCAGCTAGTAATTAATATTTTTATGCAGAGACATAAAATGCAGTGAATAAAATGGCACATATTCTGGAACAATGAGTGTCCTGTATTCTGTAAATCAATTGCTATAAATTATTTCAGAAAAAAATATAGTAAGCTAAAAAGATGTCATTTTAATTTTAGTTCTGTTTTGAAGACAAATATGATGAAAAAAGCAGCATTCCAAAAAGGTGGTTAATTATGAGCATTCTGCTCTAGACACATTCAAAGTGCAATTACTCTGTATGTAAGATGGATAGTTCCTTGAGTTTCTCGATTCTGAAAATTGATCAGATATGCCAGGCATGTGATTACTAAGTAGGCATAATTTCACCAGTTTTCCCAAGTATTTTTTTTTTATTCAAGAAATGAAGGTAATGATCATGAAGGTAGATATCTGACCACCTTGGCTGAACTGACAAAGTTCTACTGTACCATTTTTATAGACACAAAGGCAATTTTATAAATCTATCCCAAGTGTGAAGATATTGTTTAGGGTTAAAGGTAAATTTATGAAATAATGATTAAAATAATGTATTTGTCATATTTCTTAGATCTATTTATTTACCAATATCTGAATCTAGGTGGGTTTTCTTCTTCAAAGCAATATTTGAAAAAATATGATTGAAGTTTAGTCATTTGCGTTTCATCACTGAGTGATAGATTATATTTGATGTATTAATAGTGACATGCTAGAATAATGATTTCAAAAATTATTTAGTGTCTTCTGTACAACACAGAGAATAAGTGATACTTTGTGAACATGTCGCTATTATTTTCTCTGATTCTTTTTCTTTTAAATAAAAATTTAGTTGTAAAATGAGCTCTACTAACAGCTCACTATACCCAAAATGTTCAGGCATGAGAGTTTCCCCTATGAGAGTGAATGATGAATGCCTGCTTGGGTATAATCTCTCTCCCTTTACTAAAGGTTACAAAAGTCTAGGACAATTCAGTATTTTTAAACACAGTATTAAAATATCTGGAGAAATATGTCAATTTGAGATTCATGATGTTCTTCATGCCTTTATGTAGGTTTTGACTGGCTGATCTAAATTGCAGAAATTTGGGTCTTATAGGATCCAAAATGTGCCAAATGTTAATACTAAATTGACATGTTAGTTTGTAACAACCAGACTCCTTTCTTCATATCTGGCCAATTCTTACCTGTTGACTAGTGGCTTTTAACTATGTACTGGATGTGATAAACTTTAATTTTTGAAACATGCTTACATCCAGACCTCAACTACTCTGGAGAACTGATCCTGACCAATCCAGCTTCCTACTCCTGGAATATATTTAAATTCTCCACAGCCTAGCTCCCTATAAACCTTGAAGCAATTCTTTTAGCATCTAAAGAAGTTTGACAGGTACCTATCTTGTAGACATTATTCATCTTGCCTTCAGGTTTCAGATGTAATTAAAGAAACTCAGGTGTAACCTCTCCCTCTTGTGTACTTCCATTGCTCCATCTACCTACATCTTAGAATTACTAACATTTTACTGCACAATTTAGTCTCATGCCTGTTTATACATTCTAGATTGCAAATCTCTCAAGTGCAGATAGTATTTTTGATTTTGTGATTCCCAATAACAAGTACTTAGTATAAATAGCAGTGTGTGGCACGTATTTAGCACTCAACAAAAGCTTAATGAAAGCACTGATGAACTTATCTTTTGAGGGCTATCTAAAGAGGTTTTCCCTGTAAAAGTAAAGTCCTGTAAGAGCTTATCCAGGGTACAACAGATGGCTAAACTTTCTTCTCTTCTTAAATCTTGTAATTAATATACAGAACCTTGAAGCTAGGAACGGAAAGGTAATTTTCCTCAAATACATTGTCATTTAAGGAAAATACCACACAATAACATTCTAAAGTATATTTAAACTGTCACTTCAAATCAAATGTTGACCCAGTTTAACAACGAAGTAATTGATCCTTTATTAAATAGGCATAAATCACTTTGTAATTATTATAAAGTTCAACAATAAAGTTATGGATAGTATTGCCATGCTTATAGCTCTAATATAAACCTAAAATATATTTATCCGAAGTACAAAAAATGGAATGGATGGGGTCCTTAATGTCTGTTTCTGGATTTGTTTTACTATCTCTTTCTCTGAAAACAAACCATATTCAAGTGAGTCTATAGTTGGGTCTTAGAAGACAAGTCTCAGGCTTGAAATTCTCAAGATTTTGGGAATTTACGTGAAAATTCCACTGTATCTTACCAGGCAAATCACTGGATTGCAAGGTGAGTTGAGTCTAATTACAGGTTGATTTCATTAGAAGAGATGGATAGTGCCAGCATCCAGTTTATAGTCTCAAAGCGGGGTGGCTGCTGATGTTTCCCGCTAGAATAAAGTAAAGACCTCCATCATGTTGAGAAGGGAATACCTAACCCTTATTCTTCCAGATGACCCTTAGACCACTGCCTTGCCCTTGCTGCTGCTGCTGAGTCACTTCAGTCGTGTCCGACTCTGTGTGACCCCTTAGACGGAAGCCCACCAGGCTCCCCCGTCCCTGGGATTCT